>NC_136493.1:17725650-17743150 GCF_053919585.1 Euprymna scolopes
CCCTTCTGAAAAAGTGCTTAGCGGAAAGATTGTGTCTACAAAACGGATTGGAAAAATTGTCCTTTTTTAAAGATTGGCAGCATCAGCTCACAAGAGACAATAATTCTTTGAAGTAACACCAAAAGTAAGACATCCTACTTCGAATCAAACCAGCACAAAGTGCTTCTGATATAACCTATGCCATTAATGACACCGGGTCTCGCCAATTTGCTGAACAGTAAGTTTGATACAAAATTACTGTACAAACAGATACAGATCTGTAAACATTCATTACGACTGACCTGCTGGCTGCGTTGCAAAATAATATGCAAGAAAAGAAATTACACATTTCTGATATAAAAATTTGTTGTTGGAGGTGATTAGTGTTCATTATCTATAGGAATACGGCATGTTAACGCAAACGCACAAATTTCCGCCTGGAATTCGTGTTTCTGGAATCAGAGAGTGTTGCGTTATTGACTGTATAATTAATTCTCTTGTTTGCACTTCGCAATTGCAATCAAAATTATATATACACATGACAATTTTCTTTCGTTTTCTGAAAATCAATACAGATGAATTTTGTCAACATAGAATTTATTTACAATTAACTTTTGCCGATCAGCAAAAGAGAGGCGGAACATAAAAACTCTGTTTAGCTGTAAGGGTGGGTGGCTGTGGAAGACCACCGCAAAAAATTGTCAATTACGCTGGACGGCTCTCGGTATCCTAATTTATCGCTCTATTTTGTTTATGTCAGCTGTCTCATATAGACATCGGCCGACATTCCTGGAATGTAAATATTGAAATATTAATCGTTTCTTTTTTTTTTTATTTGCGTGGCGCAATTATCAATTACTGACCTGGAATATAAGCCTTTCTTTGTTTTCTGTGAGAATTATAATCTAAGTACACAAGAATATAAATCTAAGTCAATCTAAAGTTTGCGTGTGTGTACAACCCTTATTTCTCAACGTCACCCTGGCTTAATTTTCAATAGGTGGTGTTAGGAATAGGGAAGCCGTTGGTTGAGAATTACAGACGCAGATTCTGTTACAAGTGGCATCTTTTGTTTCACGCGATTGAACGGATACCATGGTATTTAAAAGAAGTGTTACTCATAAACCGGATGCATCTATTACCAATCATCCCGTAAATAATATATTTGTGTTTTTATAGTTTTTATACTTACAGAAGACGCATTAAGATTTTACTACGGGATAAGAATCTTTTTGCGTTATAATGGTGTTTTCTTATGATTGATTTTATAATTGCAGACTGCATCGATTGTTCTTTATATTATTAACTTATAATTGTTCTGTAAAAGGCTATCACAATTGATCCCTCACTGGCAATAAAGCGTGGTGTTCCCAGAAGTAGGAGTGACGAAAATTATTTTATCCTGGTCCCAGAAGACTGTGAGCATGACCTTGCCAGTGGAGTGCTACACCCTTGCCTTCTTTGGAGGTGCTGTGTCCAAGTGCTTCCATTGCATTGACTGGGCTTTGGTCTCTGTACCATAATGATGGATGCAGGTTTCATCCTGTGACATCAGTCTTTTGAAAAGCTTTGACTCATCTTCTTGGCACATCTCCAAATTCATCTTCAAGCACTCGACGCGTTCTCGCTTCTGGAATGGGGTGAGAACCTGGGAATCGAGCTGGCAGACACCGTATGCATATGCATATAGTCATTAATGATAGTTTCAACAGATCCTGTACTAATCTTGACGTTTTGGATTATTTGGCGAATATTAATGCGTCGATCTTCCAAAATGGCAGCCTCAACTTGACGAACAGATGCCTCATCAATGGCAGAAGGGTTCAAACCAGGTTTGGGAGCTGTTTCCACAGACTTCTGGTCATGTTTAAATTCACGATGCCAGCGTTTTACAAGGTCATAGACAGAACATAACCACCATCAGTTTGTTTCATTTAATGAAAAGACTCCTGTGGTGTGCGTCCTTTCAAATACAAAGACCGGATCACTGCTCGACATTCACCAGGCTCCACTTCACACCTGACTCAGTTCAAACACGTGTAAAACTGAAACCACAATTAGCTCAGAGCTGTAATTTTCCACATAACCCGTATACATAAAACTCATTTCACATGCAAAATTTCAGCTAGATCAAACAGCGGAAAGTGGGTCACTGGCATTACTTATTCACGTCCTTCGTAAAAAGGAACACACCGTGTTATGTATTCATAAATCTTTCGTATTTATTTCGAGATTCCTCTTGCTGATTCCTCTCTAGGACGTCTTGAAATAAAGACGAAACGTTGATGAACACATAACACGGTTTGTTCATTTCTCTTTCTGTCTCTCTCTCTCTCTCTCTATGTATATATATATATATATATATATATATATATATATATATAATATGCATAATATATATAGAAATAGCTTTGTATTTACCGTGACCTTTTTACACGAATATAACGTAAAGAATAAATCATGTACAATATCTGCACGAATTTTATTACACGTAATAAATAACTACAGACGATCACTCTTTACGAAAACTGAAAACCAACTAATACGGAATCAATAAAATATTTTTTTAAAGATTACGCAAATAAGCTTAATCGACTGCAGGTTAATTCAATTTCACAAACCGTATATAATCAAGTTGTATTTTCTTTTAAAAAAGATGGAAAGACTGAAGCATGCATGCTCCCCCGTGAGTGCACAGTTCGCAAGGTGCATTTGCTCAACCCTCGCATTTAGCTTCCTAAGTTGCCAGGGGAGGTCAAACCCTGAATAAACTGAAGAAACGGAGCAGTTTTAGGCCTTAAAAGTATGAAAAATTTAGTTATGCACTATGCAAAAAAAAAAAAAAAAAATTACTAAGTCCATCATTTGCCCTCTCCATTTTGCCGCAAAAGTCCATGAGGCTTTAACATATTTAAATTTTATTTCAGCATCATGCAAAACTGCTAAATCCATTGCCAAAACAAAGTTTGGACAAATGTGGTAAAATAGTCGCATAACAGCTGATTGCAGCTATGCCAATTTAATACTTTTGTCAATCCAATACTTTTTCAACTCCAGACACAAAGGTCTGTTTTACACTCTGGCGCAGAGCCATTATAACTGGAGCATGCGCACATTCTAATATCTAAAGTAATTGTATTTTGAATTGTTTTGACTGCGGCTAGCTTACCACGCTGATTTGAGCATGCAGTTTTAGGATTCTTCATATATATATATATATATATATATATATATATATATATATATATATATATATATATATATATATATATATACATCCTAACTTCCCATGTGAATACTATTCCACGTTTCGACAAAATGTTTAGGAATAAAGAATGGTAATTTCAGCAGGATAGAGCATCTCCTCACTATAATGATATAAGAACTTATCTCAATGGTCAACTGCCAAACAGATTTGAAAAACGCTTAGAAATATCAATTACTGTTCTCATTTGATTTGCCATCAATTTGGATTTTGGGAGCTGGTGGCAGGTTAAACGCCAGGTTCACAAGACAGAACTAGATGCAACGAATTAGTTTATAGTGCCTATTGAAAGAGGATGTTCCAACATACCAATTGAACTCAATCAGTGAATGTTGTCAACTGTTCATGGACAACAATGGCCAATAATTTGAACACTTTCGATAATTAGCTTGTTTCCACATGTCTCAGTATTTTGATGCATGAAAGTTTTCTTCATTGTAAGAATTGTTATTTGATGGCCATTTAAAGAGTGTTCGGAGCAGCTTTGTAGTGCATTACAAAATGTAAACACAAAGTCGACGTAAATTTGTCGGCAATATGATTATAAAAATACAAATAGGATTATTATACAACATGCAGCGTCGTTGTTTATTAGGAAAGTGTATCCTTTTTGAAAAAAATAGTTTTGTAAGATGTCTATTGACGTTAAAGCCTGCTAATTGTGTGAAAGAGTGGAATGAGCTTTCGATACCAGGAATTTTGAAGAAAGAGAAGAAAAAATATACTCCAGACTGCATTTCTTAACTAAAATTATCTGCATTCTTTTATAATTTTTATTTGCGTTTTTCATTTCATTTCTGTCTTTGATTTGATTGGTCGAAAGGAATAAACAGCGTCAGAGAAAAAAGGGGTAAAAGTGGGAAGTAGCCATTTTTTAGTAGTAGTACCTGCCGTGGTAGTATTTGGTGTACTTACACCCCATACACACGCACACACACCTACTCACACACACACATATGTTAATTTGCATATATATATATATATATATATATATATATATTTAAAAAATATATGCATATTTATACTTAAATACGCATATATATATATATAATATATATACACATATATTTAAAGATAGATACAATGTATAATATATATATATATATATATATATATGAAAATATGACTAAAATACACACACACATATATATATATTTATATTTAACAGCAAATATATATATATATATATACGTATGCATATATTTAAATATGAATATATATATATATACATATATATATATATTTAAATTTAATAAAACTATTATACATAGTTTGCTGTAACATGGTATATCTTGGGTAAGAGTTTAATCAACTTTGCCGTGTCGTGTGTGGATTCAGCATATATAAGTAGGAAATTGTTTAAAAATAAGTGTCGTTTTCTCCTGTGTTCTTCCACCACAAGAAGGCATCGTATCACAAGAAAGCATGAATGACACTTCGAATGTATTACACCTCTCTCATATCCGATAGCAACAGATTACTGGATGTTTGTTAATTCTAAAACTATTCTAAGAGTTACAATTAGCTGAAATAATAAAACAGTATCGAACAGCGAAGAGGCTTTAATCTGGACAACTCTTCTATAATGATTAAAATAATATAATTAAAAGGCTTGAAAATAGCATGTCATCATAAAAGAATAAATGCTCGTAATGTCGAATTTTTCAATAAAATTACGTTTTAGACCAATGTTTTATGTAGCGACATGAATTTTTTAACGATAATAATTAATTAATTAATTTTTTAACGATCATAATGCTGCAAGACGCGTGTTATATAGTTACTTATTATGCACATTCTGTTATCCTAAAAAACATTCATTAATACTTTTTCGTGTTCTATGCGGTATCTGTTCTTTTGGCTTGATAATGTCTTCTTAGGCATTGCTATCTTTTTGGTAAAATAGAGTTTTGCATATGCCCCTTCCTCATAATTTAGTACGATCACACATTACTATAACGGTACTAGTTTCATGATAAACTTAGCAGTCTTAATACTCGTTAAGTGTGTTTAAACAAGCAAACGATCTGAAAAAGATATGGCAGTGAATGAATAATCATATTTAACCAGATACGACTTTATTAAAGTGTGACGACAGATAAAGTACACAATAATTCCATAAACTGCTTCCAAACCAATGTATGTTAAGGTTTCTCTGACATTTGTTAATAGTCTCTTGAATAGAAATAAAATAGATATGAAAATTACTAGTGCTGTATGTTGGTCATATTAAAAAAAAAACCTCTTATCCTTAAAGCATTCCAACTGTAAAAGGTTGTTATAGAAACGTTAATAACTTTGCTTCTCCTAAAGTTAGAAACTAAACGAATTGGGATTTGTCCTATATCGCCTAATAGGATTGCGATTTGATTTAAAATAATACTAATTACTTAATTTTTTTGTCCCAGAATAAACCTGTAACCTAATTGATCGCAGATGTTATATTATTGCTCTTCAAGAAACTGTTTCTCCATAGATTAAAGGTCCGATTTTCACTGCGGGTAATACGTAGAAAAAACCTACGCTTCACTTAATAGTTTTACCCGATCATGGCTGATAGGACGAGCGCATACTAACCCACTCGTATATGAAATTAACTGCTCCGTTAGTAATTTTGATAAGATTCCATATTTGTACAGAAAAAAATCCCGAGTTCGAGAAGTTATCCCTCGAGGAGTGGAATTTTATGCATCAGTCGGAGTATTTTAAAAATAAAACTAAAGTAGAAATCTCTAGTACAAATAACTAAAGCATATTTAATTACATGAATGTGAATTCTCTGATATTTAAAACAATAATAGAATAATAGAAGAAAAATTACCGTTTATTAATTCGTTCCTATTATAGGTGAAAGGTCTTCAACTAACACAGAAGTACAAGATGACCAACTATGATTAACACTATATATAAACACAGTTTTGTTCCATTGTCTCCAAATTTAGGATCAACAAATAGTTCATACCAATCGTAACTTGCATACCAGATCAACATTTTTAATGCGTCTAAGACAAATGACCGTACGATATTTTCTCTTTAAAATATTAATTATTTTACAGCTTGAAAAGACCGCTTAAAATTAAATTTCACACCCAATGTCTAGATAATGAATTGGAATAAATAATTAATGTTTTTTTTTTCTATTTAGAGGCGACATTATAGCTAACGGCTCAAAGCGCATTGTTGTAAGTTATTTTACTCTCTATTATATATGTATATATATATATATTTATATGCATATATATGAGTGCGTATGTATGTGTGTTTACATACGTCTATGTACATATACATTATATTCACATATATAGACACATACGTATCTATGCAGACATATGCACATGCATATGTATATTTATACAAATACATATCTACATGCGCACAAACCAATACTTGTGCACACACACCTATATGTATATATTAGCAGTACCCGCCACGAGTTGCTGGTGCTTTGTTTGGTAAATGTGAAAACAAAAACGCAACTATGTTTCTTCTATCTTATTAATTGAGGCTAGATAATGTGAATGATGTTCCATTTTCTGTGCATATATATACAAATTGTCTGATTCGCCAAGTGCAGAAGATACGACATATTTTTATTTTTAATTTAATGATTAGTCAATGGAAAAATAAAAAATAAATATTTTAAATGATAAACCAACAAAATAATTAAAAGACAGATTATAAGTCAAAAGAAAAAATGCACGAATTTTGTAAGATAGGTTAAGAAAAAAGAAAATAGTGTGGCTTGAATGTTTTTTAATTCAATAAATATACCTATTTTTCGCAAATTTATCTTGGACAAATAGCAAATGTAAAGATGAATATTCGTAAACTTTTAATGATTATTATAGCAAAATTCTATTTTATTGAAATATTGATTTTGATTGTATTAAAATATTTCTTTTTAAAATTTAACTCATGACTTATATTCAATATTAGTGCCCCAGTTATGAACAACATATGAAAAACAATGAGGTGAAATATTAATTATTAAAGTAAATTTTCGAAGAGATTAGAAATTGAAGCTATTTCCAATGTGCTCACATCACATTTTGCATACAACACGAACTTAACCGGAATCATGTTTCGTTGAACCAAAGAGGGTAATGTTTTATATAATATTACAGAAATATTTATTTGGTAGATAACATTGCTTATTTTAAAATTTGCTATAACTTAAGGTGTTATCATTGTTAATTAATTAAAAAATACAACTTTTTGGCTGTCGGAATTCACTGCAATAAACGAAAGACGCACCCTTGTTTATCGGCCGATTTATACGATAAACACATCTATTTTTTTAATCATCGTCATCTGTAAAACTTAGCACAATCTATTTGCGATTGGAAACTGATCTTCTAGATTATCGAAGGAACAAAATTCCCACCAAAAATCAATCTGAAAATTTTCTTAAAAGAGTGCTCAGATTCTAATACAAAGTCCTCGTCAATCCCTCTCGCTTATTAGAAACACTCAACGGAAACACGAAACCGAATTATTGCTCGAAAAGTTGGGAGAGGTTCTGTTTGTCTTTTTTCAATATCTTTAAAAGATTATAATTCATTAGATACTCATTGACTAGATTCTGTAAAAATAACAACATTCCAAAAATTCTATAATTAAAGATTTGTAGGTTGCGGCCAGTCTCTTATGTAATGTAAGTAAAAGTGGAAGTGTGTGCTGGTTTTACGACGAAACATGTTCTTACGTACTGTGTTATGTTTTATTTTCATATATAATATTTTGGTTGCAGAAGTTCCCATCTGAACAAAATTAGGGTAGGTTCGCAAGAACAGATGCCACAATTTATTGTTTAGACTATTAGTAATCATCTTACCTAACTTTAGAACGACATTTAAAACACATTTAATCGTTATTATAACATGCTTCATTTCATCCTAGGAGCAACACTATCAAAAGCGTAGCATCTTTAGGGGAAGTCGTTTCTATGTTCCCCCCTAAGTATAAATTCCTCATAGCAGCCCCAGATAAGACCTGGAGGAAATATATGCATTCTACAGATATTATGATTTCACCGTTCGTAACTGGAAAATAAACTCAATCACATAACATAATCTTTTTATTTTCCGTTAAAAAATGATAAGTTCTTATTTCTCTAACCCCGCCTATCCTCATTCAATTATTCCGAAATCTATCCTTTAATAAATAAACGATGGCTCCAGACCTATTAAAAATAACCTACACTCTTCAAGAGGCACTCGATTTACAAAAAAAATACCAAATGCAAATAATTTAATCGCTCATGAAAAATAAAACAATCATAACCTTTCACTTGCATATGGTCACATTAACAACACAAAGCTATACCCCCACAAAACAAAAACAAATTTTGAAAAAAATATTTACGAGTACCATTGTTTATTTTTCACTTTTGGAGTAGCTTCGTGAACATTACATGATACGACTTTTTGTTTTATTTTACTTCGTTTTTAAATAGGGCGGTTTTTATATATATATTTTTTAATTTTTCAACTTTTTGTACGTTTTTAAATGGGGGGATTAAAATTAGCAAATTTTCCTACAATTAGTTCACTTTTAATCATGTTAATGGCATGTGATACCGCTTATATCTCATAGGATTAGTGAATCTCTCAAGAAAGGCTATTTTTCTAGGGCAATTGCTCTTGACGGATCTAAGGCCTACGATAAGGTATGGCACAAAGACTTACTTCAGAAGAGTTTCAGCTACGGTTTAACTGGAAATGTTTTCTCAATTATTAAATCATTTTTCTCTGATAGGCTCATAAGTGTAGCGGTTGGTGGGCTGAAATCAGAAGGGCACATTATTAATGCTGGAGTGCCTCAGGGGTTCACCCTGGCCCAACACTCTTCCTGATCAATATCAATTATCTCCCAACACACATACCTAAATTATTCTTTGACATCTATGCTGATGACATGACAATCTATGGCAACACATCAAAGGTCGTAAAGTTATCTCTGATTCTCTCTTCTCTGATCTTGAGTAAGAGGTGTCTGATTACTTTTAATACCTCTA
Organism: Euprymna scolopes; assembly: GCF_053919585.1. Taxonomy (NCBI): domain Eukaryota; kingdom Metazoa; phylum Mollusca; class Cephalopoda; order Sepiida; family Sepiolidae; genus Euprymna; species Euprymna scolopes. Next base: position 17,734,911 of record NC_136493.1, read on the forward strand.
AAACCAAGCTCCTATCTTTACATCATCAACATAGATCCCCATCTGGCACGAATTAAAATGGATGGCTCTCGTTTTGAGGAGGCTCCATGTTTTGAAAAGCATTACTCATAATCTGAAATGGAACACGTACATCAAGACTAGTGCCAGGGTTGCTGAAAAAATGTGCGATCCTTCTACCGCCCCAGAAAATATCTCACAGCTTATGCAATTATCTATCTATATAAAAGCAAAGTACGTCCAAGGATGGGATACTGCTGCCACATTTGAACAGGAGCTGCTAAAAGAGCCTACCCTGCCTTGACAGAGTAGAACATAGACTTCGTATCTTAATAGGGGATGCCCTTTTCTGTTCCCTGCAATATCTCTCCAACAGATGAAACGTTTCGAGCCTGTCTTTGTTTTATTGTTATTTCCATGGCAAGTGCTCGTCTGAGCTCAAATCGCTGGCCACCCCTCGCCAATCTTTCACGATAAACACCCGTCTAGCTAAAACCACTATCAATAATTTTTCCCGCTCGTTATCTGTGCCTAAATCAAAACGTAGATTCCATGAACAAAGCTTCTTTCTTGGGAGTGTATGACTGTGAGACTCTCTTCCGTTTGTCTGCTTCCCACCTGACTACAACTCGGGTGTCTTCAAGTCCAGCATAAACAAATTCCTGAGAAACCGCAACCTTAAGTAAGACACTTTATCAAATCTCCATTACTTACGCTTATCACGATATTATCCCATTGATTACTGTAAACGCAATAACCGTTATCCTCGGGTGGCTTTCAGGCCTTGATACGTTGCGACTACCATGTAAAAAAAAAATGTTACTTATCTTGCCCGAATAAGTTTTTGACTATGTTGGTTAAGAAATTACATTTAATAGTTGGTATATACAATTAGTTTTCGAGATGAAACTGCATATAAATTACTTTGTTTACGTTGTTTTTACAGGTAGCATTTCTTCCCTCCACCTATACACTTTTCTTTTAAAGACTGTTATAAGTTTTCAACTATGTTGATTAAGAAAATATCAGATACAAGTAGATTACGAAATATGAAGACCTGTATTCAGCATTGTAAATCAGTGGCCGCAATATTTGTACGCACGCGCGAGGAACAATGTTATTTGTTCCGGCCGACACTTCCACCACCAATTTTTGTTAGTCTATATTATTTGCGGGTAGGTATATGACAACGATAATCTAGGTAAAATTTGGGGCAAATATTTTGACCCCCCCTCAGAAAATGGGGTGTTTATTCCCTTAGCCGTTTTTAACGTTATGCCCCAACCGGGGAGTTGGTCCGGCCATATAAAACGGAGTCTACACTACTCTCTTGCTAGATGCGATGTCGATTTAAGGAGGAATAAAATTTGCAAGTGGATTGTAGTCCGAAGGAAAAGTGACGTCATCAACTTTTGAGTTGCGCGGTTACCTGGGTTTGATTAATTGCGTAATTTCGAAAGAAATCTGCCGCATGTATTCGCGAGAGTCATTATGGACGCTTCTATCCGTTTAGAGACTACCGTTGTGTTGAGCGAAAGGCAGAATGTCGTAGGTGATAATTTCTCGTCATTCCTTGGTCTGCGGCCATCTGTCGAGATCGGCGTTATTGATAGATTGGCATGCGTGTGGTTAGCACTGCTGCAGAATGTGATGTACTTGTAAGAACCCCCCCCCCTTATGTATGCATGAAAATATGTCGGCATTGCGTAAGCATGCAATGTATTTGTAATAAGCTCGTTCCGAAGGCGTCAAGCGTGGTTGGCCCAGTAGAGGGAAGCGTTATTAATTTTCTGCATGCGCGAAAAACGGCGGTACATCGGTTTTGTTCGGGTACTTCTTGTATTTGTTTAGAGAATACCGTAGTTCTCAGTTTCCACATTTTCATGCGAATTTAAATCGAAATTACGCGCAGAAATTTTGCGATCGTATTTTATCGGAGTGTCCGTCATATTCCGAACTTACAAATGGTTACCAGAGGTTGCGGGTTTCTTTCTGTCGTCGGGATTCCAGTGTATGTTATATTGCTGGTTTTAAGCCCCCTCCCCAAGATGGAGTTTTTTGCGAGTTGCTTACCCCCTAAAACTGCATCCCCAACTGATTATATTTACGAGCGCAAAAGCTTATATATTCGAGTTCTAGAATATTCCAGACTATTTTGTTGTATTACTACGCAAGACGTGCAACGTAATCCTTTTCTCGCGTGTGCGCAGATAGGCAAATAACAACGTTGTAAGATTACGCGAACTTCACACGCACTTCCGGAAGTTGGGTCCAGCCAAATCAAGCGAATGCTACAGTTTGAACATTGTTAATTTACATATCCATCTTAGACACAGTGGAATAGGCGCTCGCGATTCAAACCAGGCTTGCAGTTTCTAGTCTAATCGTTTAAATGGTAGTCGAGTATTCTAACCGTTACGCTATACAGCTGCTGCTTAAAATAAACAATGTTTATCCATCGCCCAAACATCTACGCGCAATGTGTTTTTCAGATTCTAATATGATAAAGATAAGGCAATAAGCATTATACTCATCCACATACAACACTGTTTGGCTGAATCAGCTTATCAGTTAAACTAGACAAGCAACTACCTCAAGCCAGGATCGAAACTCGATCACCTAAATCACAGTCGAGGCTTTTAATCTATTCAGCTGCTGCAACGCGGGTAGTGAACTTACAATGTATTGACATCGTTAAACGCCTAAGCTCGATTTGTTTACACAAAGAAAATCGCGTAATACGATAATAGTAGTTTGTATATCACTTTCCAATATGCTCAACGTAGGATAGGGGCATTGTAGTAATCCATATACATTACTTGTTCTTTGTATCTAAGATCATCAGTGCAGTTAGACAAGCAACTACTTCAAGACAGGTTTCTCTTAGTCTGTTTTCTCTCTGTCTGTCTGTTGCATATTTTTTTCTGATAGTATTTTGCTGAATAAACTTAAACACATCATATAGAAATACTTTTTAAAAAAATTATAATTATTCATATTTACAGCACAATATCTTCGATATCGTAGGAATAATTTCGCAATATCGGCACGTCTCCAGTGGTTTAGAAGTAAAGAAGAAAAACTACCCCTAATACGATATTAGCATTCATGCAGCTTTTGTAATTACAATTAAATATCAACTGTTCTATGGATTATTATATTATACCCAACACACATCTATGTATGTATTTAAAAGTTAATACTGGCGTTGGTGCAATTAACTGAGATTGAAATTAAAACAGACTCGTTTCTTATACAACACTGCAGCGTCTGGCATAGCCGAATGAGCTATTGCCATATTTTTAAATAGGTTAAAAGCTAAGCGATTTCAACCTTAAAATATATATGTGTGAGTGATCTTCAGTAAAGCTATTTCTCCTGTTAGGTTCAACTCTTTTCTCCACAATACTGGCCCCTTGCCAAATATTTATTCCCGCTAAAGTTAAATCAAGTGTTCCGATGTCTAAATTATTGATGTATCAATTGCAAAAAAAAAAAAAAAATTCTCGAAAAGCAAAGACATAAACACAACATATACACTGAGTGAATTATAAGTAAAAAATAAAAATTAATATTGAATTGAAAATTATATCTGAATGTAATACAAGAAAAACAAAGTAAAATAAAATCAGGAATATCGCTAGATTAATAGGTTTAGTTATATATATATATATATATATGTATATATATATATATATATATATATATATATATATATGTATATACTAGCAGAAGAAGCCGTCGTACACTGGGTTCAACAACATCCTACAGGAAATGGACTCTTATTTATGAAAGTATGATAGGATATTAAAATGAAGGGTTTTAAATAGATAGCTTCGAAGAATTTTGGGGTATCAAAACCAAAGCAAAATATGATGAAAGTAAAAATAAAATAGATAACTCCCATAATTTATTATACCATACCTGTTCGCACTAAAAAACCTGTCACAATATTCTGTTGATCTATATTAAAACACCTTGTTAAACTTTGTGACATATTTCTATTCTATGGAGGCCAGGCGCGAACGAACACTCCATCATTTTTATATACCATATTTCTTCAAACTGAAACATAATTATCAAAGTATACTCACGCAGATAGATATGAAACGTCTTTATTAAAGTGTGTGCCTATTTCCATTCTATGGAGGCCAGACACGAGCGCAGACCTCACAATTTTATTATACCATCCGAATTTAAGTTAAAACATACTTATCAAAGTATTATTATGTGCATATATATAAAAAAACACTTGTAAACGTTTTTTTTTTTTTTAATTTTAACTTTTTTTATTCCCATACTTTGTGGACCAGGCGCGTACGCAGCCCTCACAATTTTAATGAATCATGATTATGCCAGATCAAACATACTCATTCATGTGTCTCGATACATCTTCTATCATTATATGTGAGTGGTGTACTATCATAGTCAACCATATAGGAGCATATTCGTGACCAGACACAGACACACAGACACACAGACGTTTAGGTTTGTACATATATATATATATATACTAGCGTTTCAGCCTGGCGTTGCCCGTGTGCTTGGATATGTATGTTGAGCAAAAAAAAAAAAAAAGAAGTGGTAGTAGGAAGGCAGGCTCGAACCCGCACCGCAAAGAAGGAAAAGAACGGGGTAAAACCTAACGTTTATGCTGTTACGATCACCGCCAGACCGAAAGCAACATTTTCTAAAATTAAGGCTAGACAATTTAAAGGAGAGGATATCTTTCGAAAATATCGGCGAAAAAGCGACCCCCTGAGGAAAAGCGCCTAGTTGAAGGGGAAGATATTAAATTTTTTAGCCAATTTTTCGATATTTGTCGTAAGAAAGGTCGAAATTTAAAACGATACTCATATATTGAATGCATTAGACAGACATGGAAACAGACATACATACATTTATATATTTGTAACTAAAAACATTCCGACCCAAACTGATGAAAAAGCTTGCCCTATCTCTGAAAACCCTTTATGTAAAATTTCAAATATTTAGACCAGAAGTTGAGACCGCAGAAGTAATTTTGTTTAACTTTAACCTTTATTATGACCCCTTAAAATTTATTGTTTTGGCTCAAATCAGGTTTTTAAGTTAGATCCATGTCCAAGGAACCTATATCTAAAATTGCAAGTGCGTAGACCCAAAATTATCGGAGGAGTTTGATAGAGTTCTCAAAGGTCAAATCGTTGAACTTTGACTCTTAATCGCCAAATTTCTGGCGAAAACCCGATCACATCGATTTTCCCAAATCTCAGTTCCCTGTTATTAGTTCAGTTTATTATGACGAATAAATATTAATAAACTATTAGAAGAAGTACTAGCGCATAAAATCACGTTTTAAAAGATATTCATTTATTTATTTCTTTTATTCTAATTTTTCTTAAGTTGATAAATCATAAATAATAATAAGTAGCTATTATTAATGTAGCTCCTGGTCTTAAAGTTTATATAGGAGGTTGTTGGGTATATGATATGTGAGCCTCGTGATATAACCTATTTTACGCGTTTACTCTGTAAAGAGGATGGCATGTTATCCTAAATTATTATAAAACGCGTGTACTATTAAACAGTTATTCTCTTGAAATAAGTGAAGTAAGCTTTAGAAGTAAGCTAATTGAGAAAAGCTTTCGTTTTTTACGATAGTTTATTCTTAAACTTAACTATCTTAATATTTTATATTTGATTATGGTTAACTTGTAACGTTTCAATTAAATGCAATGGTTTATTAAATCAATATGTTACCGGAATGTCTTATAGTAGTAAATATTAATATGTAGTAAATATAAATATGTTGAAATTAATATTAAACGGGTTTCATGTTTACCTATAAATAAGATAAACGGGGCTTTGAATGAAGAATGACTCAGAATCAACATCTTTGTTATTTACTCAGCGAAATTACATATTTCCCACTGTACGTCCACTAAGAAAAAATATGAGTTAGTTAATAAGAATGAAAATGTATCTATTGTGGCCTAGACAAGCGGTAATGCAATAATTGTTAGTCGAGATAGCATTATAATACGTTTTTATTTGATTAATAGATAGGTAATTATTATTTTAATTATATTATTGACTATTATTAACTATTGCCTCTTAATTTATTCAACCACATATCGCAGTTTGTTTAATGCCATTCAGGTAAAGTAATAAAACTTAGGTTTTTTTTAGTGTAAATTGTATTTTTATTGTTTCGGAAGGAACAAAATAACACAAGGAGCACGAAACCCGGATTATTTTTGAGGGGTGAAGTAGTTTTATTATTACTTATTTTATTTTATTTTTTTTTAGAATTTACATGCTTCTAATATGCAACATTAAATACTCACTAAACTAGTAAAACAAAAAAAATAGGTCAATGTTCACCGTAAGGTTAACTGGAGAGGCCTCAACATTTTCTTAAAAAAATACGACTTTATAGGTTTTCGGATACCTTGAAAACAAATATCGCAGGGAAAATTAGCGCAGACAGCAATTTTTCGAGATATAAATACCTGTATTTTGTTAAGCAATCTTTAGTAGTTTTATTTGGTCGCCATCTTTGTTGTTTCAATTAAATGGTATATTCATCATGCGCGCACGCTCTTTGTAGTTAACTGAATGCAATTCTGAAAGCTGTTTTAAACATGGGAGTGTCATTCCGAAGACCGTTCTTTACATGGGAAGAAAATAATGACGTTCAATAAACATGGGGGTGTCATTTCGAAGACCGTTCTTTACATGCGAAGAAAGAAATGACGTTCAAGAAACGTTTGCATATCGTAGATTTTATTCCAAACATCGTCTGCGGAGGGTCACTATGCCATTTCATTGAAAGAAAATAGATGGCGACCAAGTCAAACTGCTTATAATTACGACGCATAATACAGGTATTTATATCTCGAAAACTATTTGTCTGCACTAATTTTCCCTGCAATATTCGTGCTCAGCATAGCCGAAAACCTACTAAGTTGTCGATTTATTGAAAAATGTTGAGGCGTCTTCAGTTGGCATAACCGTGAACATTAATCAAGAATTAATTAAAGAAACACTGATTGCGTTGGATTTATTTGCTAGTACACATTATTGTTCGGACGGACGTAACTTTTGACGCGGATTGTCTCAGTTGCCTTTGATATCGACCTTATACCGCGTAATCTACAAGGTCACAGTAGGTACTTTTGGTACGACTGGATTGGTAGTGTACTTTACTTTCTCGACTTATATTTATATAGCTTACACTTTATGCTAAATAAGTCAGTTCAAACAGTTTATAAGATCAGATCAATGCCATCCCATTCATTTATAAACACCTATTTTTCAAGTCTTTTTGTACATATGCACGGAATTAAACATACAAGTATACATCTGCATATTTATACGCTGATGTGTATCGATGTATGTATATGTGCAGGCACCTCACAAAAAAACATCCATTGATGCTGCGTAATTAATTGAAAGTTAAACACGACTTTGGTATTTATTATATGCGACGGAAGACACGCCACAGGATTTCTAGGTTTCTATTTTTGTCGAAGCGTTTCCTTTTTGCGAGGCGTGAATTGCCTAGCATTTAGCTTCAGGTGTTGTTCGTTTTGCTTAATCTTGTTTCGCGACTTTTTCTTCATTTTCTTGTACATTTCTCTCATTCAGTGAAATAGAGGAATGAATATGCCTTTTAGTTGCGGTTACTCTATTCATTTCCGGATGGTACACCCCGGGATTTAGATTCACATTTATCAACGTCTCGATTTCAGAATAAGTAGAGAAAAAACAACACGTACAAAATGTTTATATCACGCTTAAAGAGCGTTAGCAGAAATACTGTTTAGACATATACGCCTATATGCATGTGAGATGCATCAGTAGAAAGAGCATGTGAACAGAATTTCATATGAGCTTGCAAATCTAGCGGAAAAAATATATTGAATAGAAATTATATATACTTTTATTGGTATTGAAATTTGAAATTTGTAACTATTGATTTACATTTGAGGTCATATAGATCAACGACAATGACTGTAAAGCTTTGAAACACGTACAAATAAAGTTAATTCAACAGAAACAATTCACTTGTTAGCAAATCTAATGAAAACAACTATCTAAATTAGAAATTATGCATTGTTATACTTTCGATGCCTCCGTTCAGTCTCGAAAAACAAAGGATACCTCCTTTAGGAGCAGCTGCGCGTGTAATTGTGAGGCAAGGATTGCGCAATCTACTCACGACACCTCTCCTGAATAAACACTGCTTTAGTCCAGTA
>NC_136493.1:17748150-17873150 GCF_053919585.1 Euprymna scolopes
TCTGTGCCTAAACCAAAACACGGATTCCATGACCAGAGCTTCTTTCTTAGAACTGCACGCCTGTGGATCTCTGTTCCGTCTGCCTGCTTCCCACCGGACTACGACTTGGATGTCTTCAAGTCCAATGTTAGCAAATTCCTAATGAACCACCCCCTTAAGTAAACATTTCATCAAATCTCCAGACTAACGTACTGTACTTGCAATAACCCTTATCCCTGAGTGGCTTCCGGACCTTGATAAGTAGTGATCACTGTGTAAAAAAACCCGTTTAGTTTCAGATATATCTTTAAACTCGATAAAACTTAATATTGACTTCACCAATTCACCTATCAATGATTACATAAAACCTGCGAAACAGGCACCGCATTGAATTCCAATCGAAGTCTCGTATTTAAATCTTTTCTTTTTTTTACTTTTTTCTATTTCAGAAACATACCCAGCTTTCAGCGTCGTCACTATTTTTTGGCATCGTGGTATTATAAATATAACTAGTATTAGTATTACTAGTATAGCTTTTTATTATTAAATTCGCAAACTACAACAGATAATCTATACTAATATAAGATATGTGTGAACAATGATGTTCTTTGTTTATCGTACCCCCATACTGAGTAGAATTGTTACCTTATTTCATTATAAATAGGTTTAGACTTGCAACGATATTACATTTTTTGCTATGCTAAATTTTGGACAATCATTATTGTTTGGCGCTAAAGCTTTAGGTTAGAATATCTCTCTTCTCAATGACTGTCACGTTTAGACTTTAAATTACCTAGTATTCTATTTGAAACGCTTCATTTTTAAGATGTGATGTTTGAAATGGACTTGACTTTTGTTTATGACGGTGAAGTTTTGTGTTTGCTTTTTGTTTAGAATGTTATTTTCTATGGCTCGTATTAGTGATGAATTGGTAAATATTTATTGATATTTAACAATCAGTAAAACTAAAATTTATATGTCGCGCATACATTGTATTGATTTGTTTGCGAAATGACATGCACATATAATATGGTTTCTACAGTAACTTTATATTTAGAAATTAAAAAATAATCTGAATCAGAAATTATATAGGGATTAGAGACTCGGGACAGAATCGGTAATTATATCGAAATCGGGAAAATATTGGAATTGCCCCTTCACAATCTATTACATTCAAGATTTAAATAGCGTAGGTTTTAGTCTATTAGGTTTAATAGTGAAATAGTATTTTATTTTTATTTGTTAGGCTTAAGCTGAAAATAGCTTCACATTGTTTGTCGCGTGTAAATTAAAAAAATGTGGAATTGGCTTGTGGTAAATTTATGACGTACATAGATTTGCATTTGTTCTGTTAAAGTTTAAAATCACATTCTCTGTCGTTTGTTAAATTTAAATTTAAAACATCCTTTTGTGTTGTTTGTTAGGGTTAAGTTTAAAAACACACTGTATAACTAATCCATTTCCTTGAGTGCGACTAGATACATCGTTTTTTCTCAAGTAGAAATCTATGATTACTGCATAATACTAAAATACCGAATACTTGTATATCAATGTTAAAATCACATACAAGGAACTTTACAAAAATGTGCATGAAAAATTTGAAAAATAAAGTCTATCAAATATGCAAATACAATCACACAATAAACGATAACATGGTTATGAAAACGGATGTCTGAGGTTTTTTTCACATCTATTTTGAGATGTAATTTATATAGTTTTAAAATATTAAGTCACGCTTTTCTTCAGATTTTCTAATCAGACACACATATACCTCTGCAGATATCCCCCTCTATTTCTCTCTCTCTCTCTCTCTCTCTCTCTATATATATATATATATATATATATATATATATGTGTGTGTGTGTGTGTGTGTGTGTGTGTGAGAGAGAGAGAGAGAAATAATATGTGTATGTTCCATAATTTATTTCATATGCTGATACACATAAAATATACATGGTGTCCTAATAAAATATATACACTCTTTAAATTATCTCAACTTGCTACATGAATATGGAATGCCACGTTCCCAAAGGATATTTATGGATAATGAATGGAACTTCAAGCAGGATGAAGAACATACCCTTTATCACCATAAAGTAAGAGCATAACTTGATAGTAACCTGCGAAACAGATAGTTATGACAAAGAGAAAATAAGGAGTACTCTCCACGCTCACCGGATTAAAGTCCCTTTGGGTTTTTCTCTTTTAGGGGCGATGTTAAACACAGGCATCACATTACAAACCGAGCTATAATAAATGAGTTGAAAGCAAATAAGATGTGCCAACATATGAATTTAACTGATTAGGAACGTTTTCCATTCAATCAGTGAGCGTAGTTAGCTGTTCATGAACAACAATCGCCACTTATTTGAACACTTTCGATAATTACTTGGTTTTTATATTTGTTCACAGTATTTGGATGTATGAAATTTTTCTTTCTTATAAGAAAGATTGATTTCATGGTAACTTAAAGAGTATATGAATTTTATTGGGAAAAACTTTATTATGCCATTATGGATAAACATTATTTAAACTCTCAGCAAATCTATATTACTTAACATTACGTCGACTGATGTCATTAAAAGAATAAGTTATATCCTCTTAGTCATTAATAAAATCCCTAAGAATGCCAGTTTATTCATAGAGGATGCCATAAATGAGTTTCCAAAATTTTTTTGTACAGACATTAAAAGCTATCCTAGACTGGTGAACATTCAGTGGTGCAGTGAATACTATACATCTTCACAGAACTTTATGCTTCTAATCTTTAAATTACTACTGCACGAGGAATTGGAATCCACCCTACCAAAGCCTGGTTTAAAAAGTAGATACTTTTAAACATAGAATCTGGACGTCAGGACACGTTAGAAGAACAATATAAAATAACATTCTGTTTTAAACGTGGATAATACCAAAGTTCACTTCTTTTGGATAATTTTCCATGGATCAAGCGTTAGTTTTTGAGCGACATACGCGATTCTATAAAGGCAAGGAATCTGTAAGGGATGATTAGAATGGTGGAAAGAATAAAGAAGTAAGAACATCAGAGTTAATTGGTCAAATAAGGAATTTCATGGATAACCACAGTCCTGTGTGCATAGAGACAATAAGCGCAGAGTGTGGTGGAATTTCTAGACCCAATTACTCGTGAGGAACTAAAGATCGAAAAGTTTTATGCGACGGTTGGCCGAAGAGTGCTCCGAAGAAAAGACGTTGTCGTTAAAGCAAATCAGACCCTGTAGTTCTTGATGCTCTTGTGTCTTCTGAAGAAAGCTGGACTTACTGCTATGACCCAGATTTCACAGGAGAGAGTTTCTAGTGGAAGTATGCTTGTTGTGCCTGAAATCCATCGAGAAATCCCGATGACCTCCTTTTTACAGCACATGACTTTGGTTCACACTGGTGAGACAGTGCACAAGAAATACTATGTTTTACTATTGTAAAATATTTCAGGAAGAGATTTGGAAAAAAAAGTTTGCACACTTAATTCGATCAGTGGCATTTCCACCGAGAAAAATGCACCAGTCTACAACTCGATTCTTTTGAAAGACTATTTGACAAAAGTTGGCATCAGAACGCTCATACTAGGGGAAATCTATGGGACTCTCCGGAAGTTTTTTACCGGCACAGCAAGTGAATTGCCGTCCAATGAAATTACTTCGTAGGATAATAGAAGTTTTGTGTGCAATATCAATAAAAGAGTCCGTACGAAAAAGTCAGGATTTATGGAATACACATTGTACACACACACACACAGACACAAACACACACATATATATATATGTGTGTATATATATATATATATATATATATATATATATATATATATATATATATATACATAATGAAACCGCGGGGAATAATAGATAAGGCTAGCGTTATATATATATATATATATATATATATATATATATATATATATATATATATATATATATCTTATTGCTCTGTTTACCACATTGAGCTCTCATACCTGGATTTATTCCATTATAACACTATATATATATATATATATATATATATATATATATATATATATATATATATATATAACGCTAGTCTAATCTATTACGGTTTCATTAAAAATCTACTTGAAGACTTACACCAGGTGCATTATTGCCGATATACAGCCTCGTGTAATGAGGAGAGCTTGTAATTGTATTTTAATTATTATGTGCAAAAAAAAAAAAATGGAATGAAAACGTGTTTGTATAACAAAAACTATTTCCTGTAATTTATTTTAATTTATAGTTCGGCGCCTAGAAAAAATACCCTAGAACTCTTAAGGCTTGAAGATCCCTAGAGTGGATGAAACGCGGAATATTCAGTGTAGCTCAATCACCATATATATTTCATAACTTACTAACTAGTTCTACCTACGTATTGAACACTTTTGAAGTAAATAATTAAAGTAATACATAAATTTATACTTTCGTAGATTAATTTTATGTAAGTAAATGAAGTATATATATATATATATATACACATATATATATATATATATATATATATATATGTATATATATATATACAAACATATGTGCAAGTTTGTATATTGTTATTGCTTGCAATAAGCCACAAAGCAAACAGAACAAAGGAATCGAGTTTAAACAATGTATTACTAGAACAACAACGTAAAAGGTTACAAGTGAAAAGAGTAGTAAACATCACCGAATATATATATATATATATATATATATATATATATATATATAGTTTTTTAAATTTTTTTCATAATATTATTTTGTATTCCTGCACGTCACCAATTGAAAACAAATAAAAAAAGTTATAAGTTTTTATACTTCGTCAAATGACTGATGCCTAAACCCATGTTCAACATCGCCTCTCCTTCATGGGTGTTCGCGATCGTTACGTGTAATTGACAGGAAGGTCACCACTTGCAAATGGACTCTTTGTGTCAATAGTAAAACTGTCACGTGCTATACTCGTTATCACTGAGCTTGCTATGTTATAGAGCGACCAAGTACTTGGCGGTATGGAGAGGCGAAGACTAGGACTGTCCGTAGGATTTATGATTCAAGCATCTCACTCTCTTTTTTTTCTAGCTTTCTATGCCATGGCAGCTGAACTTTGTGAATAAAGGGGAGGGGGAATAGTATTTCGCTCACTACAGTCATTGGTAATTCAAACGACATGTTCACGTATTCAGTGCAGGAGCTAAAACGTATAAAAAGAACATATAATATATAACATTAATTGACTACCAGCAACAGACGATAAAATTGAACAATCATGTACAAGAGAAAACATACAGTTATCTATCTATATATCATTATATATGTCACTTCGAACGTTTTTTTAAAAGCAAAGTAAATATTCCTAAAACATATGAGCTTTTAATTTGTGTCGTTGTTAACGATAATTACTTCGAATGTTATTATCATGACGGTTTTTTTAAAAGCAAAGTAAAATATTCCTAATAGCTTATAAACATATGCGCTTTTAAAATAAATTAAAAAAATAATTGGTGTTGCTGGTAATCATAATAAATGAGAAACGAATTACCTCCAGTACACAGTGACCAGGGTTTGTTTATTTTTTAGAATGTATACTCTTATCTCTGATATTTTTCTTTTGTGAATTTATCATTTGAAAATCGTGCACGTGAACTTTCTGCACCGCTCTACAATTTTGTTCCTTTTCAGTTGTTTCTGTGGATGATTATCGACACATTATTTATTTATTTGCTTGCTTGCTTGCAATTGGATATTTACTTTGAAAAAAGTACATCTGCCCTCCAGTACTTATTTTTTTATATATTTATTTACGAATATTTCAGAGATTATCCAAATTTCAAACGAGAAAACCTCATTATTTTTTTTAACATTGGAGTACATAAATTACAATACTATTTGAAAACCAGAATATTTATAATAGAAATTCCTAATTAAAGTAACATGGAATGCATATTTGTTGGGGAGAATTTGTATTGAGGCTGGGAGGTAATATTTACCCCCCAAAATAATATTTCGTTCAATGTAGATAAGCTCTCAAAGTCCAATATATATATATATATATATATATATATATATATATATATATATATATATATATATATATATATATATATATATAATAACGAGAGGGGCATACCGAACTTCCACAAAGAAAAAAAATCGTAAAATAATAATAATGGCGGCGTGGAGGGAGAACGCAAAAACTCTCAAATACATTCAAACTATATGGACGGGGCGGAGACAAACATAACCTTTCCCAGAGTAAAATTAATAAGGGGAATCTGAAAACCAACCCCAAAATGATGTCATCGTAAATTAGTTCGCTTCGTATGTTATCATGTTCAAATCTCTTAAATGGAAAGTGAAATATGCCAAATGGTTAATAAACAGTTGAGTTTAATAAAGCAAAATAAAAGTGTGCTGTTAGCCATAATCACATTAAAATTGTCATCATCGCATACATTAATTAAAAACGAACTGCTTCCCTTTATCATCACTAATCCGCCTCCCTAAGAAAACGTCAATCGATTTAAGGTTTCAAATTGGCTATTTTATTTTATATATATGTTTTTAATGTCATGTTTAGAAAAGATTAACGGTCTTTATTCCACATATAAGGAATCGTTTTCTCGTAATTATTTAAGCACAGTTCGTTTTAAATTGTCGTTTTTTTTGTTTTATTATATTTGTTTATTTTATATTTTGTTTAATTAAAAATCTATTTCATTTATTAGTATTGTATAAGCATTAGAGTATATAAATAAAACAAAAATATTTGCAAATCCAAACATTTATTGCATAAATCTTTAATTAAAGTAAAATTAAATACCTGTATCTTGGGAAGAGTGCGTATGGAGAGGGAGAAACTATTTACCAAAAAATAATATTTCTTCTTTTTTTTACATAAGGGTCACCACTTATCAAGGCCCGAAGGCCACTCAGGGAGTAGGGTTATTGCGTGTACAGTAATCAATGAGATAGTATTGTAGTAATACATTAGTATTTGGGGTTGTGATAGAGTGTCTTAAGAGGGCGGGTGTCAGGAGTTTGTTTATGTTGGACTTGAAGACGTCCAAGTTGTTGTGCGGTGGGACACAGGAAAGCGGCAGAAAGTTCCACTGGCCTGCAGTTCTAAGAAAAAAGCTTTGCTCATGTAATCTACGTTTGGATTTAGGCAGAGATAAAAAAATTGGGGAAAATTATTGACAGTAGTTTCAGCCAGATGGGTGTTTCTCGTGAAAGATTGGCGAGGGAGACGAGGGGTTGCAGCTCAGACGAACACCTACCATGGAAATTACGATAAAACAAAGACAGGCTCGAAACGTCTCTTCTGTGGGAGAGAGGTTGCAGGGAAGAGAAAAGGGCATCCTCCACTAAACCACGAAGTCCATTCTGTACTCTGTCAAGGCAGGATAGGCTGTTTTTAGCAGCTCCTGCCCAGATGTGGCAGCAATACTCCATCCTTGGACGTACTTGGCTTTTATACAGAATAATCATTCAAAGTCGAAAGTTAAAATAAAATATGACAGGAGTGGGCAAACTGACATTTTCCAAAGTAAAAATAAAACTCGAAAAAAATAATAATGGTGGCGATGTGGGGGAGGCTTACACTCGTACATAAATAACAATAATAGGTTACACAGTAAAAGAATGGTAAATAAATAATAATTATGGAAAGCGCTGAAAATCCAACCTTAAGACAACGCTATCGTAAATTGGGTCAAGTTGTATGTAGAAATTAGAACCACCGTTTGAAACCTTTAATATTGATTTATTTCAATGTTTTTTAGGGTCTGGTTGCTTAGTGTCCACTCTATAATAATTTGCAGAAATAATTCAAAAGGATTAATAAGAAAAAATTAAAACTTGTAAGGAATTCGCAGAAAGCTCAAGTGCAAAAAAAAGATTTATTTTTAGATCAATTGACTTCTATATAATTTGATTTAGACAAGGAATGAATGTTCCTTTGTACTTTTTAATTACAAAAAGTTGTAGCATTTTCTCAATTAAAAATTTAAATTATATTTTTACACAGCCAACTTTTCGATTCTCTACTTTAAAAAATGTAATTGAGCCTTCATTTTTAAAATTATTTAATTACTTTACTTACGAAAATAAACAACCAGCAAGTAGCTTCATACTCCATGTTTTTTTACAAGAAAAATTTACAGTAGATAAATATTTTTATAAGTTTAGAGCCTCACCCAATCTCGTGTATTTAAAAATAAACCACCTCCAAGCAAAACGTTAATTATTATAGAAATCCGGAATTTTCGAAAAGATCGCATTAAAAATATTATCGAATCTCTAAAATTATAAATAAAATGAATTTCCAAACAAAAATTACACATTACAAATTGTATATTATTAGTTAGTTTTATATTTGCAAAAGAGAAAACATTGAAATTATATAGAAAATATTGATCCTTTTTTATGGAGTTAAATAGACTTAAATTATAAAAATATTGACATCCAATTGCCTGTGTTTAAAGACTTTCACCATAATGAAAACAACTTTAGTTTTTAATATGAAATACAACACTCTGTTTAATTAAGATTTAAATAAATATTTTTCTCAATTCAAACATTTTCATTGAATTTTGTTTCATTAATTAAAATAACTATTTATTTTCCATAGATATTTAAACCTTTTATTTATAATTGTTCTGGTTTTAATTTACGAAAAAAATATGTGTACATCAGGAAATAATTAAGAAGAATATGATCACCTACAATTTATTTCTGCTTAAATTCGTTTAGTTCAGTGAAATAAGGACTTTTATTCGTTTGCCAATCAGTGTAAACTAATTCATACACCATCAATTGGGACTAAGCAATTTCTATAGCTTATACCTAGAAAAAAGGATCTATTCAACCTGATATTGGAAAAAAAATCAAGACACCTTACAAGAAAGTGTCCGACAATAATGTTGGGTTAATAAATCTAAAAGGGAAATGGTAATAAATGACCAAGACGTACGGCATGACAAACATAGAATCTAAGAAAGATACCATAATTTGAGTTATAATAGGAGCAACCTGACTCGTGAAAAATATTTCAAACACTACTTAGCAAATATACTCTGTGGACGAAGTGCAAAAGAGATACAAACATTGGTATTAAATGTATGGATATAATATTTATAAAATGTCCTACTTAGAATGTGTAAGTTAATTAGTAAAGGCCAATCATCTCCAGATAAAACCAAATATAAAATCGCAAATTGTATACAAAATTAACGGAGAAACTACGATAAAAGTTTATTAACATTATTGTTTATTTTAAAGTTTTATGCCTAAAACTTTTAATTTCTCACGCAATTAATTTTGTAAAATGGAAATATATTAATAAAAATGACGCTGTCTTTTTCGCAGTTTTTTTTTAAAATTTTAAACACAATACCGACATTAAATGTTTAGGTTATATGAATCCAAAACATATATTCAACATCACAGCAAAGGATTATCCTAACCTGACTTTAATTTCCCCCAGAATATACTAAGTCACTATCACTTCAATGGATGATAAATTTAGTGACATAAAATAACAACAGATACAGAGGCATCAACAGCTACAGACTGAAGAAAGGGATAATATCAGATTTCAAACTAGAAAGATAATGAGATAACAAATAAATAATATTAATGAGCAAGATGGAGAGCTTTATTTGGAAACGAAAGAAAAATATGATGACTAAAGATTGGATACTTTATCCATAAAATGAACGAGCAGAACTTCCGGAAAGAATAAACAATATGAATGAAGTAGAAAGACCAAATATTTCGCATTATAATATAGGTATCATGAATGTTATTTGCTAATTTTGTAGAGCACTTAGATTTCTAGGAGAAGCAGTGAATTGTTGCCAAAGACGAACAATTTCTCTTTCTCCTTTAAATGAGTATCCTCCTGAGCTCCGAAAGTTGTTCAAATGGAATGACCAAAAATCATTTAATATCGAAAGTAATATACGCAATTACAACTCATCATTCTCATTTGCATCATTTGGAGCAAATACAGTCCACCCTTTCTGTAAGATGCCATTATTGTTTGTACTTCCAAGGTCAAACCTATCAAACCTTTTTCCAGTACTCTGCACCTAAATAATGAAGAAGAGAAAAAATATGGACACATTTAGACTCGGATGAAGCAGCTCAACTCAGGTGTACTTTACTAGAAAATAAATTCATAAAAAGTGTCTTTAAAACCATAGCTGCAGTTATAGAGAATACACCTTATGTCCAATCTCCCCAAAATATGTATAGCGAAGGAGAGTTCCGATGCATTGCACGGCTGGTCTAGATGTAAGAAAAATTAATAGCAACGAAATAACTGCAATACTTGTTGGTGAGAATAGTGCTCACCCTGCTAACAGAAATATTACCCGCATGGTCAAGCAAAACAATAAGTTTCTCATCTGTCTTACACCCCATGATATATCCCATATGTTTTCCAAATATTTAACATGACTGGCACATAACCATGCAACATAATCCAGAACAGCAAACATATGTTTGCAATGAAGTGGCAATGCAAGCGTATTACAGTTATCGCCTTGTAATTAGAGATAACTTATTAGTATCATCCATAGATCTGGTAAACTATTCTAACAAAATATAGTTGATGCATACCTGAATGTTGAACTTTGCAGATTAAACTTCATCAAATTCAATCGAAGTCAACTAAGAGCTGCTCAATAGTCTGGCTTAATAGATCATTCTGCAAATAATAAAGGTGATGATCCTGCTGTACGAGTTATCGTGTCGTCTTCATTTTCAGAAAGACCTCGGTATCTATAACAACATTATGAAGAGTTAATGACAGTTTTCTGTAAATACGGAAAACAAGATATATCTCTTACATACATATACAATCCAAGATGTACTTTAGTAGTAAAAAACTTGGGACTATCACAATATACACAGAACTAACCTTAATTCATATTATATGTGTATCATGTGTGTCTAGCTGAACTTTGGAAATACATTAAAGACACACATGCACTGAACATTCTATTTGCATATTTTTTTAATGAATGTATAAAAAAGAGAGCTACCACACTGGCACATACTAATAATGCTTCGAGTGCCGGATGAATTCAGAAAAGTTAAAATAATCGATGCAATTGCATCGGTAGCGACACCTGAATCTGAGAGTTCAGAGTTTCGTGTTATAGTTTAGTCTTTAATAACACATGATCCAACCTCATAGTAATAGTTGCATTATGTTCTAAGAAATACCTCGCTGTTGTTTAAAAAAAATGTCAACTACCGTGAAATTTCCACGGATTCTGCTAGTTTACATAATTGAAATAAGCGATGAGAACATTGACACTTGAACACACAAACTGATGGACATTAAATAACTAAGATGAAAATACTAGAAAGGCATCTTTAAAGAAGTGTGCATTATAACTAATTCCTCTTAACAATCTACTAAAATAAATAGCAAACAGAATACAGTTTACAAATATATTTAATATTGTAATTGTCTGTATTTTTTAGATGAGGTGTTTTCATTGATTGAGATTGTCGGACTGACTTCCTCATCCTGTTTGTTAACGTAACAAAGTCTAGGACCACTCGGTCATATGTCAAGAACATGAGAAGGTAAAAGAACGCCAAATCAAGAAGTTCACAAAACTCAAAGACCAGAGGAATGTAACATCAAAACACCGCTCACCTGTGAAAGTGGTCATCAACCTCAGCAGCCGCCAACTGAGTCACTCAGAGGAAGCAGTACTAAATAAAGTTCTCAACTTCGCAGCAACAACCAAACACGTTCCATTCTTAGATATCATAACACACATGGAAGATATAACCTTGAGAATCCCATCAACCCAAGGTGATGAAATAAGATGGAAAGTGAGACAAGTACTCGATAAAGCCAAGCCTCCTAAATTAAACATCTCGCGGGAAGATAGGCTGGCTATAAGAACCCTACAGAGTGACAGCAGTATAATAGTTCTGCCATCAGACAAAGGCAATGCTACTGTGGTGATGAACATGTCGGAGTACTCTGAAAAAATGTCATGCTTAATTGCAGATGGCAGCTACGGTAAAATAAAGAAGGACCCAGCTTCGAAAACTGAAAGAAAGCTGTTACAAATCCTTACCAAAAACAAGGAACACATCGCTCTGATGAGATATAGACAGCTGGTCCAGCATTACAGTAAGCTACCACATATGTACGGTCTCCCCAAGATACACAAAGAGGGTATTCGACTCAGACCCATAGTGAGCTGCCGAGGCTCAGCATGTCACCCACTGAGCAGGTACCTTGTGGATATAATATACCCATTAGCAGGTAAGTCAGCAACACATGTAAATAATTCTGTCCACTTCACGGAACTGATCAAGGGAGCACCCATCAGTACAAACCAAATGGTAAGCCTAGATGTGGTTAGCCTGTTCACCAAAGTCCCAACTACTGAGGCACTAGCAGTAATTCAAGACAAACTAGCTGCGGACCTCTCCATAAAAGAGCGCACATGTGTACGATTGCCAAACTACATGGAAATGCTGACATTCTGCATATAAACAATCTACTTCAGAATGGGTACTGACCTATATCGACAAGAGGAGGGGCTAGCTATGGGTTCGCCATTATCACCAGTGATGGCAAACATGTACATGGAATACTTCGAAGACATAGCCTTATGTTCACCACCCTTAAACCATGTCAACCATGTGGCTAAGATACGTTGCTGACATCTTCATACTCTGGCCCCATCAGGAAGACATTCAGTATCTTCTAGACCATGTGAACTCAATAAGACCTTCGATACAGTTCACAATGGAGAAAGAAAAATATAACCAACTGGCCTTCCTTGATATACTCATATCACGCACAGAGCATGGGTTTAAGACATCCGTATATCGCACCAATACCTTTGCCGGACAAGACCTTAACTTCAACTCCCATCACCCATACAGTATCAAACATGGAATCGCATGCTGCTTACAACATCGAGCAAAGACAATAAGTAGCGACACCATTACATACCACCAAGAAATGGTCATGTTGAAGAATACTCTCCGTTGTAACAACTACCCCGATAACATACTATCCACCAGACGTGTTAATAGTAAAAGAGAGGAGAATTAAACCCAAAAACCTCCAACGGTCTGCCTACCGTACATACGAGGCATCTCCGAAAAGATTCAGAGAATATGTGCCCCCTACAACATCAGGACGGTATTCAAGAGCGAGTCAACACTCAGACGACTCCTGGTACGAGTGAAGCCCCGCATGGAGGAGAACATGACCAAAAACTGCATATACTCCATCCCATGCAGTGCAGAAAGGTTTACAAGGGGGAAACATGCCTCCCTCTTAAAGTAAGGGTGGAAGAACACCGAAAAGCGGTAACTAAAGGGGAGACGGAAAAATCGGGTATAGCCAACCATGTCTGGATGGAGAGGGGGGACCATCACCCCCTATGAAATGAAGTAAAAATAATAAACAGAGAGGCCCACTGGAAAGTGAGAAAACTTAAAGTAACAGCTCACATGCTCGGACATAACAACCTACTGAGCAAACCAAGCATAGAGCTGAATGCAGTCTAGACACCTCTGATAGAAAGAGAAAACGTTGAATAACAACATAGGTTTAACATTAACAAAAACCAACTAAGAATTGTCTAAGTGACATATGCCCGAGTGGTCCTAGACGCTGTGACGTTAACAAACACGATGAGGAAGTCAGTCCGACAATCTCAATCAATGAAATATTGAAATGGAATACCTAACACTATGGGAAACCTGAAACTTTTTGCATGAAATAAAATATAAGTAGCTACGCTAAAAAACACAATCAAAATCTTCGCCCAGTAAAATCTAAATTTTATTCAGGATGGAACACCGCGAAATATAATAGCTTATCAACCTAAATTAAATAAATGGTAATCAACGTTTCGTCCCCATTTCAGGGGACATTTTCAGGATTTGGTTAAAATGCTGGGGAAAGACGTTACAAACTACATACAAGTAAAGAGGGCAAGAACTGTTGGTACTTCCTTCTCTGAAAAAGAATTTACAAATGTTCATGTACGGAGGTTGGATTATTCTATCTATATATACACATTTAAACGGCACGTATATACATAATACACATGCATATTTACTGGTCCGGTAAATGTGTTTTTTATACATTTATTTTATATTTTTTCTTAGTTATTTCATACTTTATTAATTTCGTTGAAATCATAAAAAGCGCTTAAGAACATATGATATAGCTACCGAGGATCTACAGTCATGCTTTGCTATTTGATTATTATATTTCCTATAATGGGGGCTAGATTGTAGAATCTTTTTCTTTACGTGATGGTGCTAGTATTTGAAAGGAGTGCTGATTCTAGAAGTATGCCTTTAGCTCTATCTGAAACGAACTTGATGATTTTTGCACATATAAAAGCGACCGACTGGGGATGATAAACAGAGCGGGAGCGTTTAGGAGATTACCGTTTGTATGTCTCTTCTATGTCCACTGAGTCTTATTTCAAACCTACTTATATGTCAGGTGACACTTCTTACAAGGAATAGAGAATATACTGGCGCTTAATATGAGCGCTTCGGAGGAGGGTCTCTTGTTTTTTTTATGTTTGGTTTATCGTTAAATAAGTTGTTTGTATAGTGAGTATACTAAAACTGTTGAGGGTGTGATAGTTGTTTTTATTAGTAGTATGGGTTGTTATGAGGAGATATCTACTTACTAAAGATGTGTCTGTTGCGTGATGCTTCTGTTTGTTTATGTTAGAATATATTTTTTGGGGTTGCCCACGAATTAGAAATTAAATGAGTAGGATGTCGTAAATAACCCGTTTTTCATTATATGTTTTTAATTAAATTAATAACGTATTGACTAACAACTAGATATAACAAATATATTAGACATCAAAACAGCCTTTTAACGGTTCAGTAAATAAGCATGTATTTAATTATGTAAGTGACGTTTAAATGCGTATATATGCATAGAATGATGCAACCTCCGTACATGCATGTTCATGCATTCTTTCCAGGAGCCTAAAATTATTTCCCTTTTTACTCTTAGGTTTCCACAGCATTTTTAAACAAATCCTGATGATGTTCCCTGAAAGAGGGGCAAGAAGTTGATTACCATATTTTTATTTTTTGTTTTTCCTTTTTTATTTCGAAATAAAAATAATAAAAAAATACATAAATATTAAGTTCGGTTGGGATTAAATAAACAGACACATGTACCGGAT
Organism: Euprymna scolopes; assembly: GCF_053919585.1. NCBI lineage: Eukaryota > Metazoa > Mollusca > Cephalopoda > Sepiida > Sepiolidae > Euprymna > Euprymna scolopes. The sequence continues at coordinate 17,763,335 of NC_136493.1, forward strand.
TTACTGGGAAATTCGGGTGACACTAGCTTAAATTATAAATACTATTATATAAAAACACATGTTGACATTGTTGACAGAAATAATTGAAAAAATACATGATTATGGATTGTCGAAGGAAATTAAATATATATTTGTTACAGTGCAATTTTATGCGCACTTTTTTTATAGAAAAATGCAGGTTTTGTTCTGACATTACACTGTATGTTTTCTATCAATAGACGAGAAACTGTTCTCGAATTAGTATTTTCTGCGTTCTTACAATTGTAGTGAGTTGCTTTTTGATACTCTGTACTTTCAACTAGCAATTATATAGAAATTTGTTGGGATTTTCCGTTCTTATAATGGTGGAGGATTGACTTTTTGGTACTCCTTACTTTCAACTAGCAATTTAGTAGAAATTTGTGAGGCTTTTTGTGTTTGTTCTTACAATGGAACCAGATTGCTTTTTTGGGACTCTGTACATTCAACTAGCAATTTGATGAAAAAATGTGGTACAGGACTGCCAGAAACCATTGTAAGCATGTAATAAAAATAAACGCAAGAGAGTTATATGCTAAGTCCGTCAAATCCAAAGTAGCGGAGCAGCGACTTGGTTCTCACAAGTTTTGGGAAATAGCAAAAAGAATCCTGAACAGAAGCGTGTGCTCTGTCCCAACTATAACTAATGGACATGAGGTAATCTCGTCAGCATCAGACAAAGCCATACTCTTTGCCAAGTACTTTGCAGCTAAGTCTACCCTTTCCGCCCAAGGCCACCAACACCCGATATCTGTAAGCGGTTTTACTGTAAATACATCGATACGTTCGAAGCGAGGGAAAACGTGATTTCTGTGCGGAATGGCAGCATCACATTCTGGAAAGAACCATGGCTGGCAGTTAAGTTTCCGCTGGAAATATTTCGAGGGTATTAGACGGGCTATACCTACGATTAACCATTCCGCAAGGTCTGCTACTATAGAGGACACATCCATTTTAAACATGGAGCACAGAGGTAGATCTGATATAGATGCACGGAAGCTATCCCAGTCAGCCATATTGCATCGCTATACCGTATGATGGAGAAGTAAGCCTGAAATCTTATTACATTTCATTTTAATCTTAATTGAGAGAACAGGGTGGTAGGAAGATCAAGAAGAGACAGTACGGAATGTGAACATAGTTCAGGGGCAGTTGTGAGAAAAAGGTCTAGGAAACTCGCACAATGGCCGGCAGTGTCGGGCACACGGGTGGGTTCGTGCACAATCTGCGTGAAAACATAAGCAATGGAGAAATCATGACAGAACCTCTCCTCATCATCAGTCTTGTTTGAGTGGTTTTACCATTTCACATTGTGAACATTGAAGTCTCAACATACGTGAATGTAAGCTGGGGGATAAGTAGATATTAGGATGTGCAATAAGTAATGCCCCTGACCCACTTCCAGTTGTCTGATCTAGCTGAAATTTTGCATGTGAAATGAGTTTTATCTCTACCGGTGGTGTGGCAAATTGCAGCTCTGAACTAATAGTGGTTTCTGTTTTACAGGTGGTTAAACTGAGTCCAGTGTGAAATTGAGCCTGTTGAATGCCGAGCAGTTATCCGTTTTTTTTATTTGAAAGGACGGACACCACAGGAGACTTTTGATGAAATGAATGAAACTTATGGTGATAATGCCCTATCATATGACCTTGTAAAACGCTGGCATCGTAAATTCAAACATGGCCGGTATTTTCGGAAACAGCTCCCAGACCTGGTCCCCCCCCACCCTTCTCTCATTGATGAGGAATCTGTTCGTCAAGTTGAGGCTGTCATTTTGGAAGATCGGCGCATTACTATTCGCCTAATAGCGCAAGATGTCAATATTAGTACAGGGTCTGTAGAAACTGTAATTCATGACGATTTGCATATGCATAAGATGTCTGCCAGATTGATTCCCAGTTTGCGCACACCATTTCAGAAGCGAGGATGCATCGAGTGCTCGTGGATAAATTTGGAGACGTGCCAAGAAGATGAGTGAAATTGTTTCAAAAGACTGATTAAACAGGATGACACCTGGCTCCATCGCTATGATCCAGAGAGCAAAGCCCACTCAATGCAATGAAAGCATTTTGAAACACCCCCCAAGGAAGACAAGGGTGCATCCCTCGGCTGGCAAGATCATACTGATAGTCTTCTGGGACCAGGACGGAGTAGTGATGACAGATTTCCTGGCAAAGGGTACCACAATAACAGGAGCATATTATGCTTCACTTTTGAGGAAATTAAGGGAAACTATCAAAATCAAGAGGCGGGGCAAGATCAGCAAAGATACCCTCCTGCTGCAGGACAATGCTCCGGTCCACAACTCACATGTCGGCGGATCAGAAGCATGGGCGTGTGGTTATGAAATCCTTCCCATCCTCCCTACTTCTTACTGACCTTACACCCTCTGGCTTTCACTTCTTCCCAGCAATGAAGCTGTTTTTGAAACGAACGTGTTTCCCAGATGATGCCGCATGATTTCTGAAGTCACCTCGTGGTTGGAGGACACCCCTGGGGTGTTCTACATAAACGGTCTCCAGAGCTGCATCAAACGTTGGGAGAAATGTGAGAAAGACTAATAACTGTTCCAAGTTCCGTTGCTCTACTATTATGGGAAGTGGGTCAGCGGCATTAATTATTGCACACCCTTCGTCGAAGTGGTCAATTTTCTCAGATGTGCATTTAAAGAAAGTTAATATAAACGCAGTAGGCAAATATTTAATGGCCATAGCGGTCTTGGTGGTCAAATTTGGAGATTAAGATAAAATACACTTTAATTATGAACTTCTCTAGGGAAATAGTCTGTCCAATTCTAGTTTCGCTTAGAAATAATAGGTCTGGTTCAGTCTCTTGTAATTTGGTTTGAACCTGTGGACGGTTAGAACGTAGACCCCTGATGTTGGAGGAGACACGGTAGTGTGGGTCTACGTTGGAATTTGGAGACCCGGGTTTTGTCGTGTATTTTTTTTTCTTGAAAATTGTCATGATGAGTTTTAAGATTTGGAAACTAGGTCGGCAGACTTGCTTAGAGCAGGGCAGAGAGGGAATAAAAGACAAAAGAAAAGAAATGTATTTTTGTAGCACATGATAAGGTAAGGCCGTTACGTACTCACTAATATGGCACCGAGAAGATACTGCATGGTCCAGAATCCATTCAACAGCCCCAGTACTATTTGCACCTGCTAATAGGACAGCCTATTTAGTGGTTAATGCAAGGTTCGGGTCCCTGACTATCATGCGGATAACCTCCCCCAGATACATGAGAGGGACATATTGTGATAGCTTCCCATCTCAAGAATTTAAAATGTATAAAATTGCCTAATCTATTCATGCAATCGACTAGGTAGATATAATAAACAACATTTATGAACTAGTAAACCCGATTAAAGGAAACAATCAGAAAATAAAAATATAAATTAAATACTGAAATAAAATGTAGTTATTGACATTTTAATCTAAACAGATAAAGATTAATATAGAAGATCTCGAAAAGAGTTCCGTTTCCAAAATGCAAACTGCTAAATGTGATTCAGCTTTAAATATATCAGCGTCCCAAAGTATTTTTGTTTAATTAACCGTTTAAAAAAAATGATCGTATTCTGAACTTCCGCTAATGACATTTGAAGAAATTGCGAGATAAAAGGAATACGAGTGACGTTTTAAGGAATTGCAAGGTTAAAGGAAAGCGGGGGGGATGTAAAGAGAATATAATGGTTTAGTATATGCTAACTTTAAGATCCACTGTGTAGATATAATAAGCAATATTGATGGACGAGAAAAGCTATTATTATTTAAAAAATACAAAATACAAAATACAAATTAAATACTGAAATAAAATGTTATTAGCATTTGACTTTAAAAAAGATAAAAATTAAAATAAATATAGCAGCAACTTATCTCGAAAAGAGTTCCGTCTCCAAAATGCAAAGCATCAGCGTTCCAAATACATTTTTTTTAATATATTATAATCATTTGATCAAGCTGACAGACGCTAAAACATTTGAAAATAAATGATTAAATGTCAAGGATCTTTCTCACCGTGACCCTGTGGATTTGTTCCTTGCTAATGGTGTCACAGATGGGTTGTTGCACGGTACGAATCTCCCGACCGGCGGTAATCGTGACTCCCTACAGTGATAATTCTCTAAATGTATTTAATGATTATCATAGTGTATATATATATATATATATATATATATATATATATATATATATATATATATATATATGAGGGGTTATAAGCGAGGTAGAAACGAATATACGCTATAAAAAGAAATAATTAGCACTTTGCAGCATGCCAAAATAGGCAAACGCTGCTAGGCGATTTTGAAGCAAATTAAAACTGATGTGGTATCGTAAATTTATTTGATCAAATATTTTGTAATAAAGTTATGCTTAAATCAGTTTTTCTCTCGTCTCGAAAATAAGAAGTAGGTAAATGTTATACGCTCATCTTCCGCAATTAAATTTCCTACACACAAAGTTGTTTTTTTTTCATCCCTTTAATTCAAGCTTGAAGCATTAATATTCATTGGATATATTCCCATTGGAAATGCTTATTTGAACAGATTTGAAAATGGGTGTGTTGTAAACGAAATGAAACATTTTCTTATTTTAAATGTTTTATTTATTAGGTGCGTCTCTGCAGCTATCTTAGCGCGTTTGTCTGTCGGCTGTCTTCTTCTGTTACAGTCTTTTTTATACAATGTTTAATCAATATATGATCACACCGAATGTATCCATTGTATGCATTTTTTAATACACTACGTTTCTCTTCCTGCCTGTCTTATAAAAAACGATTCCGTCGGCAGAAATTTGAAATAACATTTTGCTTATTCTCTCACATTGGACATAAAACATTTAAAACTTAATTTTAACTAAACTTTTAACTAATCCTAACCTGACAAAAATCTAATTGTACAGTAATCCTAATACAACCTTAAAGAAACGCTGATATAAACTTTAGCTTAGTTTGCCCTTAATAGAAGTACTCGTGACCTGCAACGTATGACGCTAAAAGCATCGTTTCCTGTCGGTCAGATAGCAGACCTCTCTCTTTGTTTTTTTTTTGTTTTTTTGTTTTTTACAGGGATCATATTTCTCTCAATTATTCCTTTGCCGTTCAAGTTTAGTCCTTCTTAACATCTTTTGTATTCAGGGAGCAATTGGAACACTTTGCTATCAATTATTTATATGACTAATATATAAATATATTTCTTAATGTGGTGTGCAGATTATTGTGATCTTTGAATTATTTAAAGATAGTTCTTTGCTGTATTTGGCCCCAAGGAAAAATATAAATTTGGCTTGGTAAAAATTTTGCAGAAGCACTAAATAAAATGTTGCTGTGGCAATTCTCAGTTGTAATTTTTTAAATTTTATTTTAATCGCAAAACCTTTTTCTATATTCGTGGCTTAGCATGTAAAATATTTGGAATAGCATGTTCGTAGAGCTGGCTAGCTTATATTTATAGGAGTATCTATAAAATTATGAAACTCAAATGACCTTGTTACGAGTGATGTAAACCACTTTCCGGTTTGCAACATCCGGTTGCGTATGCGCGCATAAATATTAACCAGTAACAACGTAAAAAAAATAAACCCAAATCGCTTTATTTGTAGATTTTGACCCTCGCACTGAAATATTAACGTTATTATTTCGAAATTATTATTTAACATGTGAAGAGCGGAGGTGTTTTACAACTATTATTTATTACAACTATACTGTCGCTATTTTCTTACAGCTAAACATCTTTAACCCATTGACAAACATTATACAATTTGTACTAAAGCAAAGACTACTACTATTACTACTACTACTACTACTAGTACTCTCTATCCGTCTATTTTCCTTCCTTTCTTCCTCCTTTTTTTTTTTTTGTTTACATTTCTAGATACAAAATTGTTGTGTGAAGACGGTGAATTGTTGACATATTTACTAATCTGTTTTAATAGTAGTTTTATTTTAATTTATTTATTTAGGTTTTGTATATTTTAAGAACTTTAGTTGTCAGGAAAATGAGTACATCATTTTTATGTCCTTTTGTTGGTGTTGTAAGTCCAATATTTCGCTAAAAATATCTTCATCAGGTTGTTAGTCAATTCGTAGTTTTTATTTTCTATTTTAAAAATTGTTTCTTCATATTGTTGTTATAGAGGAAGAAAACAAACAAAATGAAGAAAAAAAAAGAAAATTACGAACTGACTAACTACCCTGATAAAGCTATTTTAGTGAAATATTGAACTTACAACAGCAACAAAACGACATGAAAATGATTTTATCATTTTCCTAACACCTAAATTTTTCAAAATATTCAAATTTCTAAACGAAACGAAAGAATGAAAACCGCACTGATTGAATATGGATTATCGGTCGAAACATTACGCAGATTCCGTACCTGACGGAAAGATTCTCGAGTTCTACAAGGTAACTCTGAAAAAATGTCGGACGAAATTTTGCAACCGAAACTTTTCGAAAAAAACATGTAAGGTAGAAAATGTAGTCGAATAATAATAGAAAAATATGTGTAAATTATTTCGTCACCTTTATTCATATTGTGTCAAATGTTGGTTAGTTGGTTGGTTGTTTTACGACATATCAACCCTTTTCCGGTTATTTAATACTGAATCCAGTGATTTTGAAGAACAGTTTTTTAATAGAATATATTTGTTTTCCAAGTCATTTCCTATTTAACCCTTACACGTACTACCACTCCGGGTCAGAGCGGACCTGGACACAATGGGCATTAAAGGATGGTTCCACTCTCCCCAAAGCCTGCAAGCTGGGACCTAACCATCGTATATAGTTTACGGTCTATCCAGGAGATTGTCAAATGTAATTAGATTATAAATTAAATAGGTTTCATAGAAAGTATAATTTTTGTTTTGAATAATTATTAAATAAAAATTAGTGCGTATATCGACAAGGGATTATTAGATTTCAAGATATATCTCGTTATTGATAAGGTCTTTCAGATTGATTTCTATTACATCGATGTCAACTACATATGTTTTTTTACTTTATTATTGGGAGATGGAAATTTAAATATCTTCAACGTCTAAGTTGCTAAGGTATTGCTTTCTGACTAGCTGTCGCCATTCGCTAGTTGTATTTCCGTTATAGAAAATAGCAACGTTGGGCTTTTGCATTTTCTGCTGAGCGGTGTTAACCTACCTCTTTATGAAGTGTTGTTTTCTCTCATTGTCAACTATTTGGTAGTGAGCAGGCTAAAATTTGCTTTACCTTTGTGATTTAACTAGATTCGGTTAGATAATCCGATTATTCTGTATAATAAACTTAGTTAACAAAAATAAACTTAACAGAACATATGTGGAATCTCATGAAACCATTTCTACTTATTATAAAACGGGTTATAAATTGTAATCTATATAGATAATCAGATTCAAAGGTGTTATATTTGGTTTGGCCTTAATTTCCCCAGGGTGCAATGTTAACAGATTTCCCGGTTTTTTAGTCTAATCTTATTTAGGATGAATACATTTATGACGAAGAAACGATTCCATCGGGTGTTTTAATGTATAATGTTTCTATGCAATTTCATGGCTATAGACTTCCCAATTCAGCAATGTGTCTGATATTAAATTATCTGTAACATTCGACTGAATTGTAAAATAAAACATCCATGTGAGACATTACGATTTCTCTTATTTTATAAACTACAAAACTATAAATATAAAAGTGATAAGCTAAACTTAACAAAACCTAATTATTTAAAGTGTATAAGCAATTATTTACGAATCGTCATCATGACAGATTTATCGTTTGACAGGCAAATTATAATTACGTTATGGTCTCAGTTTCTTTTTCGAGTTTACAGCTTAAATCCCTTAATTATATGAAAGCTAACAGAGTGTGTGTTTTTTTATTTTGTTTACGTTACTATATGGAAACACGCTGTTATAATTCTTAACCTTGCGGTATGCAGGACGAGTTAATAATTATTACTCCAAGTAGCGATATCTCCAGATAATACTTTAACTCTCGATATATGACAACCAACTTTGGAAGAAAGAAAACCAGTAGTTGAGACACGTGCGAAAATCAATAGGCATCAGAAAGAAATGAATGACTCATATTAATTTCCACAGAAAATCCCCCTTTTTAATTGCTGGAAAAGTGATCCAACGGCACTGGAGTTTATTTATCTCAGGCTAGAAAACTTTTGTTCGAATCCCAAGAAACCACTTGAGTGCAGCTATATATGATAATATCTTATGTAACTACATAGCAACCATTATCTCACGCATAGACTATTCTTGCCATATCGAGGCTGCTTCATCTTCAACTAGTTTAAACTAGTTTCCCACTCCTACAAAGTGTAAAGCAAATAGTATTTAATATATAATGTTCCGCACGATCAACTTTACTCCAAGCCTTGTCCCATCTCCGAAATATGTTATCCCTGTGATTGTTTTACAAATAGTTCAATAAAATGAGCACTCGTATACCCTTCGAGATAACACACACTTCAGGCAGTAAAGTCTCAATTATACATGTTAAAGAGTTAAATATAGATGCCTGCAACCATTGGAGAATTACAGTTTTTACGCACATATCAGATACATATTTTGAATAATAATTATAGATAACGTGAGTGACGTAGAGAAAACTGCATGGAAATCAGAACAATGATTATGGATCGAGAAATAATTGTTTATATTTTCTAGACAGATTCCATCCTATATGCTCATATTTTTATTAGTATATCTGCCTTAAAATGAAATAACTGTAAACAGAAAATTGTGAGTAATTCGTAATGGTTGATTAGAAAACTTGGTTTACAAATACACTGACAGAGATGTATTAAATAAATAATATTTTATTCCGTAAAAAGGGTGTTTTAATTGTGTTGATGCAGGTACAGATGTGTATAAAATATCCCGCTATGTATTTTCCACTCCACCATAAAGATAAAGCGAGCGATGACGCAGTCGGCAAGTACTATAAAGGACATGGCGTGGCTACCTATGTTTGCATCTCCCAGTTTACGTTTCATATAAGTGTAGCATTTACTATTCAATTATCACCATAATAGAACGCATTCTAGTGTTTATGTTGAGAAACAATAACTCAATTTGGAGTTCGCAGACTTAGTTCTCAATTGCCTACTCCAAGATAAGTTTGTTTGTACTTCCAACAACCAGACGAGGTTTATGTGCTTAGCGCAAATTATATTCTTAACCTGTTATAAATAATTGAAAACACGGGACTTTTAAGTTAAGGGTTATGTCAAATAGCAGACTGTAAGGTTAATGAGGTTTGATCTTTCTCAGATAGATTCTACTTAGTGTTGATGGAAAACTTAACGATCTTTTGAGCGTGAAATGTTTTCCTTTAATTATATTGACACTTAATAAAAAGTCTTGTAAAGATGTGGTCCCCCAGATGTGCGCTATTTTAGTCACCTACAAATGAAAAGGTAAAAATGTGATATAATGGAAGAATACAAATAAGAAAGTGAATATAGAATAAAACAACTGAAGTTAGCAGAAATAGAAGAACTTTTCTGTGATAAAGAGGGCACTTCATACTTATATTATTTCCTAATTAATCCAAACAAAACACTTGGAAACTTGGACGGCTGGAGCATTGTTACAGAACACAATTTGAATGTTACTTTGTAAAAAAAAATATTTTTACATTAACTTAAATTTCCTGCGAATTACAACAGTGTGAGGCCAGGAACCATAGAGGGATGTCCAAGGTCTAAGTATACGTGGGGAAATACTATTAGCGATCGATCCTTTCAAACATGTATTGACTTGTGCAGTGAAGGTGTTGAATTTTACTACTTGTAAATTAGGCGGGAATATTTAGGCTGAGTTAGTATGAGCACATTCATTATATATCTGTGTAAAACAGAGAGACTGATAACACATTAGGGCGATTACAGTTTGATCGATAGTGCAGCCCTATTAGGTCGGAAACTTTTTTGTGGAGAGAGTAGTGGTTAATATATAATCTAGAGTGTTATAGCAATACACTATGCACATGCGAATGGTGGCTTTATATAGATATAAACTACTGTTGGGTGTCAGAAATTTTCTAGCACACTAGAACGAGACTAAATTATTTGATGCAGTATAGACAAGCGTCCATAGTATTTGTTAATATTAGGTTGAACCGTAAGTTATGTGAAAGATATTGAACAGTACGCTCTTTGGTAGAGTCAGTTGGTTGTTGAGATTGATGCTTGTGATTGCTGAAATAATGATAGTATATGCACTAAATGCTTTCGCCCACTTTCTTCTCTATTCTTCTAAAGTACTGATATCATAATCTAAGGTGTGAGGCATTGTCTTATTGCGTGCATTGTTTTTTCCCCTCGTGTCTATTATAGAGTTGACTATCCTGTATACTTTCAAATATTACGTTTTTATTACGAGTGATGTGTCGCTTATCAAGGCACAAATATCACTTCAAGATGCGGGTCGTTTGTTCGATGCTACGACACCCTGATGATCGGTAGCGGTAGTTAAACATTACTTATTTAAGAAGACGGCTGAAACTTTACTTATATTAGCTTTGAAAACAATTGTGTTGGAGTAAGCTGGGAAATATAAGTCCGCTAATATATTCCACAGGCGGAGGTTCTTCAAACTTGTATTATTCATGAATCGTTATTTAGTTGTAAATTCTTATAGACAATAAGGGAATTGTTCCTTGTTGTTGTAGGTAGATATGTTCTTGCTGTGAAGGTTACGCAGGTGTAACCATATATTAGAGCTCAGTCGAGCACATTCCATTAAGAAGAAATGAAACAATAATAGACTCGTAAGAAAAAAAGTTAGTAAACAACGGGAAAAAACATCGTCTACTAAATTTCAAATTCGGATGAGTACACTATCGATACGAGAAAGCGTGATTACAGCTGCTCCTTCCCAGACGTTCCAAGTGAATCATCTTAGACTTTGAAAAAAATCCTTATTCCTGTATAATTATGTATGCTTTATGTTGTTATTCCTATCCATAACAGATTTTAAACGATGCATTAGTTGCACAGTATATTTAGCATGGCGAGTCCAGGTTCTATCAGGACTAACATGTTAATGTCTTCTTTAAAATTAACTTAATTATACCCTGTGTGTTTGTTTTTTTTAATTATTTTTATATGTTGATCTTACGCTCAATATAAGTGCGATGTTTGGTGCTTCAATATAATACATTTTTTTAATGTAATAGGTTCTTCCCAAGTATCCACGCGTGCGAACATCTTTCCTACTGATTTTTTTCTTCCAACGTATTTTTTGGTCTTTTCAATATTTAGGTAAATGATTATATCCTGTCTTTGTGATAATCCTTTTTAGCTCTTTTTACCTCTTTTCATCACATTAATTGATGCTTCGTCTAAAATGCCTTATATTATTCAATTACCCTAATATATGTGAGGAATATATATAAAAATGCATATGCAGGGAAACCAATGCTAACAATAGTATTTTAAGATTCACCATTATGCAATGCAGATATTTATTGTAGGATAGTAATTTCGGTTTAATTCAATTTATAAATCTGTCTACAGGTAATGTGGCACACTGTACCTCAAATTAGGCTGTGGAACAGTGGTTTACGTAACAACACTAGATTATACAACTTTAAATAAGTGTCTTTAATCTCATAATATTAATTCTCGTTGCACTCACTTTTACGTATTAGTAACCACGATATCAGGTTCCTTATATGCCCAAAGACGTTGGGTTTTCATTGTCTATCATGCCAATAAATATGATTTTTAATTAAAAACAATAAAGCGAGTATTCAAAATATATAATAGAAATTAGAATTTAAATAAACGCATAGTAATGTGTTTATATTAATGCAACGATATAAACATTTAAAGAAATGTATTGTTTCCTTGTGTCAAACGCTCTATGGGTAAATACTTCTACATAAATAAAGCATTGTATGCTCCCTAGTCATGTGTATAACGTAGTGTTCAGTACTACTTCTTTAAAAAAAGGGATAATACCTTAACAAGATCCAAAACCCCTTTAAACAAAGAATTAATCTCCATGAAATCGTATGCATCTTAAAACACTATTGTTAGCATTGGTTTCCCTGATATTGTTCTACTCAGAATTCATACAAGAAAGTAATCGGGAATTACAGCAAGGGTCACCGGAAGGTTGCCAACATTCTAAGTGAAAGTGATTTTTGTGGAACAAACTGGACTCAAACTTGGGAGACCCAGGTCTCTAGTCCGTATCGTAAACCACTAGACTACCGTCATCTCCAATATGAGTTATTGGACGCCAATTGGCCAGTGATACAACGTTGTTATGATCATTAATATTGTAAATTGTGTAGAAATATATTGTTGTAGGGGACAGCTTAATAAGCACCTGTTTACATTGGAATTTAAGATGATCGTTTTATATTAAGATGAGAATTGTATTCCACTGGCAGTTACTCCTAGAAAAGAATTGTTGCTTATTGTATTTTCGTGTATTGTAGACAGACAAATGAAGAGAGAAAGAGAGAGAGAGAGAGATAATATGTGGTAGTTTGGTTGTGTCTGTAGCTATACGAGAATATTTTGAGAAGGTATTACGGAAGTGACCAAGGATTGAACTGTGGCTTTAGTTCGCATCTTACAGGTGTGAAAGGTAAGCCACCTTGTATTTTTATTGCTCCTGGGTAAATCTATTTGTGCGACCGTGTTTCTAACAACATTCATAAAGCTACTTAATCCGACTAGAGACGATCGAGGAATTTTTTGCCTTATAAGATGTCATTAAGATGTACACAGAAATATCTCTCTCCCTCCGATGCTAAGTTTTTTTAACCACTATGCTGTCGCGCTTTTGTGACGTTTTACTCCAACCAAAATTACTGACCTACCCATACCATCTACGCTTCGCGGTAATCGTTTTACTCTGATTCCATCATGAAACACCTGCCAACATTCAACAATTGTATCGTTCTTTATTGCTAAAGCTTGTTTCTTCAAACTAAGATTCTTATTATGATATATAACATTTATCACAAAATATGGACAAATACTGGCTCTGTTATTGCAGGTTTATTTTCGAGAAATCCGCGGCTTATATTTAAAAATGTAAATCAAACCATTGCCGTATTATATATAGCTTCTATTAGTCCAGACTTTTTTTTTTGTTCTTCTATTTGTATGTATGGTACAATTGTCGTGCGTATATTTTTCGATCTTTGATTTCTTAGAAACATATTATTGTATTTCCTGTACAATGTTAAAACTAAATATATCAATAACTAAACATTATGAAGTTACGAATGAGTGTACTTCTTTCTAACAACGTCTAGATTGGCATTGCTTCTTAACATTATGAGTTTGTAGTACTTACTTCTAACATTATATTAACTAATTCAAAAAAAACATTAATAAATGGATAACGTTTCTGTAAATCAATATTTTTGCATACTTAGTCTTCTGCCAGGACGGTTTTCAGGACCGGTGTCAAAACCTATTGAGGGGTTTTCTTTTCAATTCATGTCAACATCTTTTTCCATCGAAAAGTGCTCATCTGAGGTACCAGCCAAACTTTATATCCAAGAGCTCGTTTTCCACAACCATTCTCAACAATTTCCTCCAACTTTGTAAGTGGAAAAAATTTAACGGTAAATTCCGTGAACAAATTTTCTTTCTCATAACTTCACACCCATGGCAATCTGTTTCGCTGGCCTGCTTCTCAATTTACAACAATTGATTTCAAGTTCAATGTAAAAATCTTGTGTTGAACCGTTGCCTAAAGCAACCAAATTCCACTCAAATTATACAAGTGACCACTACTACGTATTTGCTTCAGTGATCACTTGGCGCCCAATAAGATTTACCTGGGGTAAGTAGTGACTTAAATGAAATAAATTATAATAAAAATCTTTTTTATTTTAAATAGAATTCATTATTGAGATGAGTATTGTTTATTAATTTATTTATTGCGGACTATTATCCTCATCTTTCTTAGTTGTTTAATGACGTGACGGCCAACTATTACTCTTGCCTTCGTCATGTGGTAGCTGCGACTGGATAAGAACTCCCAATTTCTTAATTGCATTCTTAGCAATTACTGCCATCCACAGTTGTCGTCGTCTCACCATGCCTTACGAAAGCCGGTATAATATTTGGCCGAAATATCGTGAAACAACAACAAAGAAAGATCAGGATAATGGTCCGCAATAAATAAATTAAGAATCATTTTTTGTCGAAAGACTTGTGTTGACCAATGAATACACTTTAATCGACGTCATTTAATGATAATTCTCTTTCACCGCACTATCCAAAGTGAGTAAACAGACAGGGGGGTAAATGCCGTACCTAAGTAACAGATACGGATACAATTCAAAAGTCGACATGTGACACGGTGACTTACTGCTGCAAAAGAAAACCCCTTTCTTCTAATTGCATTGTTCTCATGTTGAATCGTCAAAGACACTGATAGTGCTTTACACTACCTATAGTTAATATCTCTATTTTCCCAATCCCTTAACACAGTACTTTACACAGATATAAATGCAAAGGCTGGAATATTGCCTGCTAATCGTCCAGTCTCTGATTAATTGGAACGGCTTTTACCTCCCCCAGTCCACTCTACGTACAACTGAACTTACTCCAAAATAGAGTGATGGATATATGCCTCATCTATTATAATTATTGACATATGAATATAAGTTATTTTTACCTTGAACCAATTCTCAACAACGCTTTTAATCGCAAAAGCAGTTTTGTCTTATTTATTCTAGACCGCTTATTACTAAACATTGTACTTACTTTAAATACGACTTGTAATTCACAAACTCCATGTACAATTAAGAATTACATGAGTCGTAATATATTCCTCCCTTATACAACTTGAATTTGCAAGGTTTTAAAACGAGTGTGTAGACGTTTTTATGTTTTCTTTGATTCGTACATATGTGTATGCAATGGATTTAAACGAAATTCAATTTTAAATATTATAATTTTCAAATGAGAGTGTGTACCCCAATTGTATCCGTTAAAACTCTTTAAATCCATAAAAAAATGTAACCTAAGTAGTATTTAATAATTAATGTCCAATATCTATTGTCATGTAAATGTCTACGAAATAATTTTATCTGTTTTAATATATTTTTAAATAAAAGAAAATCAAGCGAAATGCACCCATATATTGCTTCTACGCTTAACAACTGCGTTCAGTATACTTTCTCTGAAGAAACAACTACGTTGAAGGAAAAATTTCGCCTTGATCTTTGCTTACGTTGAAACTAAGTCCGACCTATTAATATTGTCAACTTGAAAACAGATTTATCCACATTGACGATTGCTGTATGAATAACTTCACTTATAGATCCATCTATCTTTTCTAACTGTATAAGTTTCTGCTTGTTCCTTTCTAATGTAATCCTTACATTTGGTTTTGCAAAACTTAACATAGCAATGTTTGAAAACCCGTCTGCTTCAGAAAAAGTAAAATTCGTAAAATCCGTCATTTAGAAGTCTAATCTAACAACACTGTCCAAGAATATGTTTTCTTAATAAAAATGTAACCTTTATTTCAAATATCCTTATAATAATAAAGATATAAAAATATACGTATATCAATATATAAAACTGATTTTGTGGTTTATACAGAAAATAAAAGCTATATGGAATTGCATTCATTGATTACGGTGCATATGCCCTCATGAGGAGACGAGATTATCAAATAACACACAATTGAGATAATCAAATAACGCACAATTGAGATTATCAAATAACGGACAATTGAGATTATCAAATAACGCACAATTGAAAAATGACGATAAACATAAGTATATGCGAGTCTTAGAGTTGATTTGTTTACAATTTGAAGGTCGGAAACCGGTCCGTATCTTCTGATGCTCCAGCAATTACTTAAAGCCACAATTAATGCTCTGCAAGTAAAATAAATGAAGTATATAGATATATTTACCAGACTATAAGCAAGCTTTTTTTCAAAACACAATAATTTCTGTTGTCTAATTGCTTTAATTCGAGTTTCAGCTACTGAAACGGTTGCAAATTTTATTATCATCCATTGTAATTTCCCGACATTTTACAAGTGAATTTTACTCTGATTGTGCAAGAAGTTTTATATATGTCATTTGATTGCTGATTTTTTGTAATAATTTATCTAAAGTTGTACTTTTGATTGATGTTAAAATTAAGTTTCTCATTTATATATTTTATAATCACATTAAACTCTTTTCGTGCAAAATTTAAAGTTATGCAAAAGTAGATTACATTAAACAGTTTTAATATAATAAGAATATTAAACAATTAATAAACTCTGATTGTTTACACAATTCATTTTTCACGATTGTCTACGAAATAATATGGCATGATGACAATGTCAAGGAAGCCCTAATCAATGTCATGGTATCTATATTTGCTCCATCGTCTTTATTAATTTGCATATTATTTAACTATGCATATATATATATATATATATATATATATATATATATATATATATATATATATATATATATACGTTATTGCGTAGTCATGCATGCTAATATAAACACACGAATATATTTTCGAAAAACTCTGTGATATTTTTTTTAGATTAAACACATTTTTGTTATTAAATTCAGAATTTTATTTCTCAATTATTCTTAATATAAATTGGTAACTACATCACGTACACGTTAAGTACTCCAATTAGGTTATTTAGCGGTTTCTAATTTACTAATAACACTGGCCGCTAATATACACATGCAAATTTCCTCTTTTCTTTTCACATACACATTTTTTTAAGATAATGGTAACCGACATGTTCCACATCTTACAAACAACCTATACTATTTTAGATAGAATTCTTACTAGAAAAAATACCAAGTGTCCCAGATTTTGTTTGTACAGGCATTTAAAGTTATCATAGACTTCTGTAAAATTATGTTATTTTTACACATCTTTCGAGATAGCTGACCAATGTTATGAGTTCAGAGCCAAATGAACAAATGCAACAAGAATGGATATATATCCTATTGATACTTGACTGTCACAGTTATTTAATTACACAAATGCAATCTGGACGCCGACACGTTTTAAAAAAAAGGATATGCAATAAATTCTATTTTAATCTTAGTAAAATTAAACAGAAACGTATTAAATGTTTCGGACGACTTTTATACCATCTTGCATGAATCTAGAACCGGTTTTCGAATGGCATTGGATACTCATGGTAAGGAGGATGTCTGTAAGCGATGATGGGATGTGTAAAGGGAGTAAAGAAAGTGAAAATACAAGAGTTGATTGGCAAAATAAAGAATGTCATAGATAGGAACTGCCGTGTGCGTCTATAGAGACAATAAATACACACTATTTTCTCTGTGTGAAAAATGAACACTCACTTATTCGCGAGGAACTGAAGATGCGGAAGATTAACCCGAATGCACCAGTTCACAACTATATACTTGTCACAAACATTTGGACCAAGATGGGCATAAAAACAGTCCATCACCTTTCTTATAGTTCATACCTTGTTATCTGTGACTTTTGGTTATTTTCTAAGCCTAAGAAAAAACTTTAGAGACTGTCGTTGTGACACAATTGAAGAGATGAAAGCGACTGTTACGAGAGCCATTGACTCGCTCACACAAGAATACTTCCGTAGGGCATCCCAGCAGTTGGTGGACCCGTATGACAAGTGCGTTGCAGACGCAAGAGATTACTTCGAATGGGATTAGGCTTTCCTATTTTTGCTATCAATAAAAATGTCCGTACGAAAAAGTCTGGAAAATTATTAAAGGTACCGCTACTCATGGTAAGCACCGCAAACAACATCATTTGACTCATACAACGTTAATGAATGATGACAAATATTTTCTCGCTTAGTTTTATTTTAAATACTCATTGATTTACGATGCGCCATCTTATTTTTTTCTTTTATTTCTATATTTTTGTAATTTATTTGTTAATTCTCTTTATTTAGCTTCTCTCGTGCTTTAAAAGTGTAGCGATATTCACAAGATATTAAGCTATTAATAAAATAAAACTAGTAATAAAAACAAAGAAAATCATGATAATTAAGAATACGACAACGAGAAACCATGAACATATTTTGACGTGAGACATTTTAAGGAAACTGTTGACCTCATGGAAAAACAATTTGCAATATGCATGTCAAGTAGCATGCGAGTTTAGGGCTCGTCAAATTAATGCTTACGATGACAGCCCTCTCGGCACTAGATAATGTAATCACGTGAAAATCCAAGTGTGCAATTTTTCATTAATTAAAAATAAATACGCTATCCTATTTTCAATTAAACATTATTAAAATCTAATGAAATGATTATCTTTCTATGTCAGTTGTACCATCTATTTTATTTCTAAAACTGTTTATTACTATTATTATTTAAAAGCAGACGTGTCTACTACGATATTAAATAGATGAGACCCATGAAGTAATACTATATATATATATATATATATATATATATATATATATATATATATATATATATATATATATATATATATATACACCGAATTCGCATTATTACCGATTACTATATTGTCCAATTTTACTACTGTACAGTTTAACCCTTATCCTCAAGTGACCTCTGGGCCTTGAAAATTAATTATGCTTATGTAAATATATATGAATATATACATACATATATACATATATATATGTATATATATATATATATGCATATATATATATATATATATATATATATATATATATATATATATACAGGGTGAACAGAAAAGTCTTTGGACCATTATTAGTTTTAAAATTAAATATTGTTAAAAACACTTTTTCTCTTTTCGAATAAAGTATGTATTTAGTCTAACTATTGATCTAATTATTTTCAACAAAAATATTAAAATAATTTTGTTTAAACTTTCAGAAAAATGAGAAAACAAAAGCCCATAATTCAGCTTCATAGCGCGGGAAGGACAAACTCAGAGATTATTAAGCTCTTGAAAGTGGCTAAATCCACCGTGTACCATGTTGTGAACAGATTTAAGGAACTTGGTATATCTGAAGACCGTTCTAGGAGTGGAAGACCTCGCACTGCTCGAACAAAGAAGATGATTAAAGCTGTCCGAGAGAGGGTAAGGAGGAACCCGAAGAGATCTGCAAGACAAATGGCTAAAGACATGAATGTAAGTGTGACCTCGATGAGAACTATCGTAAAAAACGATCTCCAGTTGTCCCCCTACAAAATGAGAAAGAGACAGTACCTCACACCTGCCCAAAAGCACAAGAGACTTGAAAGAGCAAAGCATCTTCTTGGAGAACTGAAGGCTGGCACGGCAGAGCGAGAGATCGTTTTTTTCTGATAAAAAACTCTTCACAATTGAAGCGACTGTTAACAATAAGAACGACAGAGTTCACGCAAAATCTTCAGCAGACATTGATGACTCCGTGAGAATAGTTTTCCACCGACAAAAGCCGTCTTCCCTCATGGTGTGGGCTGCAGTCTCCAAATCCTGGAAGTCGCCTCTGATTTTCGTGGAGCAGGGGGTTAAGATCAACACAGATCGCTACATTAACGATATTTTGGTTCCAGCATTTGAAGAGATGAAGAAACACTTCAAAGACCAGCCTTTCACCTTCCAACAAGATGGAGCACCATCCCACACCTCCAGAAAAACTCAGGACTGGTGCCAACTTCATTTTCCAAGATTCTGGAGTAAGGAGATTTGACCTCCTGCATCGCCTGATTTGAATCCCATGGATTTTTCGGTGTGGTCTTTGTTGGAGGCAAAGGTCTGTTCTCTTGCTCATCCAAGTGTTGATGCTTTGAAGACATCTCTTCTGAGTGAATGGGCAAAAATACCTCAGGAAACGCTGCGTGCCTCGGTTGGTAACTTCAGATAGAGAATTGAACGTCTAATCGAAAGGAAGGGACATCACATTGAAAATAAATAATTTGAATTTATTCTTCGTTTCCTAACTTATAATTTTCATTCATGTTTAATTTATATTTTTGTAATTCTCTATTAATAAACCACTTTTGAATTGGTCAAACGACTTCCTGTTCACCCTGATATATATATATATATATATATATATATATATATATATATATATATATATATATATATATATATAAGGAAAATAGAAAAAAGAAGAAACAATGTTTTTAGACAGATATATCTATTATGTTATTGAATACATCACAGCGTCGACGGATGTTGTAAATATTCAATTTCTCATCGCAAGACATAACCGGGTCGAGAAACAAGTTAGTTGTTTGTTGTCGTTCAGTTAGTGAGGCACCAAGGTATCAGATTTTGTGTCTTTCCAACCGTCTCAATTGTTTACAAATTGCCGTCTACGTGTACATTACGTCTAATTAAAAAGCATGCTCTCGAACAGTTGTGCGTTGATTGCTTTCCACTACACCTCTTACTTGAGCGTTATACACATTCGATGGTAGAGTTCTACGATCATCTCGTCGGGCGAAGAAATTTCTTAAGCCACCATTATCCTGTGCGTTCAGCAGTGGTTCCGTAGCCAAACGCTCATTTGATATCGCGATCTCTTTAAGAAGCTTTTTGGCCTAACTTGAATTCAAATAAGGAAATTGAGCGAATCCGCGTTTTATCAATCTTGTATTCAACGTTTGGAAAAGCTATCACAATTGTCTTTGAACGATTGTTATTTAAGCGATTAAATAAAAGGATAACCCTCTTTAAAGTGATATAAAATGTAAAGGTATTATAATGAAAACTTATATAAAAATATATCATTTGATATTAAAAAAAATCTCGCAGGAACTTTCTTCTTGACATACATACATATATATATATATATATATATATATATATATATATATATATTTATATATATATACAATTATATATATATATATATATATATATATAATTTTATATATATATAGAGAGAGAGACAGAGAGAGCGAGAGAGAGAGAAGGAGAAAGAGAAAGAGAGAGATTATGATGATAAATTCCCAATCCACTATCGAGCGCTATTGTTATTTACAATCAATGCATGAAGACTGGTATGTAACTCCGCATCTTTTAGTCGAAGGCAAACTTCGCCATCCAGCTCTATCCCACCAAACAAAACCTGCAGGGGATAATCTAAATCGTTAGGCTAATACGATTGACCGGTTATTTGTCAGATTGGTAAAAAAGTAGTATATTTAACAAATGAAAAAATGGAAAAATCATCCCAATTTGGAGAATGAAATGTTGTATATGTTTTGAGTTTATTTTTATTTTGTTTAAATCAACGACTAAACCCAAAATTTAAAAGAAAATTAAAACAAAATGAAAGTCTTTAAAAGTCCCCAATATCATAGCCGTACTATGCCAGCCCCTTCAAGATTAGTAATGATGAGTTATTTGGTGGAAACAAAAAACAAAATTTTAGTTAACTAGATTTAAGCATTACACGCAATATCTACTCATTTACAAAATCTTTACTGGTTAACGTATTTGGTAATCTGTTTAACTGTTAATTCATGTAGTAACTGACGTAAATTCATAATAAATGATTCGCCAGATTGTTACATTTTACTATGGGGGATTTTTTGTGTACTGTTTATTTCACCTCAACACTGTGCACAGTGCAACTCGGACGTAAAAATCTACGAGCTGAACTGATTCGAAAGAGATACTAAAAAGGGCGATAAGCAGCAGGAACCATGTTTACATTAAACTTGAAGCTTTGCATGTCAGTGCAGGCAAGGAACAAAAAACGTGGAGAGAATTTAAATGCACAGCTTGGATAGTAGGATGTACTTGCATGGAAAGGGACCAACTGTCTTGAGTTAATCGCAGCATAATCCATTAAAGTAATTCTACATCAGCCAACACGACGTAACATTTCAGTGATCAGGCAGGGTTGAGATTTTGTTTTTCGCGCAGGAATTATAAGGACTAAGCCTGTTTTCGGACCATATCATAAAGAGAGAGAGACAAGTAGCAGATGCCTCATCCCAGGTGTGTCAGCAACAGCCCATTCTTGGGCATATGCTGTTTTGTAGCGATATAGCGTGAGTAAGTTTATAGCACGATATCGCAAATCCACCCCATTCGCAACAACTCTGGCAATGCCCCCAATGCATTTGTTCCAATTCATATTGCTCTTGAATATTAACCGAGGAGATATCGCTTTAATAATCGTTGCAATCATGAGTTGAGGTGGATTCTTGTAGTTCTTATACAAAAGGAATTTAGTGTTGGCAGCTCTGAATGTTTCCTCTAATATATCTGTCATTTCCTTACATATGTGGTCGTGCATTTTCCTCTCATTTCTTTTATACGACGTGATGCCATAAGCAAATAGAACAATCAAAGAGGTCATGTATGAATATCACGGAGTATAAAGCTCTCAAGGTCGAACGTTTGCGACACACTGTAATTTATGGCATGTTGTTTTAATGTACGATTATCAATGACATATTTTAAAATCATGCAAAATATTTTATTTCTTTAAGTAAATCATAGCGATTTTTTTTCAGAAATGAAGACGGAACTTTGATAAACATAAGTTTAATTTGTTTTCTCTTTCATACTTACCACTCTTCCTCTCGTTAGACCATAATTTTAATTGATATTGTCCCAGCCTCTCTCTCTCTCTCTGTATATATATATATATGTATATATATATATATATATATATATATATATATATATATATATATATATATATATATATATATATATGTATAAATGTAATTCGTGGTTTGTTACAAGTGAATAAAACCATATTTCTACGTTACCAATTTATTTGAAATTTTCAAACAACCCATCTTTAGAGTCGAGGGATGTTTTAATGTTATCAAAATAAATTTACCTCGCGAATTATTAAAATATTAAATGAAATACATATATTTTTGTAACCGTTAGTGCGAACCTGATTTGTTGATAAAACTGAACTTCCGGTTCAATTCATTTCACAGCCACGAATAGACGAAACGAAGTCATTTCATTTTCTGTTTACTCGATAAGTAAAAAAAAAACAAACAGAAACATAATTAATTTGCTTATCTTCCAATTTTTTTAATTTACACATTTTTTCTTTATTATATGAGGCCAAAAAAAAGTTTGTCGCCTGCTTTTTGAGTTTCTTTTTTGCTTTTCGATATAAGATTGGTTGGTAAAAGTACAGGGTTTTTTTTACTGATTGGTAACTTTCTAAAATAATACTTGGTGCTAATGCAAAGGGTGGTCCGCGCTATTTTTAACTCGTATTTCCAGGTTTAATTCAAGTTTTATTATATGTTTTTTATTCAATTGAAAGGGTAAAATACACCCTTCCCTCCCCATGTTTAGAATGGCTTTTTAAATATTAACGTTATTATTACAGCACGGATCACTCTCTGCATGATTAGTGTACTTTCACCTAACAATTTAATAAACAAAACATGGTACTTATGCAGAGAAAGTACCAATATAATATAATAATAGAATAATAACCTTATTTAGAAAGCCATTCTTTACGTGGGGAGAACGTTTTGTTACTATTCTATACTTTCACCTAACAATTTAATAAACACAAATAGATAGTACGTATGCATAGAAAATACCGTGCTGAAATAATGTTATGTAGAAAGACATTCTTCACATGGGGATGGTATTTTGTAACAATTCTGTCCTTTCATCTAACAATTTAAAAACAAAAGATGGTACTTATGCAGAGAAGCTACCCCGCTGAAATAATGACGGTATTATTTAGAAAGGCATTCTTAACATGGGGATAGGAGTTTTTTCTAACTATTCTGGACTTTCATCTAACAAATTAATAAACAAAAGTTAAACTTAAGCAGACAAGGAACATTACTGAATCATTAACATTATTTAGAAAGCCATTCTTAACATGGGGAGGGAGGATGTTTTCTAACTATTCTGTACTTTCGGTGCTGATGCAGAGAGTGATCTGCGCTATTGTTTAAATCGCATTTCCACGTTTAATTAAAGTTTTATGATATGTTTTTTATTCAATTGTAAGGTTAAAGTACAGAATAGGTACAAACCCCCTCCCCATGTTAAGAATGGCGTTTTAAATAATAATGTTATTATATCAGCAAGGATAATTCTCTGCATGAATACCGATTAACGCTTTGTTCTTTGCTTTTTTACCGTATTTTTTGGGTTTTTTTCAAGAAAACCTATTTTAACAAAGATTGAAAGTGCGCGTTTTTTCTTTTTTTTTTTACAGAAGTTGTTTTTATATAAGAAAATATGAATGCTTATAAAGAAATCGGGTACTCGTTCATTTATTGATCCGCGCTGAAATAATAACGTTATTATTTAAAAAGCCATTCTTAACATTGGGAGAAGAGGGTGTTTTGTACCTATTCTGTACTTTAACCTTACAATTGAATGAAAAAAAACGATAAATTTTTAGATTAGGTCCACCTCCACAATTATCTTTCAAATGACGACTTTGCTGAATACGGTAATCGCATTGAAATTTTGCAGAAATAAGTAGTTAGCGAGATATTAAAAAATTGTATAATGCATTGTAATCTCTGGCAGCCGTCTTTTTTACACGCTTGCGCGCGTCATAAACAAATCTACGACCGTAACAAAGATGGCTGCCAAAGAATAAAATGCATAAAACAACAATCTCTTGTCCCCCTCGCCAATCTTTCACGAAAAACACTCGGCTAGCTGAATCCACTGTGAAAAATTGCCCCCACTCTATATCTGTGCCTAAATCAAAACACGGATTCCATGAACAAAGCTTCTTTCTTAGAACTGCACGCCTGTAGAACTCTGTTCCGTCTGCCTGCTTCCCACCGGACTACAACTTGGATGTCTTCAAGTCCAATGTTAACAAATTCCTAATGAACCGCCCCCTTAAGTAAACCCTTCATCAAATCTCCACACTAACGTAATGTACTTGCAATAACCCCTCTACCTGAGTGGCTTCCGGGCCTTGATAAGTGGTGATTACTGTGTAAAAAAAAGAAGGTATCTATATCTTGATAACTAATTATTTCTGCAAAATTTCAATGCGATTTCTGTATTCAGCATATCCGAAAACATATAAAAATCGTAGTTTAAAAGAAAATTGTGGAGGTGGACCTAATCTAAAAAAAAATACCCCAAAAACATAAAACTTTAATTAAGTTTGGAAATACGATTTTAAAAAATAGCGCGGATCAGTAAGTGTATTAGCACCCATTAATCGACTAACGTGCCCTTATTAACAAATATTATCAAAGGCAAGATATATTACTTTATTACCGAATGGATTTCTTTTGTTTTTTTAATTCAACATTTTTATTCGGCTCAAAAAACACAGCGTTCACTGTTATATTTGAAAATTACAAATGGCGGCAGACTGTGTTTACACATTATGTTTGGGAAAATGAGTTAAAACTAAATAACTCTACCCAATACTGTTAAAAACCACTGAATACATGTCTGCCTATGTCACAGTAACATATATTGAGTGAGTTCCTGACAGCATTTTGTATAGTTTTTTTAGTTTTAACTAATTTTCCCAAAGTTAATGTGTTCAACAGTCTGCCGCCATTTGTATTGTTTCAAATATACAGATACACACTACATTTTTTCAAACCGATTAAACATTTTACACTAAATAAAAACACTAAAATCTTATCCAGTTAGGTATAAAAGTAACTTATCTTGCCTTTGATAACATTTATTTGTTATATTCATTTTCCAACAACGTTTTCGTTTCTGTGTTTAGTAATACAAAACCGTTTATTTACTATAACGTTTAGCCGGCTCGAAGAACAGTGTTTATCAGTGTATTTGAAAAATACAAACGGTGATGGACACTGTTGATGGTGTTAAGTTTGAGGAAATCATATAAAACTAAAAAAAAAACTGTACAAAATACTATCAGAAACCAACCGAATATGTCAGCCTATGTAACAATAACATATAATCAGTAGGTGTCTGACATTTTGGTGTATAGTTTTTAACTGATTTTCCGACAGTTAACGTATTCAACAGAGTCCGCGACCATTCGTCTTTTTCAAATACATAGATAAACACTGCGTTTTTGAGCCGATTCAACATTTTACATTAAATAAAAAACAGTAAAAAATTATCCAGTTAAATAGAAACGTAATTTACCTTACCTTTGAACAACTTTTTCGAATCTGTGTATAGTAACACCACCCTTACCCAAATATTAATTAAAAAGTTACATTTTTGAATACAATAAAAAAGAAAACTATTTAGCGTTTTAATGGTTTAGCAACTTTCGGCTTAATCCACTGAATGTTGGTCGAGCCCAAGCGATGATTGATGGTAAATCCCGAGGATTCGGATCCAATTCTGCAAGAGTACACTATTTTTTTTTTTATTTTCGCCTTTTTTTTAACATTTTGGAGTGGATTGCTGTACTAAGAATATAAGAAACATGCATTTTCTCTTTTTATTAGAATTTTCCATTATACGAAATTAAGCCACAGGAAAGCTAGTATATATTTACACACACACACACACACACAAGTGACATTCAGTTGTTTGTCATAAACATTGGGATTTTAAAAGAAAACACTATATTTAATGATGACTTTTGAGCAGTGTTGATCAAATAAAAAATCTTTAAACATAGGGACATTGTATTTAGATATAGGTTACAGATTAATAAAATAAGCTATGCTATCGAAACATCTTACGTCCATGCGCGATAAGTAGGGCTATGACAAGAGAATACTCTTTCTATAATTGTGACTCTATAGTATATATCAGTTAATATCTTATGTGTTTTAGATAGAGTAATGTGGTTCTTGATTGATCAACTGTGTCCAACTCTGTCGGATATATACCCGAGAGTCAAAACCATGATGAAAAAATTATCTTGTCATAACCTTAGTAAGATTTACTTCTTTATTATTTTGAAATGAATTATTATTTAAAAAGCTACATTATACGTACATGGTTCAGATGACTGCTTGGTGCACTAACTCCGCTTTTGTTATTTCTTATTTTTTTATATTTACGGTGATTACTCATAATGACCTTATGTTTATTAGTTAAAAAAAGTATATAATTATATACATAATTTATTTAATGTATATATTAAATACATAACAAAAAATACTAATATAGTCTTGAAATTCCTTAAATATATATATATATATATATATATATATATATATATATATATATATATTATCTTAATTAGTATTCACTAACTTGAGATTTAGAAAAGTTATTATTCCAAAATTAATGCACAATGCAGTTTTAAAAATGCATTATTCCACGGAGTTTGTTATGTAAGAGGAGCAAGTTAGCAAAAATATTTTTATGAGAATAATATAAGTTGCAAGTTAGTGCATGAATTAAAAGTGTAGCGTATAAAGTTAATAGTTATTTTCACAAAAATCAGTTGAAAACTTTTGAAAATACAAGCATACATAGAGTAAAATATATTAGTATGTTGTCCAGATGTATACGAAAAACATGATTTACGAAAAACATGATTTACGAAAGAAGAATCTGTAGAAAATCTTTAAGTTATAATGTATGTTACAAACCAAATTATAAATTCGTGTAGTTAGAAAAATAAAATTGAATTTATGATATAGTATTCTATATTTGTATAAACAGGGTTGAATTGGGATCAAGCGCGTCAATAAATCAATCAATCGATCAACCTATCAATATATATATAGTATATATATATAAATATATATATATATATATATATATATATATACTTACATGAGTTACTCAAGGAATGGTCGTGTTAATATTTTTATTCTTTTTAAGTTTACAGATATCATTAAACTATACAGATATCAGTAAACTAAACTATAATTCTTTTTTAATCGATATATATATATATATATATATATATATGTGTGTGTGTGCGTGTGAGTGTGGGTAAATATCTACTTGTACATATATATATATATGTTGATATATACATATATATTTATGTGTGTATACACATATTAATATATATATGCATATATACATATATATATATGCATATTAATATGCTTTCTTTCTGTCTGTTTTTATTTTTTTTGTAATGTTACACATTATAGTATGTAACTTATTCATTCCTTGCACACCTCTCTCTTGTTTATTTTCACACCCATGCGATCGAACTGTATTTGTTATAGATATAATAGTAGTTTTTTTTTTTTGACAATAACCAGATGAGCTGAGCATATCGGAAAGCGTCTCTCTGAAACTGTATTTCTTCCAAGAAAGAATACATTTAGAATAAAACGCAATGAACAGAATACAAATCTTAT
This sequence comes from Euprymna scolopes, assembly GCF_053919585.1. NCBI lineage: Eukaryota > Metazoa > Mollusca > Cephalopoda > Sepiida > Sepiolidae > Euprymna > Euprymna scolopes. The sequence goes on from NC_136493.1 coordinate 17,791,521, forward strand.
TTTGTCTCCTCATTCTTGAGAAACGTGTCATCTAAAACAGGACTCTACCCGTCTACACCGCTAAAGATCAGATGAACATGATGTTATACATTTCATAATGAAATTCCCGTCTAGGCTACGAAGTATCTATTGTGACTTGTAAGGAGTGAACTAATTTTAAAGAAATCCCTCGTAAAAATGTTTTCACTTTTCATCCCAACACTATCCACTAAATTTTGCCCAGGTTTTTTATAACTCTTCATGAATTAATGATATATTGATCATACATATATACCTTTTTAAATATTGTCTAATCAGTTCTATATTATATACTTATTAGGTATCATTTATATTTTTTATTATTCTAAGTGTGTGTAGGTTTCGAAAGAATTTGTTCATTATGTTCATGCATTAGTGTGGTTGGGTCGTAACCCAAAGCATGGTACAACAGAATTTCAAAAAATACTTACCCACTGTCTTGTATACTTACAGAGATATGACATGTAGATACAGTACTTAATAACTAAAAAAAATCATTGTTTTATGTATCTATATATTAGATCAATATACATCATTTTCACAGGATGAATTACTTTATAAAAATTGAAACAAAAATTCGTAGTTTTATAATAGTGTGTTAAAACTCTTTAACCCAAGCAGAAGATATCTTATATTTTTAACGGTTTAAAAACAATTCTCCGTTAAAAGAGTGATGTTTTCATTTTTTGAATAGTTAAGGAAACCTAAGGTCTATATATAATTTTAATGAACAGACAATATTAATTTTGCACAACAGCTACGAGAGCGTTCAAAAAGTAATATACCCAATAGGTCGACATTCGAAACCAAACAACTACACCTGTCCCATCGCCGAAATGTGCCGCCTCTGTGCCTGTTTAAAAACTATTCTAAGGGATACTGAACGCAATGGACTCGACATAAATATTTCCGACAAAATTGACGAGCAGCAACATCTATTCCTGCACTGTAGACTTTCCTAGATGCTAGAAAACGTTCTACTCAAATTGTTATTTTCATTATGAAGTTCAGTTATATATATATATATATATATATATATATATATATATATATATATATATATTTTGTCAGATAATTCGATGCTTTACTGGCTACAAAGTGTCTTTGTAGATGTTATTGTAGATAGCAGGACCTTAGGTCAAAGTTGTATTTTTACATGGGCATCGCCACTTATCAAGGGTCAGATGTCACTAGAGGATAAGTGTTAAAGTGTATACAGTTGTCAAAATGGCAATATCATAGTAATCGTTAGAAGTGTAAATTTGGTAAAAATGGATTATTAAGAAGAATAGTGCATCAAGAACTTGTTCACATTGGACTTGAAAACAGTCATAGTGTTGTCAGTTTGAAAGCAGGTAAATGGAAGAGAGATCCACAGGTGTGCAGTTCATGGAATCCGCGATTAGGTTTAGGCATAGATAAAGAGTGGGGAGAAGTATTGATAGTGTTTTCACCCAAACGATTGTTTCTTGTGAATGTTTGGCGAGAGGGGGCCATAGATAGGAGTTCAGACGAACACTTCTCATGAAAATTACAATAAAACCAAGACAGGCCCGCAACGTCTCTTCTGTGAAAAACAGGTTGCAAGGAATAGAAAACGGCATTCCCTTCTAAGCTACGAAGTATCTATTGTGGCTTGTAAGGGCTGAACTAATTTTAAAGAAATATAGACGTACACTTTTTTCTAAAGAACAATACAGACTATAACATTTAATATTTTGTATGAAATATACTTACAATATGAAACTTTGGTCAACAATAATTTCAGATTTGGATATATAAATACAAACCAATAATTCTCACATTCACCATGCTCACGCAATAAAAGTTTCATGATTTCGTTTAGGATGCGAAATGATATTTTAAAATTCACATAATATATATATATATATATATATATATATATATATATATATATATATATATATATATATTTATCTTCTGCAGTATGCACTCTCAGATATCATTTTCGAATGCCAAGAAATTATGTATAGATTTCTTCAAGCAAACTTTTTCGTTTTACTTTTTCATCCATTGTCTATAATAACTACCTGTCTTCGATAATTCGTGTTATGTCAGCATTGACTATACATTAAAAGAAACTCGGTAAAATGTAACAATAATAATCCGGCGAAATTATATATATATATATATATATATATATATATAATAAAATAAAATATCATAAATTAAAAAGGAATATAAAAAATGAATATGATTATCGACTGAATCTTGTGGCAACTAAAATGTATTGTAATATATATATATATATATATATATGTATATATATACATAAGCATATATAAAAGGAAAAGCTCAATATTTAAGAAGAGAGCGATGTATAAATTTAGTGGTTTAATTTTAAATTCTGAAAAACCAACATATAGAGACATATATACGATTTAAGAATTTATTGCTTGACAAAGAAATATATAGAAGGAGTTATATTAATTTCCTTAATCCATAGATTTTCGACAATGGATCATCAGAGGAACAATGGATCATCAGAGGAAATGAAATGCAGTTAGCAAAATGTGTTATGTAATGAATGGCTGGAACCATCATACATAACTGAAAAGAAAAAAACTTTAATAAAAGATTTAAAAGAGTGGGCATCGAATAATCGATTGTCTACCGGTTGAAAAGAGGAAGGGCTTACGTCATAAACAGAGAAATCGGACGACGATTTTTTTGTTTACAAAACAAAGAAACATGACATTCCTCGTAAGCTCTGGAATTACAGATATTGGCATGAGTGGGTAATTCACGTGTCGCTCCGTTGAAGACAAAATCGAATGATCTTCTGAGGTCAAAACGTGACTTAAGAACGCATGTTCTATTATCTATCAACCGATTGACAGGACGCGTGAATAGAAAAAAACAAAGCGACAAAATGCCAATAAAAACGGTGAATCAGCAGAGCGAGCAGAGCAGAGAGAGAAGAAACACGGAACAGCATGTGTTGCTGAAGACCGGATCGTTGAAGCGTCATTTTCCCTCCTCACTGTGAGAAAACTTACTATCGCTGTGAACTTCAGAACCACCAAAAGAAAAAAGACGATCTGTTTTAAATTGTAACTATATTGTAAAATATAATTTTATACAAAAACAAAACAATTGTGACTTACGTCTTTTAATGCATATTTTTAAGTTACGGCTGATTGTTCTAAGTGTCAACCGCTTTGTTTTCAGGTTCAACGTTGTTATGACATTTTTGACAATTGACGAGAGGCAAGATAAGGAAAAAGTGCCAGTCTAAGGTGAGATAACTCACTAGTCTTAACTCGTTGTCATCACAACCGCTTAGTAAACAAGTGAACCTACGGACGACCGACGTAACTAAAACTGCTATGTACCACAGTTAGGGAGTCCTACGCACTATTACGATTTCCCAACCTGGGAGCCACCCCATAATACAACAAATGTTCAGCTGCGAATGGACGCTAATTTTGCTTTTCAGCACAATTATTCAATAATTGTTGAAAATCCAGGGATTAAGGAAATTAATATAACTCCTTCTATATATTTCTTTGTCAAGCAATAAATTCTTAAATCGAATATATGCCTCTATATGCTGTTTTTTTCAGAATTTAAAATTAAACTAAATTTATATATATATATATATATATATATATATATACATATATATATATACATATATATATATATATATATATATATATATATATATATATATATATATATATATATATATATATATATACTAGATTGACGCCCAGAGTTGCTCGGTCGTACAAACATGAGATTTTGATTCATGAAGATTGCTTATATATTATGTATATAATCATATCTTAGCATAGAAATAAATTACTTATATGAATTTTGAGATTTATTGTTATTTGTATATTATTATTATTATTAGTAGTAGTAGGAGGAGGAGGAGGAGGAGGGGGAGCGGGGTGAGGAGTAGGAGTAGTAGGAGTAGTAGTAGTATTACAGCGATACAGCTTTCAATGTTTTGTTTAGTAATAATTAAAAAAAGCTATGGTGAGATATGGGAGTAAGGCTGGGGAAAATGGTACAGGAAGAGTGACAAATTGGAAGAAATAACATGCCTTAGTTCGCCCCTTTAAGTATTCCTCTATCTCTTCTTTCTTTCTTTTTTCTTTCTTCTTTTCTTCATTGCGTATTTTCCGTTTCTTCTTGATCTCTTAACGTAACGTAAAACGTAGCGTGTTTATTTATCTCCTTATCTCTTCTCTAGACTTATGATTCAAAACTGAAGAAAAATGGTTTTGCTAAATTAAAATCTAGTTAACGAGAAGGTCGCCATAACCTATTGCTCTCCATACTTTCTCTATTAGCCAGGAGGCAGCGGGACTCATCATATACCCTTATTATCCGTTCTTGTTTTCTTATTAAGAAAATTAACGCCGTCAGCATCATACAAATTATATTAAGTTTATGGTCGTAAAAGTCTGGCAAATGTCACAACATAAAACTTAAATTAAGAATTTGCCGATAAGTATTTTATAGCTTTTTATATAGCCATTATCACTATTCTCTTTTTTTCTGAACGTTCCTATTATTTGTTGCTCATTTTTGCTTTTCGTGCATGTTACGATGACTATTCAGAACCGTTCTTGTAAAACATTTTCATGGGAGATGTTTGGCACTTAGTCTGGTTGCAGTTTCCACTCACATTATAAAAGTCCTTAGTTGGAACATCTGCGCTATCATCAGTATTATGTAAGAATATCAGTATCATTTATATCCAACTCTCTCGCTCTAGACCACAACAATCTGCTTGTGTAATCATATTTGGCTCTAAACAGTACCACTTCTGCGAAACCAACTCTACACACGAGTATAACAACAACAACAAAAAAAAACTATCAGTACGCGGTAACCGTCGTTGCCCGGTGGAATCGTTCTCCCTTAGCAAAAAGTACACTAATATTGTTGTTGTTGGCTACTGCCGTCCCTGAAAAATTGGGGGCACTGACAGCCGTGACTGAAATGTAACAATCTACCTTTAACTACGGGTACTGTTTGAATCTAAGAAAACACATTTGAGGGAATGTCTAAATCCGTATTGATTTGAAAGATCACGAAAGAAAGACCATTAGAATAATAATAGATAGTAAAACCGAAGATTTGGTGTCACTGTTTAGAGTGATCAGAATCAATGGTAGCAGTCCTAGCTGTTTCCGTTTGTCTCTCTTCTTTTCAAGTCTTCCGCCAATACTATCAAATTAAATATCAGTTTAATTTCATCTAATATTAACGTGGATAAAACAACAAAATTACTACTTTTGTCATGTTAAGGCGTTGCCATGTTAAAAACGGCGTTTAGAATAGGCATCGCAAACTCCCTATCATAAGAACGGCGTTCGGAATAGACACTACCAACCTCACCATCTTAAGAACGACTTTCGGAATAGGCATCCTCAAAATCCTCATGTCACGAATGGCTGTTAGAGTAGACCCACCTTTGTTTTTTACAGAAGGGAGGGAAATAATTCTCTCAAACCTTACCGTATTAATCGTGGTTAACATCCGCAAATGTGAAAAATCCAGGGTTTGCAGCGTCGGTAATATTAAAGGAGAAACATGTATTGCACGTGCCTACACACTTTGAAGCAGGTGATTTTTCTTGTTGTTATTATTATTATTATTATTATTATTATTATTATTATTATTATTATTATTATTATTATTTATTTTTGGCAATATTTAACTATTTTAATTATACCAAATCGAGTTTCATTTTTGTAACACTTTCAAAATAGACTTCGAGGTTTGTTAAATATAAAGGAAAATAATCACGCACACAGACGTACACATACTTGCACACACACACACACACAAATAGCCATAAAATACTTCCTAATTAAAAAGGTGCATTCAAATATAACTAAAAGTAGTAAGTAACCGTTTTGGAACGTGTCAAAGGAGGGATAATTTACTCTTCTACTCACCTAGACTTTTTTCCGTTGCAGTTTATTTACATGCTTTTATTCCGTTTAAAACACGCTCATGAACTCAGTTATCCTTTTTTCCAGGAAGGGAGGATGAGGGCAATTATTGTTATCGTCAGAACTGTTGATTGTTGAAGTTCAGATCTTCATGACTTAGAGTTCTGTAAGCGCACGTATTTTGAAATGTTTGCAGGATATAGTGGTTTCTTGTTTACTATCACTGGTTTACAAAGAAATTTAGGCAAACACAAAAATACTCGGTTTCACCTAATTTTGGGGTGTTGAATTCAAATGTGCAATTCGTTTTTACTCATCGCATCTAGATTTTTTTTAGATATACACAGTGCTGATATGCATGTTGTGTATATACGGTATATAAAGGCGTATATGGATTCATGGTGAATTCTAATATTTTGAAACTTCTGACTTATTTGTAATCATTATGCATTATCATGTAAATGGTAGCATAACAGATTATATATATATATATATATATGTGTGTGTGTGTGTGTGTGTGTATATATATATATATAAAGCAGGAAATTAAAGTATAAAATTTTCTCCCCCCGATAAATGAAAAAATAAATCCTAAAATTAAAATAAATGCACGCACCATTTACAAATAAGCCTGATGTACATATATATATATATATATATATATATATATATATATATATATATATATATATATATATATATATATATACGAAGAAAGTGAAAGAAAATCTTTCAGGGAGCAATCCTTAAACCAAAACACCCTTTACGCAGGGTCACCCTTCCTCGTTAAGTACCCATTTATTTATAAGATAAAACACAAGAAAATATGTAAACTAAAAAGAATTTACTTTTTATTTTTAGTTCAGATCAAAACATTTATTGAACCTGGTCAGTTTATGTATTTTTAGAGTAATTTGTGTTCGTGTGTCTCTATAAAGAACATAAAATGTCCTATTTAATTTCCCGTTCCACTCATGTAAATTATTTACAATTGAAAGTTTGTAAACAAAGAAAAAAACTTTATGTTGTGAATATATTTCCAACAAATAAAGTACGCCCAGTGCTAAAATATTCAATTCGTCAATCGTTGTAATTCAATAAAAAAATAAAAAAACTGCCGTGAAAAATGCTTTTAACTTTAAAATATTTGAAAATACTCAATTAAAAGTTGTATTTATTATTACAAGCACGGACTGAACAAACATCATCATATAAAAAAGTGTTTGTTTTACAGTTTAAAAATAAATAAAATGAAATATCCGATTTTCTTTCGAGAGACATATGAGAAAATTACAAAACAAGTTCACTTATTGTTATAATCTGTTAGATTAAAATAATCCCAATGTTTAATTATTGCCATTATATAATTGTCCGAACGGAAAAAGGTTCATTCTATTCAGAAAATTAATACATGCAGGTTTGAACGACATTCATAAAATTACGACATCCATTATATAAGGGGCAACGAAAAATATGTTTAGAAAATATAAGCATCATATCTACATGTTGAACTGGTAATGACGTCACGCTCTCATGTTCACCGACCTTCAATCTCGGTAGTCATGCTTAAACCTTCATTTTTATGAGTCACTCCTTGGATTTTGGCAGTTATAATTACTAATAACTGCATTATCACTTATATTACTAGTTCCCCTATTATCCATCCTTTAGATTCTCCAAAAATGCTTTTCTATTATTCTTTAAAAGTTATCACCACAACAATAACACAATTTTAATGTATTTTTTATAAAATGTTTATGTAACATATTCTTTGGTTTGAAGTGCTTGTTAATAAGTTCAATAAATATGCTACCAAGTATTGTTTTTAGCATTAGATTGAAGGGGATGTAAACCAGATAACTTTTATTATTACTGTTTCTAGATCTTTTAGTGCTAGTATTTGTAACTTTTATTTTATATGTATGTTTTGTACACACTATTTTTAAGTGCCGTATTATAAATAGATTTGCACCCATTAAATCTTGCTTCATAAGATTAGGTGTTACTTATTCTACTTCAATAGATTACGGTGTATGCGTAATACTGGATGTTGAATGGAAAGAGTGTGGGTGTATATAAATAGGGTTAGTCTTTTAACGTCATATAGGGTTTTTAAGTGCTTAATTCCGGATCAAATTTAATGCCGAGGAAGTTAACTTACTTTAAGTTTGCATTAATTTCCATTAATTTAAACTTCAAGGTCAAAATTATTCATCTCCCTATGAATTGCTCGTTTAACGTCTACACATTTTACACTTGTAGCGTCCCTTACAATTATTAGCCCATCATGTCGGTACAAGCCTAGCTCACCTACATCAATAGTGTTATGTTTTGCATCCACGCCTCTGTATCATATTTGATCCCACGCCTGTGTATTTCGTGTATGTATACTCTCGAAATATGTGTGGGTAAAACTCAGAATATCGTTTTTCAATACTGAGTAGGAGTTTAGAATTGCTGGCCAGCTTAACAGTTGATCGTAATTTCCAACGCCAAATAGCGACCTTATTGATTATTTTATCCGGAGAATAGATGCTTGATTTTAACGTTATAAGAAGAATAAAATAAAAAATGCTCCCATGGAAGTTATTATGAGAGAAAATAAAAGACTCAGATAAATAGATAGATTACAGACATGTACTTACATATGCAGCCAACAATATTTATATAAACAAATTTAATAGACCTGATCTGTTAACTCATTGAGCACTTTTAAGAAGACACATGTTGTTTCTGTGGATGTACTTCTATGAAACCAAGTTACACTGCCATAGTATATATATATATATGCATATATATATATTATATATATGTATATATATACATATATATATATATATATATATATATATATATATATATATATATAAAGATATATATATATATATATATCAGGATAGATGTTCAATGCTTTTAATGGTGAGTTGTATCAGATATAAAACTAAGTGCATCTTCTGCCATACAAAATGGCAGATTGCTAGCTACCTTTAAAAAACGACCCTGGTGTCTAACTCTGTCCCGTGGAGAGGCATAGTAAATAGGTACCTTACATCCAATCATAAAGTTCTGCTTGTGGATGTTCTATTATACGATGCAACACTCTGGAGTTGACACCTATATCTACAGGAATTTATTAAAAACAAATGAATACCCAGTGTAGCAGAGAGTGTTCAGAGTACACCCCCACGAAAACAGTTAAACATTGGTCGTATTCCATCAATTATGACTTTGAAGTTCTTGCAGTTATTGACTGAGAAAACTGAGCTTTTTAACTTTATATAGTGATATGATAGAAGTGATTCAGATTACCAAACTTGGTTGACGTATGTGTGCTTTGTGGTGTGGATAGAAACAGTGCTTACAGGTCGGCGATAACGAAATATCGACGTTGAATACACGATACGGAAAAGAACTGAAATAATAAGAAGACCGCAATCATTCTAGTTATTACAGTGATAACCAGATTCATGAAAAAGTATTTTAAAAGAAAACGTAGGAATATACATTATAAATTCGGTGAAAATGAACGTTTAGTAGATTAAAAACATCGCTCCATTAAAATGACTTTTATTGTTAGTAGAATATCTGAATTTCGGGTGCAGTATCAATCCTAAACGAAAACAAAATGATACGTATATTAAAATAGTAAATAACATTTCATTCAATGTGGATTCATGTACACTCAAATATATCATTATTGTTCAAGGGAAACTTACAGAAAGGTGGCTATATTTTCACTGTAGTTAGATAATGTACATATTATATACCTGTACACACCCAAAGTACGCAATCAAATGAAAACGACAAACAGGAGTTCAGTATTTTTATGTAACATCTTTAACTATAATAATAATAATAATAATAATAATAATAATAATAATAATAATAATAATAATAATAATAATAATAATAATAATAATAATAATAATAATAATAATAATTGGCTTCTTTTCTAACTTCAAAAACAGGAATAGCACAAGAAAAACAATAGATAAGTATCCATTCTAATGCTATACATCCAATAATGCGGACTTAGCACAGGAGAAGAAAACTAACCCATATAGAGCAAATCCTAGCGGAAGAATTGGACAACGAAAGATAAAGGCTAGAAATGGAATGTTATTTCAGAATCACCATCGAAATCGGCAACGGATGAAAGGGTTGTAACACATGATTAATGATGCCCATTCAACCGAACAAATAATTCCAAACCACCAAAAAAATATACTTTAGAGTGGCTGGTGTTCAGATCTATAACTAATGGAAATATTATGAAAGATAAATAATGAATAAAACCAAGATAAACACATCACCTCACAAATGCAGAAGATTTGCAAAATACGAACACGTTTAAAAGGAAGACCGCAACTTAATGATACAATGCAGATAAACGGGGATGCAACAGCTAGGTAACATCATGCAATTTAAATGTAAAAAAAAAAAACAACCGCCCTATCCTGAATCGAAGGGACTAAACACGTAAACAAATAAGGTTATCAAGCTCCTATACATCCCATCATATACTATTGCCGATCTAAAGAGTTTAATCTACGCAGGTGCCAGGACAGTAAGTATGAAATATAAGGAATGAAACAAGCCGGGAAAGGAAAAATGGAGTGAACACCTGCATAAAAATTCAAGATCGAAATATAAATAAACGTAAGGAAACGGGATAAACAAGAAGAAATAACAGAGTGAATATGATACCCGCAGGGAGATACTGAACGAGAAACAGGAAGAGCTCACGTAAAAGTTATCAGTAAAAAGGGATGCTAAGAGAACAGAGATACAAATTGAAACAGATCAAGCAAAACAAGACCTTTGAAAACAATGACAGCCTATTTAATATGAACGTAAACGGAAGAAAAATGAAAATAGAATAACTGGACTCGAGAGAAATAAAACACAACTGGAGGAAGATAAAGGAAGTGCGCCACGACTACAATAGAAATGACAAGTGATTGAAAGACATGTAGGAAGAGTCAGGGAAAATCGGAGTAGCGACAGAGAATGAAATCAGCTACAACACTCAAGGCAGCCCTACAAAACTGGGAAATCGGAGAGGATCGGTCTACAACGAAATACATGCATGCTGGTTAAAAAGTTAACATCAATATATAAACGGCTAATTAAGAAATTGAACAGAATGGGTGGTCCTTGTAAAAGATGCTGCAGTAAAATAAAACATACATATTTCCAGGGATTGTATACCTATAATATATAATGTGTAAAAATACTAACAACACTTGTACGAGCACAAATTAACGACATCCTTTATAATTACGCACTTTTAGCGAGGGACAGTAACGATGTCAATTAGGTAAAAATGAGTACATGATCTAGTTTACATAGACTAAAAATCCTGAAATTAGTAAAAGATAGAACGCAAAGAATAGCCATATTATTGATCAACTACAGGGCAATGTACAATAGGATCCGTCAAGCAGTGATTATAGAAGGCATGGACAAAATACCAAGCATAATTATCCATGTGATTGAAAATGCGATGAGAACGTTGATACTTTAATTGACAGCTGATGGGCAATATATAACTGAGATTAAAAATACAAAAACGTTACTTTCAAAAGGATTCTCTATCACCATCAATGTTTATTAGGTCCATGATACCCCTTATAACTATACTAAGAAAATCCCAAGCTGGATTCTAATTCAATTCATACAAATAGAATTGTGAATCAGCTAATATACATGGGCTGCTTGAAAGTGTTTGCAAAATCAAGGGACTACATCCTCTTATAAACACAACTAGAGTCTGCAACTAAAGTATCCTGTTTTAGATATCAGGTATTAGAAAGTGTGCATTACTGATGATAAACGTGGGATACCTGAAAGCAAGAGGCGGCGTTTAACTAACACACTAAACAGAGGTAAGAACACTAGAGGAAAATAACAGCCGCAATTATCTGGAAGAAAAAGAAATGAAACAAGATTGGAAAAAAAGTATGTGAGAAGAACAGAGAAATACTTCGAAATAAATAATGTATATTAAAAACCTAATAAAAAAAATAAACACATGAGCAGTGTAAGTAGTAAGACACTCCCAACCTTTTCCTAACTGATGCAACTTGACGAGATGATCAGGAAACCCATGAATATGACACTGATACTAACTAACTCTGTCTGGAAAGTAAATACAGGAAAAGAGGATTGGTTTGTATAGAGGACCATGTAAATGACATAAAATTAAAATTAAAAATAAAACACATAGTAAACTATACCGAAAGAACATAAGATATATTGAAAAGCGAACAAGATAAAGGAGGGAATTTGGATAATATGAAAAAAAAATAGCACACGGTCGATTCATATGGACCATACAAAATAAGATAAACGAAAACACTTAGACATTGATAAAAATTGGAACCTAAACTGAGAAACTTAATCCCTAATAACAGTCGCAGAAGATAATGCGATACGATCCTCGAGTGGCTTCTGGGCCTTGATAAATGTGGATTCTCTTTGTAAAAAGAAAAACGAAAACATCAAATCTGGTAACTCTAAGTGAAACTGTTTAAGTGTCATGAGATTCCCTCTCATGAGTAAAATCGTGGCCTTCGTTATAAAGATGGCCGGCCAGCTGAAAAAATGACGTCATCGCCGAGGTCCCAACAAGCAAGATATGTGGAACTCTTAGACTGTCATAATGAACAGTAATTTTTACAGACAGCGTTACAAAACTTCAAAATTGGATTGAAATAAAGAAAGAACACGATGATTTATACTGAAACTCATCTAATATTAATAATAAAAAAATAATAAAACACAAGTTGTTTGTTTAAGTATTATAAGCAATTGAATATTTCGTTGTCTTATAGATTTTAAAGATTAGAATGCGTTCTTTAATTACTTATAAATTACATTTTTAAAAAGTGAAGGAAGACGATTTGATTTGTAGTAAACTTGAAGTTTGTTTAATATAATTAAATGAAAATTATGCATGTAAGATTATGAATATTGGAAGCAGAACACAAGCAAAACATTTGAAATATTAAAATTAAACTATTTTTAATCAAATGAACAATATTTTTTAAATAAAAATGAACAATATTTTTTAAATCAAAATGAATTTTTTTTTAATCAAAAGGAATATTTTTTAATCAAAATGAATAATATTTTTTTAAATCAAAATGAATATTTTTTAATCAAAGTGAACAATATCTTTTTTTAAATCAAAATGAATATTTTTTAATCAAAATGAACCACAATATTTTTAAAGGCAAATGAACCACAATATTTTTTCAAAATCAAAAACAATATTTTTAATAAATTCATGAAATATTGCACAGTAAAAAAATAATTAACCTAAAGAAAAAATCATGTTTCTTATTTAAGATTATTTCACCACATAACAAAAATAACATGCAAAATCATGTTTTATATCCATATTTTCAGTTTGTTAAAATACGTGGGTTTGTTTTACTGTAAACATGGATTCGAAAAAGTTGTTAAAAAACAAATATATAACAAATAAATGTTATCAAAGGCAAGATAAGTTACTTTTCTACCAAACTGAATATATTTTTCGTGTTTTTATTCAATGTAACATGTTTATTCAGCCCGAAAACCATACAGTGTTTACCGATGTATTGGAAAATTCAAGATGGCGTCTGACTCCCTCTTTAACACGGTAAGTTTGGGAAAAGGTGTTATAAATAAAAAAACTGTTTAAAATACTGTTAAAAACTCGCTCAATATATGTTACCGTGACATAGCTTGACATATATTTTTTCTAGTTTTTTTATTTAAAACACCTTCTTTTTCGAGCTGAATAAACATGTTACATTGAATAAAAACACGAAAAATATATCTAGTTTGGAAGAAAAGTAAGTTATCTTGCCTTTGATAACATTTATTTGTCGTATATTTGTTTTTTGACAACGTTTATGAATCTATGTGTACAGTAATACAAACCCGAGATGAACGCGCGTTTTTTTTTTACTTTTAAGTTTCATATATATATATATATATATATATATATATATATATATATATATATATATATATATATATATATATATATATATATATATATATATATTTTAATTTTATCTTTCTAGCTTTAAAAAAAAAAAATTTAAAAATGTTATCAGCCGGAATAATTTATTTTTAAATATTGAAAATTTCAGGAAAATTAATTTTTGCTATATGGGTCAACAACTTAAAAAAATCGTCTCTTCTAAAGAGTCGATGTTGTCTCGCATTTTCCTTAGTTTTGTATGATGTAACTTTTTTTTTTAATATTAGCAATTTATTTGAAGCTTCTTCTTTTGAATGGTAAACATTTAGGATGATAATATTGAATTAAATTATAGTTACATCGTGTTAAATACAGGGGGGGAGCACGTTAAAACTTACTTTGCTGAATGGAGATATCCACCAGTGACTACCGGTGTTTACCGGTGTCAAGAAGCAACTAATGGACTACCCGTGAGTACGTCAGCAGATTAAATTATTTTTGCCCACCGGCCATCTTGTCTTTTAAGACGGTCTTGGTAAAATACACTCTGGGAACTCATCTCCGGTGGTGGATGTGGATTCATGGGGATAGATAGAAAAAGTATCACGGTACTGCAACGCGTATAATAAACCTATGTCAGGTCTGGAATACCTTTGCTATTATTGTATGTGGTCAGTTTAGTATAACAGTAAACTATGCTCGGGCGTGTTCGTGTATGGATAGGATATTATTATGTTCATGAGTACAGAATATTCTTATCATTTCTTGGCATGTGAGTATAATTCCGACACAGTTAGATGCAGTAAAATAACCCATAACCACATCACTCAATAGAAACGCATACAAAATATCAAGGTTTGCACACTCAAAAGTCAAAACAATGAAAAGAATATACTGTTGTCCTAGCCCTAGTGATTAAATAAAAACATACAAAAAATACGGCATAATCGCGTTGACACATCTGTTTTCATCAGATCGCCGAAGTTAAGCAACGTTGAGCCTCGTTAGTACCAGATGAGTGACCATTCTAGGCGATGTATGTGCTCTCCGCTTATCTCGACATTTCATTTCAGTCGTCCTGAACATACACTTGACTTGCTACTGCCATCTAACAACGTCGGCTCAAGAGAGGTGTAGTTTGGAATTGTGCACCTTCTACAAAACAAATTCCATGCGCAGGCACCCCGTTCATCGGTATCCATAGTCTGTCAAAAACTGAAGGAGCCTGTTTTTGTTATATATCTATCTATATGCGTGCGCGTGTGTATAAAATTTTAAAATGAGAGTGAATATAAGAATTTAGCATCTATCATAGTAGAATAAATAAAACTAAAACATAAGAATAAACAATGTGATGTACGCGTTTACCCATGATAATTCTATTTAATTTGCGAAGTTATAAGAATGTATAATTAATGTGAGATGGTGAGGGCAGTAGTTATATGACTACAGACTAAACTAATTTGCATCTTCGTTAAAGAAACTTCGATTGTAAATTAGCTTTCAGATGAAAAAATGTTTTACCATTATAACGAGGTCATGAATCGCCTGTAAAATACACAGTATTCTTAAAGTTAGAATTAAAACCAGAAGATATTAGCGAAATTTGCAGTCTTAAACAGTGAGAACATGAATCGGAAAACTCGGTACAAAACTTACAAAAAAAAACTGATATTTGCGTTAAATCCGAATTGGATTTTAAAGTTTATTGTTTTTAGAAATGTATCCACTACCTCCGAATTAGAAAAAGGTTTTTTTACATATAAGCTTTATAAAAGAATATAAAACCGCATGATAGTTCAGTATTATTTTTAATCTCTCTCAGATTTTCACAGCAAATATTCCTTAAAAAATGATAAAAAAGCATTGCTTTGATGATACATTATGTAATAGTCCTTTGATTCGATACAATAATATTCATATGGCTATGACGCTGGTCTAGTGGTTAACGACATGAACTACGGAACTGGATGCTTTAAGTGCGAGTCCAGTTCGCTCCACCAATAAATCATTTATTCTTAGGATGTTGGCAAGTTTCACGTGCTCAGGTAATTACTTTTGTATTGTTTCGAAAGAAAATCTTATAAAAAAAATTATTGTGGAAACCAATACAAATAATAGAAGTGTTGGATTCCTACAACAATACCTTATCCAAATTATTTAGGTTCCAATTTATTCAATACATCAAATTTTCGATTTCCGCCTACCCTAATTTTTCAGTTCACACAGTCTTTAATTAAGATTTGCTGGCTATTTGATTAGATTTCTCCTCTTGCCTTTGCTAAATGCAACAATTTCTCAATGATACTGTTGGTTGCATTCTTTTTATTTAGTTAAAATTTACCCTAATACATTTTTAATTCATTCCTATTCAATATACAAGAACCCTTACAGTTATTTTTTAATTTTTTTTAGGTTTTTATTACAATTATTTTTGATTTTTTGTGGTTTTCATTAAACAAGAAATCTTTCAGAAACATCTTTGTACAGTTATTCTCATATGTGATTATAGTTATGTTGAAGTCGCCACCTTTAAAGTGTATGGCGTAATTAAATTGAAACGGAATCCAGCAAATTATTTTTATGATAATAAAAATGTGTACATCGTATATATTATTTCATTTTTCGGTATCTTTTCAGCTGAGGCTTCACAATTAGAATATTTACTTTTTGCGGGTAATTAGCAATTAGCAATTATTAGGATGAGGATAAAAGTCCGGATAAACAAATATAGTAATGCTTTGGTCTATTTTATTGCTTGTTTTACATCCTCATGTACACGTAATGACGTCATGGATTATATCAAATGTGATGATGTAACTAAAAAAAATTAAACAAATGATGAGATAAATGTTCATAATGAATTAAATCCATGAATTAATACAATCTGACAGCAGATTCTATTATTTGAGATGTGAAAGCATCGAAGGAGAGAAAACAACAGAAGAGAAAAAGAACACATTTTAAAACTGTACTACACCTTTCTTTATAGGATATTTATTGAACCATTATTATATGCAGGACATATCCTAAAAAAATAAAACTATTGTCTAACTGCAATTGTTATGTTACAGCAACTGATACTTAGAAATGTAACAAACGTTTCATATCCACTTTTTTTTAATTTTAGATAACCTAGAATATAAAAAATATAACAGCAATAATAAAGAGAAAAAAATATTGGATATAAGTAAAAAAAAAAAAAAAAGAAAACAGAGTATAAAAATAATCCTTGTAATTAGGAAAAATATAGTGCCGGTCAATGACATGAACTATGTAAATTATCCAAAATGATATTTTTCTAAGTCTTATTTTTTTTTAAATAAGTATTAAGGTAAACAATTTAAAATATGTGACTTAATATGCAGCAAAAACACAATTCTTCAAACATGGTAGTGGAAATACTAAACATTAATATAATAGCTACTTTTACACAAATAATGAATGACTAACCAAGAGAACTTTATATTTGGAACGTGTAAATATGTTTTATTACGCTATATACTTTGATACCTAATAAAATGTATTCATTCAGTTTTTTTTAATTTAAAATTGTTTAACAAACGAAATTTATTCATCAGAATATGTTTTAATCAATTGCGATTGGTATGTACAAACTGAGTAACGTTTAAAGTAAATGATTAACCTAAATGTATGTATATATGCATGTATGTTTATATAGGTATATATATATATATATATATATATAAGTATACATATAGATATGTTTGTAGATATTTATAAATATACACATGTACACAAAAAAAATTATATATATATATAAGCGACAATGTGTGTATATATGCATGTATGTGTGTGTATGTATGTATTTATGTATGTATGTATGCATGTATGTATGTATGGTTTTTTGTATATCTCGCAAAAAACACAGACCACGGATTTTCGCCAGACAACTATCATTCTAAAGCTCGAACTTCCGGCCGACAAATATCGAAAATTTGGCTAAAACATTCATTCCTTCATCCTTAATGGCCGTCTTCTTTACAGGGAGGGGTGAAAAAATAGTGCCGTCATGACAAGATGGCTTTACGCATGCGTCAATACGTGCAAAAGACGTTGTATATTGAATTCGTTTTAAATTTTATAAGAATCGGCCTGCTTTTATCCGTCCGTTCATAGCGCGATGGGTTAAGTGATAACCTCGTTATGTAAAGACTTTAGGTTCAATCCCAGTTATCGGATATACAATTTTCTCGATTTTTAAACATTTAATATTGAAACGAGGTTATTCATACTATTTTTTCGCTTTCCGCTGTGTTTTTCTCCCCGCCCCTTTTTTGCGTTTTTGTTTATCCGAGTGTTTTAAAGAAGTTTTACGTCCGTTCGCTGTTTTGTTTTTTCCGATTTCTTAAAATAGTTTAAATAAGGTTATTAATTAGCTTATTCTTTGCCCCCGCTACATACACAACTCCAACCACCCGGACAACTCCGTCCTTTTTTAGACGTTTGTTTTTGCGATTTTTTAAAATAAGTTTTATGTTCGTTGGCTGTCTTTTTTGTTTGTTTTTTTCCTATTTTTATGAAGTTCTTTACCCCCCACCCCACCCCTACACACACCTCTAACCCCCGGTAAACGCCGGGTACCCAGCAAGTAACCAATATAATTGAGAATATATCTAATATTAATTATTTAAACAAAATAATTAAATTTCACTTATTTTTTTTCACAAACTATAATTACTTAATTACTTCAAAAAGCTGGTTAAAATTATGTATCTTCTCCCCTCGTTTATGCTGATGCGAAAACGATATGCAGAAATATTTTAATTATTTCCCGATGTTTTTTTTTGTAAATATAGAATGAATAGAAGGATACATTTCCGAAACGATCGTACATATAAATTTGATTTTGTTATGTTTCCTCCAATGAAAACTTGACTGATGATTTCACAATTACTAATCACTCACCCTTTCTATATGTGTGTGTGCGTAAAATTGTTGTTGATTTTTTTAAACGATAATACGGTAAATAGCGTTTTCAGCCTTAAAGATCTGCTCCTCAGAAAATTGCCCATTTTTTTGACATAAACAAATATCATTTAAATATTTATTATATAACTTATAAAACAGTAATCTAACTACATGCATGTTTCTGGTGCTTATTTCTCATTAGCCAAGATTGACTGTTTCTAGGATCCGAACTTATACATTCAGACCATATGTATTATTGTCTAATGCGTTAACCGTTACACCTCGAAGTCCTAGATCACTTTTTGTGTTACTTTTATCGTTTTGTAGATTTGTTTTTTGCTTTTTTTGAAACAATAATACGGTTAATAGCGTCTTCAACCTTGAAGATCTTTTTCCTCCGAAAATCGCCCATTTGTATGCATAAACATCATTGTTTATTTATTTATTTTACTTATAAAACAGATATGCATGTTTCGAGGTCCTACCTCTCGTAAACGCAGCTGCACTGTTTCTAAGATTCCAACCTCAGACCATATTTACTATGTTTTAATAAGTAGAATAAAATAATATATATATATATATATATATATATATATCATTTTATATATATTCTTCAGAATAAAATTATCCAACAATCAGCTGGTATGGAAACATGTGATTATAAGATTTACAAGATGTTACTGGAAGTAATCTATAAATATAAAAGTGAATATGTGTGTATGTATGTTCGCTTTTTGTGTATATACAAGAAAGGATTTTTTCCGAGAAGAGGTCGATCGACTCACTTCTTCTTAAAACTTTTGATATAAAATAAAACTAACACTAGAATAAATAATAATAATAATAATAATAATAATAATAATAATAATAATAATAAACCAACCCTGGACAAGAACACCCATACCATAAATAAAAATACTAATAACGAACAAGATAAATGCAACTGTAGACACCGCACACTTTGTCCACTTCCAAATAAATGTCTAAAAAAAGCGTAGTTTATCAAGCAACAATAATTGCGAAAGAAAACCCGAATAACAAGAAATATTATGTAGGCATGATTCCTTACATTTCAAAACCCGATACTATGACCACAAATGTATATTCAACAATAAAACACACCGTATAAAAACAACACTAGCGAATAAATACTGTGAACTCAAAGAAAGCGGACATTCGCCGGTAGTCGAATGGAAAATAATAAGACAAGCTACCACGTGTAGACGACCCATGTAAATTATGACTTCATGAAAAATTTACTATTTTGTACTTTAAAGAACTCCCAAATCTATTAAACTGTAGAAGAGATATAGCAAATAAGTGTGTTCACAAAATAAAACTTACTCTAAGATAGTCATACAAAATAGCTTTAAAACTAACAAAAACAATAGAAAATAAACAAATAAATAAATTAAATATACATGAATATACATAAACGATCATATATATATATATATGTATATATATATATGTGTGCATATATGTATGCACGCATATGTATATTTTTATATATATAAAAAAGGAGGAAAACGTCTAGCTTAAACCACTAACCTAGGTCTAAAACAGGCCGTTTGTTCGATAAAATGCATGCCCATTGGCTGATAGGAAGGGGCGCGGTGGATACTAGAAAGCTGATTGGCTAACTAAAATCCTCAACAGAAGAGGACCATATTAAAACGAGAAACAACAACATTATTCGCGCATAAGCCTGACGAATCCTAGAGTGGATGAAACGCTGAATATTCAGTGTAGCTTAATCGCCATATATATATTATAAATTACTAACAAGCTCTATCTACGTATTGAGCACTTTTGAAGAAAATACTTATAGTTTACGCATAAATCTATACTTTCGTATATTAATTTTATGTGAGTAAATGAAGTGGTTATATATATATATATATATAAAGATATATATATATATATATATATTTATATGTTCTTGCCTAGTTCGAATCTGTCGACTCGTGTTAATCGTGACACCCTGCACTGAAGACTCTCGAAAGGATGAAACGCTAGTGTTTGTAGGAATTTGTAGGTATTTAATTATTATAGTAACAAAAAATAATGGTGTCATCCCCTTTAAGAAACTCGTTTCTTATCGTTCAGCACTTTCAGTTGAATTAAGTCGCTCAATTTAGCTCTCATACATAACGATTAGATAAGTGTCTGACTGATGTAAACGAACATTTAAAATTAAAATTATTTAATTGCACGTTATTTCACGCAGGTAATTGTAACCGAATAGATATGGCTTTTGCTAACCGAGCCAGAGATCGCTCATGTTGGAGAATTCCAATCCGTCGACGTCTGTTAATCGTGACACCCTGCACTGAAGATTCTCGATAGGATGAAACACTAGTGGCTGTAGGTATTCAATTATTATATTAAAAATATAATTATATATATATATATATATATAAATATATATATATATACATATATATACACACATACATATATAAGAAATTTAAAACTATAAGTTTAACATTACAATCAAAATTTATTATTCGACTGAATACTCACAAACAATTTACACAGTCTATATTCCGCAAAGTTTCAAATAATGCTATTCTTGTTATTCTTCTAATAAAAGGTCATAGAGAAATAAGCAAGTTATATTTGTAGCAATGCAAGAATTTGCTAATAAAGGCATTAAGTGAAACCATTACGTATTGTAGTTTAAAATTGCGAAATAAAAAAGCGAAAAAATGTTGAATATGCAAAATATATATATAAAAGCAAACCGTGTATAAGATTTCTTCTTGCATGCCAATCCTCTCAAGTTTATCCGAAAAGCGAAATAGCTCTTTAAAGAGAATGGAGTGACGATGCATACAATTGGATTGGAAAGCCTTCAAATCAGTTGAAATAATGAAAATTATTTTATTTTGCCGGCAGTGCAGTAGCCAAAAGAGAATATAATTGTTTAGGGCAGTGCAGTAGCCCAACGTGCGAATATATATATATATATATATATATATATATATATATATATATATATATATATATATATATATATAGTAATTTATAAAATGTATATGGCGACTAAGCTACACTGAATATTCGGCGTTTCATCAACTCTAGGATTCGTCAGGCTTATGCGCGAATCTTGTGGTTGTTTCGCTTTTTTATATGGCCCTCTTCTGTTGAGGATTTTTGTTAGCCAATCAGCTATCTAGTATCAACCACTTGTAACAAGCTCTACCTACGTATTCTGCAGTCTTGAAGTAAATACTTTAAGTTTATGCATAAATCTCTATTTTCTTATATTAATTTTATGTGAGTAAATGAAGTAGTTATATATATATACATATATATATATATATATATATATATATATATATATATATATATATTTCCAATACATTTAGCATTTTGAATGTTCTTTAGGCGCATTACTATACTGGCCGTTCTTGTTGTTGTTGTTGTTGTTGGTGGTGGTGGTGGTAGCGGTATTGGCATCTATTGTAATTAATATATGTGTATATTTTATATTAATTAACAATATAATTATTTATGTGTGTCTATGTATATATATATATATACACATATATATGTGTGTGTGTAGGTTTTTATAGATGTCTACTTCATGTGTATGTATGTCTTGTACGTTCTGTATATATATATATATATATATATATATATATATATACACACATATATATATGTGTATGTTTGTATATGTGCGTGTGTTTATATGATTGTACTTATGTATGTATAAATGTGGGTATGGGCATATATGTTTGTATATATATATATATATATATATATGTGTGTGGGTGTGTGTGTGTGTGTAAGTATGTATGTATATATATACATGCACACACATATATATATATATATATATATATAAATGCATATATGCATACATATATATTTACCTTTTATCAATGTCGGTATATGATTGGCATCATCATTTGTATCACTATCAATGTTTGTTCTATTATGCTTAGTACTAAATTCGTCATCGTTTGACTAGATTTGTTACTATAATTTCTAAATTATTATTATTATTATTATTATTATTATTATTATTATTATTATTATTATTATTATTAATAGTAGTAGTACTAGTACTAGTACTAGTAGTAGTCGTACTGGTAGTAGTTGTCGTATTACACAGGATCATCTACTATTTATGGAATTCCTTTTCCTTTATTGCTATTATTGTTAGTAATAGTAGTTGTTATATCATTGTTTTTATTATTATTATTATTATTATTATTATTCATCTTTATCATCATTATGACATTTCGACATCGTTCATAAGCTATGATTCTGCTACACTAAAAACGTGCTAATCCTTAATCCCTTAACTTTTCTATTTAGAGAAATGTCCTGTCAGAGTTACACGAGCTTTTACGGACTGAGTCCCCGCCCCCGTTTAGTCTGGTTTGAATTTCTTTAAAATTTAATCGGAAATCACTCTTTCTAATTAAGGCTATGACGAAGCTTTTCATACTGGTTTTCTCTGTTTTTTTTTAATCTTTAGTCCTATTTGATGTGGAACAGACACCCATTCGAGCTACTGCACTGCCAGGAGAAACATCATTCATGTTTTCAGCTGTTTTAAAGGCTTTCCAATCGGATTATATGCATGGTCATGCTGGACTTATTTTGGACTCTATTCTCTCTAAATGACTATTTTCCATTTTGCATCAACTTGAGAGAATTCTCTGGCAAGCTGAAATATTATGCGCGGTGTGTTTTTATATACATTTAAATTTTTTTTTTTTTACATATCCAACATTTCTTTACTTTTTTTTTTGGAAATTTATAACTACAATAAATTGCGGTTTCACTTAATGCCTTAACTTGCAAATTCTAGCATTGCTACACATATAATTTGCAGATTTCCTCATATCCTCTAATGAGAAGAATGACAAGAAAGGCATTGTTTGAAACCCTGCGCAATAAGAACTTTGTAAAGTGTTTTTGGGAGTATTCAGTCGAACATTAAATTTTTATTGCAAATTTCGACTTACAGTTTTAATTTTCTTATATATATATATATATATATATATATATATATATATATATATATATATATATATATATATATATATATAACTCGCAAAATGAATGCCATTTCGGACTTTACTTTCCCATCGTTAATTGATATTACACGGTTACGTTGAGCCGAACTGACATGCTAAGTTGAACAGCTGATAAATGACGTTAAGTTTTGAGAAGACATTGTCCTCCAGGTGAATATCAGAGTCTACCTAAGTAACTCCATATCTTCAGGGGATATGGTATATATGTAGAGTAGAGAACCCATTATAAATAATAACACTAGTATTAGTTTTAAAAGCTTTTCGGGCAGTATATCTAAGTATGAGGTTTTATATTCCCTTTACCTCTAAGCGACTTATATCAATACATTTAATTATCTTTGATTGCCTAATCCCTTGATTTGTAGTAGTAAGCATGGTCTCATACATCGAAACGAATATTGCATTTTCTAGTGTTTATTTGCGATATTCTGTTTTGTAACGCTCAGAAATTTGTCTTGTTTGTGTCGCATTCTGTTCAACGCAGTGTAACCGGAAGGTCTCTGCTATATTGCACGTATTGCTTATCGCTATGGTAGGAAGTAATTACTTTCTTCTCAAGTGGTATAATCTCTTTCTCGAAACCAATCTTGAAAATTCATTCCATGTTTGCTTGGGGAAGATGTTTTCCAACTTTAAATTGTAATTCGTCAGAATAGGGCACTACAATCAGAAGTCAATTCACTGTGCAGATGGGTAAACCTCTTTTCGACCCAACGATGTTCATTAAAAATTTACAATCGGTCTGCAGTTTAAAACCCGTCCGTGTAAATATCGGTACATTCTAATTGCAAATATGATTACAGGAGTATTTTGTCTCAATTTATAAGTAGTGCTTTTCTGCGTAGCAAACAAATCTTTTAATGTATGATATACTTTTTTGTTGTTCACGTTGGCATTTTTATGTTGATAAAGGACTCTAGTTCACATCGCTAGCGAGGATAGAATTAAGTTTTTGGGTATAAAATGTTAAAAAATATCTGTCGATAATTTTTTTTATTTTTTCATAATTTTTCCGAGTGCCGCCTGGCGTTTATTCCAGCAGTCGGTCCTTTTTATGTAGAATGTTAAGTGGGGCTCGAGGGTCGTGCATATTGGGAATATATCTAGTAATATTTCACAAACCACCTGGTTTTTAATTAATATAATTATGAGATAAGATTGTGGCGTACCGGTTGAAATTTGTGTCCTTTCAACTCTTCCAATAATTCATTTTATAATTAATTATCGGAAATGAGGGTTATTACTTGTTGTATTACTACTATTAGGGGATCGCTATTATGTTATTTTTCATATTATTTACAGCGTAGCTTCGAATGTGTTTGCAGCTGATAGCCTGTTCTACTATTGCATTTAATAGTTTTCACGGTCCGTAAAACTAATGATGCCATGTTTTCTTACTAAAAATAGAAAACAGGGTAAGATTAATGAACTAAATGTGTTAGCCTTGCTAGGCAATTTCCTTTTGACTAAATGTGGTTTGTTCGCTTTGAATTAATTCCAGTATTGTACCGAGAGTTAGGTGTCCAAAGCATGTGCTTTGTAATATATGGGCAGTGTATAACCATAGAATCAATTTTAAAAGGTAATCGAGGTGCTGTTTTCTGTATTTCTGTGTTTGGTACTCTTGCATAAATTGATTCGAATTCTCGTGAATTCCCGTCAAGGATGGATCTGGCGAGACCGGCAATCATCGGTGTCAGCTGAGCGTCGTAACAGACGCAGACTAATAAAAAAATGCAATTAATAAAAATGACAAAGTATTTATTTATTTTATTATTGCAAAATTTTTATCAACAGAAAGTTTGATTTTGTTGTCTTTTTCTTCAAGAAAATATTTTGTAACCGTATAATTGTTAAGTGTAAGTACGCGCTTTGTTATTGTAACCGTATTTTTTCTTTCTATTTTTAGTGGGGAGGTTTCCCTAGAAATTTAAAAACATTTTGTTGTTGTGAATTGCCGGCGGAAGAACTTTCTGGAGATGAGAATATTTCCTTAGGAATCTTCTAATTCGGTCGATTGTTGAACGGCCATCGACGGCAAAGATAGAGGAGATGACGTAGGTGAAACCTTTTTTAGGTTTGACATTTCGAACGCCCATAAATAATTGATGTTTACTATTGTTGAAATAGGATCCTGTGCGCAAAAATATCCATTGTCTGCACTGTCAAGTTGTACATCTCCAGGAGAAACCATCTGCTTCACACGCAAACATTTAACATTCAAGTAAATATTTGTTTTTACAATTGTTGCACCTCATTTTTGCGGGGGCAGCAATTTCTTCTCTTGACAATATGATATTGTCTGCATCGGTGTTTTTATTTCTTTTTCTAACATGCGTAGAATTATTTCTTTGCCTGCCATTTTTCTGTTTGGTGAGTTTGAAAATATAATTGTTTGTCGGCTTAATTTTTTTTTTTGTGTAGACACTTTCTTCCAATTCTTATGTCATTTGGTTCTATTTAGATATCGCTATTTCATCGACTAATCAAACTCCCAGAAATCGGATTATAAAAGAAAAACACAAAAACCATAAGTAACTAATCATAAAATTAAAACTCTCCCTCCCCCTCAATATCAACTTAAAATGACTAAACACATAACAGAAGAAAATTAAATAAATAAAATAAAAAAATCGAGTTAGCGTTTTAACATTTGAACAACGCTCAGCTGACACCGATGATTTTCAGTCTCGACGGGAATTAACGAGAAATCGAGTCAAATTATGCAAGAGTACACTGTGTTTTCTTCGGTGCATATTTAAGCCTGCTATACCACTAAAAAGGTGAGGCAATTGCTGCTTAATTGACATTCAGTTGGCATTGTGTAATTTCAACATTTCTATTATTAATATTATTAGTTTCCATAGTTTGAATCTGCATCCTTTATATTTTATTATTGTGCTTTTTATGAGTATTTCCATGTTTTAAGTACAGTTTAAAAGTGTTTATATTAATGATTTTATGTAGTGTACTCTATGGTGTTAAGTGATTTTCTTTAAGATGTAGGAACCTATTCCTAAGTTGTTTTTAACATAAGGTTGAAGGGGATAAGCCAATTTATTTGTCTATCTTTATTATTAGATCTACTCACATTTATATTGCTTATTTTCTATTAAATGTCGGGAATCCTGTATCCGCTATTGCTTAGTTAATTGTTATAAAAATAGTTGTATCTATTAAATATTTTCTCATTAGAGGAGTAATTCTACGTTCGCTTGATTTATGTGTGTGTTTAATAACAGAGTCCGGGGTTGGGCGTGGGTATATGTGGGCGTGTGTGCTTTCTTTAATGTATGGTTTGTAACTAATGGTATCTACATCAAAGGTGATGCCCACAATGTTTACTTGTTTACTGTTGCTTGTAATCCATACTTGAGGTCCCATATCTTTCATAATTGTATGTATTTATGTCATTTTATACTTGTGGCGTCCTTAACTATTATCAAGGCTCGTCCCCGTATAAGCCTATATCCCTGATTTTTATGTCGCTATTTAGGGTAATGTTATGCAGTATGAATAATTAAACTAGAGTAATAGGTTTTACTGAGTCTAAGGGATAATGGATTATTTAAAGAAGGCATTTCAGCTATTGTGTCTAATGTTCACTGTTACTAATAAGTACTCAAGTACGACTATGCAGTATTATACTGATATCACTCTCTGGGGCACAAGTATAGTTTGTGGAAAAGTCAATTGCTTTCATGAGGAGTTTCTTTGTAATCAACGGGGCGTTATCCATAATGTCGAATTGTACGAAGGCACATTTTTTCTTATCAGTAATATTGGTCACCAATTGGATCAATTTCTAATTATAATCCATTGGTTGACATTTTATTCAACCTTAATTTTGAAGTTGATTTTTTCGAGAATTTTCTTGCAGAGTTTACCAAATTTTCGGTCGCAATGAGTCAATTAACTTGGTTGCGTTTTTCTTTTCACAAATTAAGTTTTTTTTTTTTATCTTTGCGTAAAATTTATGCGTCCTTTTCCTTGAGTAACTAACTCCGCTGCTCAGCTGTTGATCCTCCGTAATTTCCCTGCTCTCATTGTTGATGGTTTCCACTGGGTTGATATTTTAGCCTTTTGGTAGTTTTTTGTAAACATTTTCATCATTATCTCTTGATATGTTTTACAATATTTTGGAGTATATATTTCCACAAATGTATTATGAGGTTTCCACTCGAATGATTTCTTGCCTCTGTGGAATTCAATATTTCCTGCCCGTTCGTAACATTCCTTTTGCAAAAAGTGCTAGTAAGGTTCATATAGCTGGCGGGTTCATGCTATTAAATCCAAAGTCATGCTTAGTGCAGATATTCACATTATTAATTAGATCATCCATCTTTTATATTAGTTTCAGGGGGGTAATTAATGGTGTTTGGTTTATGAATGTTTTTGAGGGACGTTTAAAAGTTGATCCTTGTGAAGTTTGTGTTTAACAAACAAGTTTAAATGTACTTGAAAGTGTGAAGCCGGATATATATATATAAATATATATATATATATATGTGTGTGTGTGTGTGTGTGGGTGTGTGTGTGTGTGTGTGTGTGTGTTATTCCCCCGAAAAAAGGAGGGTTGCCCTGTAAATTTGATCTCGTATGTTCGCCTGTCCGCATTCTCTTAATATTAAAATATTTGAACTTTCGGAAATTTTACACAACCATTAATTATGATATCAGTAAAAATGTAACAGAACGGATTTCCTGGGAAAACTCCGGGGTTCTCCCCGTTGCTATGCTTAACGTAGTCATTCTTTTTATATTTCAGTCACTATGAACTCACGGGGGAAATGCATACCTCACTTGTTTACGAATGAATAACATATGTCTATCTGCAAATAAGTACCAGTTCGAAGTAGAAAATTACGTGAACTATTAGATTATTGCCAGTTCATGACGTATAATTTATTTATTTTCTTTTTTATTTCATTATTGCAATCATATTCTGCTGTTTTCCTATTTTTTCGAGTAGACTAACCCTATTCTAAATTTCTGAAATATTCAGAAAAGGTATCGTTAATCGGCGTCACTTTTATTCTTTTTTTTGAATCGAAAGTTTGTTAATAAAAATGAAATAAATCGACATCTGGGAAAATACACTCTATTTAATATGGGCTTTGCTTTGTCGGCAATCAAGCATGTTTCAAATTCAATTTCTTTGGAAAAATAAATTTATTTGAAATATTATCTTCCAAACATCAATTAAACATGAATGAAACCGATCAGTAGATATTTTTATGATTGCTTTAAAGAAGAGATTTCTTAAATTTAAAAAGGGTATCACCATTTTTTTCTATCGTTGAGCATTTTATTTGCGATACGTCACCTTCCTCTCGAAAGTACGAGCAAGGAAATTAAACGAGTTGATATTGCTAAATAAATTTAAGCATGATTTAAAATAGAAAAATAATAAATACAAATAAAAGAAGACTGATTTTAAATTGCATTCTTTTAATGTGATGAAGTTGAACACATCCTGCTTTTTCTTTACATTTCCTTAAAGATATTACTTCAGTTAAAATTCAACCTCATTGAAACTAGTGATGAGACTACCATTTTTCATATTACGATTTTGAGACTATTACCGATTCTGTTTAAATTGCCGATTTTTTTTTTTGCGAGTAAGACATATGTTACTATGAAGTTGAATTTCTTTCAATAAACCTAAACCTCATAATATGAGGAATATATACTCACAAATGTAATATGAGGTATATATTTCCACAAATGTATTATGAGGTATATATTTCACAAATGTAGTATGAATTATATATTTACACAAATGTTATATGAGGTATTTATTTTCACAGATGTAATGTAAGGTATTTATTTTCACAGATGTAATGTAAGGTATTTATTTTCACAGATGTAATGTGAAGTATTTATTTTCACAAATGTAATGTGGCATATTTTTTCATCAATGTAATATATATATATATATATATATATATATATATATATATATTTACACACAAATGTAATATGAGGTATATATTTACACAGATTTTATATAAGGTATTTATTTTCACAAATGTAATATTGTTACAAAATGGATTGAGAGAGAGAGAGAGAGAGAGAGAGAGAGAGAGAGATGAGTAAACGTGGAGTGTAGACACGTTTACCAGAACCGAGGATCAGCTGACCAGATTACGTATGAGTGACGTGGTCAGGTTGGCTAGATCTGTGAGATTTGATTTGGACACAGAAGACAACGGACGGCTTCCCGTTGTCTCCTCCTCTCAACGGTGGGGGGGGGGCGAACGCTGACGTGTGTAGAAGAAGAACGCACACAGGCCGATTTCACTTCCACCTCCTGCAGGACCTCTGGGTAAAGTGAAATAAAAAACTATAAAACTAATTCCTTGTCTTGGAGTGATTGAATCTTCATCCAAAAACAGGTATCAAGTCTCCCTCCAGGATGAGAAATTTCCAGATGGTCCAACATCGAAGAAGCAGAGGTAGGTTCTGAAAATACATGTCACACACACGATTTCCTTTATGATAATCAAACACACAACCGTTTATATTAGAGACAATCATACGCACACGGAATCCTTTTATGTTATACACCAAACGTAAATGATGCCCCTTAATGATAATTCTATGTAACAAACGTTCAATTTGGTGCTCGTGGACCAGTTCGCATATCCGATGCGATAATCGAACCTGTTTTTAAGAAAATATAACGTGGAAGCATGGAGATCTCGTGTCAAGGAAAAATGAATAGACTAAAAAAGAAAAAAAACAATACAACACAATAAAATATCTGGAAAAAAAGAAAAAAAAAGAAATAACAGTAGAAAAAATACAAATCAACACACACACAACGTAGGACCCATTAAACCACTAGGCGAATTAGAAAAATAATTAAGAAAAAAAAAGAAAAGAAATACACACTTACACATGAAGAACCTCTTATAAAGAAAGAAAGAAATGGTTCTGAAGAAAAAACAGACACATTAAAATTATAGATAGATAGATTTATATGATAAATTAAAACGAAGAATTAAGGGTAGAACGGTACGTTTAAAAGAAAAGGAAGACATACAGACACACAGATGTAAAACTTTATATATAGAAAATAGTTTAAAAATGTTTATCGTATTAGGAATTAGCTCGTTATGAACGAAGAAAAATATTACTTAATGTAAAATTAGAAGGGAAAAACAAAGAATTGTGTTATTCTGTTAAAGCACGGGGCCGATGAGACAGTAAGAAAATGTAATGGGAACACGCACAAATGAAATTGTTTGGAAATGTGTCAATCATAACTTGAAATATTTACACCGTTGCAAAAAGAGAAAATGGCCATCGCTTGTCTTTAAATGGGTAAATAAAACATCAGAAGATTAGATTAAGATAAAATGGTCGGTCTAGTCAAATTAGAATTTAAAAAAGGTTTAAATTTACGTAGGCAGTTAACTATTTTTTTTTGGGGGGGAAAGGTTCACAGGACCCTGCAAGGGGGGATCTTTTAAATAGGTTTTCGATTATGAAAAATGCTATTTTCGCCGTCGTATGTAGCTTGATTAAGCTGACCGGTGTGGCGGTTGAAAGATCATATTCTTCGCATACAATAAAGACGGGAGCCTGCATGCCTATGGGCTTAAAAGGCTTGTTGTAGCTGCAACGAGGGTGCGCGATAGAATGAAACCCACACCGATAAGCTTGCAGATAGGGCCGCCTGCGAGCTTCGGCTGATTGAAAATGCCCAATCTTGGGAGTAACAGAACTTCCAACGCAAGAGCGGACGTGTAGTGGTGACGTGCCCACTATGTAGTGAATCTGAAGTAGGAGAAAGAATGAAAAAAAAAGATAGAATATATGCCGCTGTTACGTAAGAATTTAAGAAGTCAGAAATCTGACGAATGAGATGTCGACAATTATTTTTTTTTGAGATATTGGCATGGGATGGCTGAATGAGAGCTGTTAACGAACATGAGGTTACTTTACCCACATCCCTGAATGATGGCATAATGGCTGTGAAATAAGGGTCCGGCCGAATAAATTATTAAGACGGGAGACATAGAAAAAACAATAGAAGAAATTGAAAAAAACAGCTATGCCGATATACATACAGATAATACATTGTAAATTTTTAATGAACAGCCAGTTAGTAAACCAGAAAGAAGAAAAAAAAGAAATAGAACATATGACTTTAGTAACAGTGTGCGTCAGGAATGAGCCTTTCAGCTTACCAAAAGATAAACACGTCAATCACAAATATGTGCTATGAATATTTTGTTGCATTTTTAAACTGTGGAACTAAGTGTAACTTTTAATGAAAAACAATGGATAGGTTCTGAAAATGTGATTTTTTTTTCCTTTTTCACTAATTGTACGATTTTTTTCTTAGGAATTTTTTTTTCTGACATGGACAATTTTTGTTCCATCGATGTGTTAGGATTTTCTGAGACTTTATAAGTGAGTCGTTTTATTTTATTCTAGAAACAACTATGTATTTTAATTGTAAATGTCTAGGTATGTTTTGTAAACGACTGTGATTTTTCTTTAATTTTGAATTCTGTGGAATGCAGCCGACCTCAGGATTTGATGACGTGGTCAATATTGGGTTTCCACGAATCTGTGTTTTGTTATTTGGAATTTTGTTATTAGTGAGATGGGACTTTGTGATTGCTTATAGGATATGTTTGTACTTTTTTAATTTATTATTTTTATGTAGTTGATGTGTTGTCAAACGGTATTGTGCAGAATTTTCTTGTTCTTTGACATGTATTTTTTTTTCGCAGAATGGGGAGGTGGAATCTTTGCTTGTGTGGTCTATTGAAAGAATGATTAATAAAAGAAAGAACGTGTTGTTAATTAATTAATTAATAATAATAATAGTAATAATAAAATTGGGAAAAAGAGAAAGAAATAAGATGTAAACAGTGTAATAAATAATAATAATAATAATAATAATAATAATAATCATAATAATAATAATAATAATAATAATAATAATAATAATAATAATAATAAAGTTTCGGAAGAGTCAAAGGTTCAGTCGGTATTAATTTTAATTTTCGAAATGTAGAATAAATGTTCTATTCGACATGAGTGACGTTTTGACCACATAAGTAAGGTAGAAAAAAAAGGATACATATAGGGTTAAATAAACTATATGAAGAAATGAAAGAAAAAAGTGGGGCGTGAATGTAATTTAATTTCTGTGGCAAGCATGTTAGAATTTTGGAGAGTTCATTATTCTCGAGAAGTGATTCGAATTTTTTTTTTTTTATCGTGATTTCTATTGATTTCGAGTAGAATCAACATGGAGCAACTTTGAGTACTTCATGTGTGAAAATCCGATGTTTTCCGTGAAGCTATGTGTCTTCAAGGCAGGTTGCGCTTACCGACTTTGGAAAAAAAAGTATTTTCTGACATAGTAGTAAACGGAATGTATTCTGTCCAGCGTGAGAGGATCTAGTTGTAATCAACTTAAGGGAGCAAATGAAATGCCCTCTGACATGGCGTAAGGGGCAGAGAGCGCAATGGCTGACGTGGCCATTATGTTACGAATCGCTCAAGAGAAGATGAATGAAATATGTATGCAAGTACTTAGGAAAATAGAAGGCTACGCACCATAAGGAATGTTAAGAGGTTTTTTGTTTCCCACAAAATACTAGTAATAAGAGTAGGCTTATGATGAATAGGATAAGGCTTGGGATGGGAAAAATTTTTTTGTGTGCTACCTATGGGAAGAAAATCTGATCTGTAAAGCCAAGGACGATGATAGTCCGTTTTGAAGAGGCAGATGGACCTCGATTTTATTATTCGGTTGATTGCCGAGAATTTATCGATCACGCGTAGTGTCGACGGGAGTAAAGGATGCTCCTGAAATTCTGATTTAAATTATGAAGAGACCATGGGGTCACAGGGATTTGTGGACCTTCGAGGGCGCAAGGATTAGCGCAACATGGTATTAATGGTTGATATTATTTTACTTAGTATATGTTATTAATTATTGAATAAAGGTATAACAGTTTTCTTTGCCAGTGGGTTGAGCATATATATCCCATTCTTAGTAAATGTGGGAAGTAGAAAATGTATGCCTTCGCCATACATTTTGATAAAAAGGGGGGGGGAGGAATGTTACAAAATGGATTGAGAGAGAGAGAGAGAGGTGTGTAAACGTGGAGTGTAGACACGTTTACCAGAGCCGAGGGTCAGCTGACCAGATTACGTATGAGTGACGTGGTCAGGTTGGCTAGATCTGTGAGATTTGATTTGGACACAGAAGACAACGGACAGCTTCCCGTGGTCTCCTCCTCTCAACGGGGGGGAGGGACGCACGCTGACGTGTGTAGAAGAAGAACGCACACAGGCCGATTTCACTTCCACCTCCTGCAGGACCTCTGGGTAAAGTGAAATAAAAAACTATAAAACTAATTCCTTGTCTTGGAGTGATTGAATCTTCATCCAAAAACAGGTATCAAGTCTCCCTCCAGGATGAGAAATTTCCAGATGGTCCAACATCGAAGAAGCAGAGGTAGGTTCTGAAAATACATGTCACACGCACGAGTCCCTTTATGATAATCAAACACACAACCATTTATATTAGAGACAATCATACGCACACGGAATCCTTTTATGTTATACACCAAACGTAAATGGTGCCCCTCAATGATAACCCTATGTAACAAACGTCGATAACCCTATGTAACAATATGAGGTATCTATTTTCGCAAATGTAATATCAGGTATTCATTTTCACAAATGTATCATGACGGATGTATTCTCTAAAATGCCATATGAGGTATTTATTTTCACAAATGTAATATGAGGTATATATTTTTACAAATGTAATATGTGGTATAAATTCTCACAAATGTAATATGCCGTATATATGGAAATGTTTTCTCGATCATTAAATTATTTATCTCTGATAGGCTCATGAGAGTAGTGGTTGATGGACAGAAATCAGAGGCCCACACTAATAATGCTGGAGTTCCTCAGGGGTCCATACTGGTCCTAACACTCTTCCTGATCTACATCAATGATCTTCCAAAACACATACTAAAATATTTCGTTGACATCTATGCTGATGACACAGTCATCTATGGCAACACATCAAAGGCTGTAAAGGATGATGTTCTCTCTGATTCTCTCTCCTCTGATCTTGAGTTCGTGGTAAAGTGAGGAACGAGGTGGCTGGTTACCTTTAATTCATCTAAGACCAACCTCCTATCTCTACATAATAAACGCTGTGATCCTCATCTGGCATCAATTGAAATGGATAGCTCTCGTCTAGGGGAGGGGAATGTTTAGATAAGCTTTTGGGTTTGACCTTTACTCCTGATCTTAAATGGAACACATACATCAAGTCTGTGGGCAAGGTCGCTGGAAAAATGGTGGGATCCTTCTACCGCTCCAGAAGATATCTGATTAATGATGCATTTCTCTATCTATATAAAAGCCAAGAACGTCCAAATATGGAGTACTGCTGCCACATCTGAGCAGGAGTTGCTAAAATCAGCCTATCTTTCCTTGACAGAGTACAAAATAGACTTCGTGGCATGGTGGGGGATGTCCTTTTCTTTTCCCTGCAACCTATTTCCTACAGAAGAGACGTAGCGAGCCTGTCTTTGTTCTATCGTTATTTCCATGGCAAGTGTACGTCTGAGCTCCATTCTCTGGTCCCCCTCTCGCCAATTATTTTCAAAAAAACACCCGACTAGCTGAAACCACTGTCAATAATTTTCCCCACTCATTATGTGTGCCTAAATCAAAACGTAGATTCCATGAACAAAACTTCTTTCTTAGAACTACACGCCTGTGGAACAAATTTTCCGCTTGCCTGTTTCCCTCCCGACTTCAAATCGGATGTCTTCAAGTCCAACACAAACAAATTCCTGATGAACTGCCCCCTTAGTAATGACACCTTATCAAATATCCAATACTATTGCTGCAGTATCCCACAATAACCCTTATCCCCGAGTGGCCATTATGGCTTGATAAATGGTGAACTCCATGTACAAAAATATATATTCTCACAAATGTCATATGAGGTATATATTATTACGAATGTAACATGAGGTAGATATTCTCAAAAATGTAATATGAGTTTTATATTTTCGCAATATAAGAATACGTATGGGTGTATTATCTATAGTTTTATTTTTGTGACTTAAAACGAATACATGATTACAAGTAAATCATTAATGTAATATGAGGCATTTATTTAATCATTAGTACGAGCAATGAAAAATAGGTCATGAACAAACACGGAATAAATAATTAACAATGAATAGTATCATTTTTGACATCGGGAAATAGGAGTATTTTTTTCGATTTATATACACATTGCGATATCTAAAAAGGTTCAGATTTATCAAATTCCTTACACAGAGGATCGTCCCAAAATTAATTGGGACGTTTTATAATTTATTTTTGTTTGCACTACAAATTGAGACCTACAAAATTGCTGCCCTAAAAGCAACTGTAACCCATAGAAAAGTTATAAAAAATGAACGATTTCTATTAGACTGAGGAAATTTCGAATGTTGGAATGCACAAGGCAGTAAGAATACGCAACTGTTTTCGATCTGATATCAGATTAAAACGGTCGTTTTAGTTTCTTCCTGTTGCTATAAAATCTATTTTAATTTTTGGTTTTCTAGTAAATTTTCAGCCTATTTTCTATTTTTTTTTCACCAGTAGTACATTCGATCAGTTTCCAACAATTCTCTCGGGCGATAATCTTAAGTATTTATCAAAACCAGACTAGGCATATTTGATTCCCTTTCGTAAACCGCTAGTTTGTAATTCCCTCGCTTTATTTAATTCTTTTAATCCTCTTACGTTATTGGAAATGAAACACATCTAAATTCTTTTCTCAAGTAATTATAACCTTATTTAAATTTTTATGCATACAATATATATATATATATATATATATATATATGCCTATGAATTTTAGGTTTTTTTTGTTCTGACATATATATTGTATGTCTATTATTCATAGAAAAAACAATATAACGAAACATTTTGATAATCTAGCCTGGATAAGTTAGTTACTATGAAAGCGTCGACTAATTCGCATACATGCTTTAGAATATTCATTGGATTTTAATGATGACTGTCTACAAGCGAATCAGTATTTTTTCTTACAAGCGCGTATATATATATATATATATATATATATATATATATATATATATATATATATATATATATATATACATGCCTGACTGATGGTATGTTTGTTTATAAGCATAACCATAAACAATCCGACTATCAATCAGACTCAATATGAGGGAGAATTTACGCTTAAATCCTGTTTCGATTTTAAACAATTTTTTTCCAACGTTTCAATAACCTCACCAAACGCAATTTCTAATTTATCACTAGACAACGACTAATAGAAGCCGAAACGTTTGCGCCTATAGCAAGTTTTTATTTTATTTTATTTTATTTTACACTCGAACAGAATTTTGAACATCAAATCGCTAAATGGGGGAAAAATGATCGCAAATAATCAAACAGGAATTATAACTGCTATTCAATAAAATATACATGAGAGAAAATTGCTGTCCAAATATACTTATATATATATATATATGTATATATGAGTATGTGTGCGTGTTCCAAGTTGAAGTTAGTTAGGAGATAAAGCCAATGAATTAAACCGAGGTTATTTAGAGTACTCAAAAAAAGATCAAAATAAATTTTGTTTATATACTCTCCAGAATACACACTCGATTAAACCTAGAACCCCATCATCCAACGTAGACTCCCACTACTAGGTCTCCTTCTCCAACATCCGGGGTCTACGTTCAAACCTTCCAGAGGTTGAAACCCAATTACAGGAGACGACACCGGACATATTATTTCTAAGTGAAACTGGAATAGGGCCGACCACTTCCCTAGATGAGTTCATAATTAACGGATACTCTAATTTAACAGCTAAATCTGACACCCAAGATCGCCATGGGCATGGAATATGTGCCTAGATCAAAGATGGCTTCCCGTGTGGCAGGGATATCTCTAGACAATATCCTAATTTACCCCATATGTGCTTCAGGGTTGCACTTACTAACACCACTGCATTTATATATGCCCACTATAGGCCCCACAACAGCGGAGTTACTATCTTTAAGAGCATATCTGAGAAAATAGACCACATACTGTCTTCACATCCCTCGGCTAACATCCACATCTGTCGTGACTTCAACGTCCATAACGTAGAATGGCTGACCCATTCAAATAAGACAGATGATGAGGGGAGGTTTTGTCATGATTTTGCCATTGCTTATGAGCTCACTCAGATTGTTCGCGAACCCACCCGTGTGCCCGATACATCCGGTCAATATGCAAGCCTCTTAGATCTTTTTCTGTCCACTTCCCCTGAGCTATGTTCATGTTCCGTTCATTCTCCTCTAGGATCCTCCGACCACTCCGTCGTATCAGTTAAGATAAAAACGAAATGTAAGAAGCCCCCAGACGTACGCTTCCACCGTACTGTATACCGATACTCTATGGCTGACTGGGATAGCTTCCGTACATTTATATCTGATTTACCTCTGCACTCCATGTTTAAAACGGAAGTGTCCTCTATTGTATCAGATCTGACAGAATGTTTAATTGTAGGCATAGACCAATTCATACCATCCAAAACATTCCAACAAAAACCTTACAGCCAGCCATGGTTCTCCCCAGAATGTGCTGCTGCTATCGCGCACAGAAATCACTTTTTCATAGCTACCAACGTAATAGATGCATTGAGACTAAACCTGTTTTTTAGACTGCCAACAACCACTGTAAAAGAGTAATAAACAATGCAAGAGACCTATATGCCCAGTCTGTTAAATCCAAGGTAGCAGATCAGCGGCTTGGATCCCACCAGTTTTGGCAAATAACTAATAGGATCTTGAATTGAAGTCTGCCGTCTATCCCAACCATTATCAATGGACCAGAGGTCATCTCGTCAGCGTCAGACAAGCCCCAACTATTTGCAAAGAACTTTGCAGCTAATTCTACCCTATGCGACGAAGGCCATCTTTCCTCCTATAACACAGAACAAGCTAGGTAACATACAAATATCCGTGCATGAGGTCGCCAAGCTAATCAAGAACCTAGATTCCAGTAAAGTAACTGGCCCTGACGGCATCCCAATTATAGTGTTAAAAAAGCTTCAACCAGAACTTGCTCCCATACTTACGAAACTATTTAAGCGCTGCCTTAAGGAGAAGTGCTTTCCGACTCCCTGGAATACCTCATCAGTTTGCCCTGTATTTAAGAATTCAGGTGATAAGTCATCTCCCTCTCAGTACAGACCAATAAGTCTCCTGTGTGTTATGAGTAAGTTGCATGAATCGATATTAAATAGAGAAATAGTCAACCACCTCAGCAGGAATAACCTTCTTAGTGACACACAATATGATTTCCGCTCTGCAAGATCTACCGCAGATATGCTGACGGTTATATCCCACAGGATTAGTGAATCTCTTGACAAAGGCTTCCTTTCTAGGGCAATTGCTCTTGACATATCAAATACCTTCTACAAGGTATGACATGAGGGTCTACTTCACAAGATTTCCAGCTACGGTATAACTGGAAATATTTTCTCAATCATTAAGTCATTTCTCTCCGATAGGCTCATAAGAGTAGTGGTAGATGGACAAAAATCGGAGGCCTATAATATAAATGCTGGAGTCCCTCAGGGGTCAATCCTGGGCCCAACTCTCTTCCTTATCAACATCAATGACCACCCTAAACACATACTTAAATCATTCGTTGACATCTATGCTGATGACACGACCATCTACGGCAACGCATCAAAGGTTGTAAATGACAAAGTTCTCTCTGATTCTCTCTCCTCTGATCTCGAGCGCGTGGTTCAGTGGGGGAAGATGTGGCTGGTTACCTTTAATGCATCCAAAACCAAACTCCTATCCTTACATCATCAACGCTCTGATCCCCATCTGGCATCAATTGTGATGGATGGCTCTCGTCTGGGTGAGGCCCCGTGTTTTGACAAGCTTCTGGGCTGACCTTTACTCCTGATCTTAAATGGAACACATACATCAAGTCTGTTTCCAAGGTCGCTGGAAAGATGGTGGGATCCTTCTACCGCTCCAGAAGATATCTCACTACTGATGCAATTCTCTATCTATATAAAAGCCAAGTACATCCAAGGATGGAATACTGTTGCCATATCTGGGCAGGAACTGCTAAAAACAGCCTCTCCTGCCTTGACAGAGTACAAAATAGACTTCGTGGCTAAGTGGGGGATGCCCTTTTCTCTACCCTGCAACCTCTATCCCACAGAAGAGACGTTGCGAGTCTATCCTTGTTTTATCGTTATTTCCATGGCAGGTGCGCGTCTGAACTCTAATCTCTGGTCTCCCCTCGCCAATCTTTCACGAAAAACACCCGTCTAGCTGAATCCAGTGTCAAAAGTTCCCCCCACTCTTTATCTGTGCCTAAATCAAAACGCGGATTCCATGAACAAAGCTTCTTTCTTAGAACTTCACGCCTGTGGAACTCTGTTCCGTCTGCCTGTTTCCCACCGGAATACATCTTGGATGTGTTCAAGTCCAACGTTAATAAATTCATAATGAACCACCCCCTTAAGTAAAAACTTCATCAAATTTCCACACTAACGTAATTTACTTGCAATAACCCTTATCCCTGAGTGGCTTCCGGGCTTGATAAGTGGTGATCACTGTGTAAAAAAAAATAGACAAATGGTAAATAGCTGCTAGACTTAACATTGTTATTTTTCGGAAGGATTGATTTATTTTTTAAAAAATCAAAGGCTCCTAAGAAACAATAATAAATTTATCCGCTCAAGTCGAATAAAACTGTAATCACTATACAAAAATATAATAATAATTTTATCATTGTAATTTTACGTATGTAAACAACAATCTACATAAACTATTTTGTTTTACTGGGCTCGTTTGTTGTTCTTATTATATTAATTAACTATGTGTATTTGCTAGTATATACCCCTCTCTCTCTCTCCCTCTCTCTCTATCTATCTCTCTCTCTCTCTCTCTATATATATATATATATATATATATATATATATATACAAACAATTATAACAATACTTATTTTTGCAACTTCGATTTTAAAGTTACTTCCAAACCGATACATCTCTAATAGCATCATTCATACTTCCACAATCCTATCTCGAAGGATAGCACAGTTGAAGTAAGTAAAGCTTACGAAAGAAGTAGTACAAAAAACCTGGTAAGATTTTGCACAATACATAAGAATATACGTTCGACAAACTGGCAAAGTATACGATATTTCTTTATATGTTTTTCTTAATGTCAATTCTAGAAGAAAAATCGAGAGATTGCACATTTAACAAAGCCCTTGTGCGAAAAATACCTACAGGCTTTATCAGGTTTGCTTGTTTCAAAGACTTTGATACAGTGACCAAAAGGAAACATTCAGCTGTAAGGAAAAACATGAACAACACGGGGAAGCAACATAATGATAAAGAAATTATTACGCATGCATATATATATATATATATATGTGTGTGTGTGTGTGTGTGTGTGCGGGGGGGTGCATGCGTGTACATGTATACACACACACACACACACATATATATATATATGTATTAATATTTAAATATCCAGACATATATATATATATATATATATATATATATATATATATATATATATATATATATATATATATATATATAACAATTTCTAATGTATGTACGTGCATGTATGTTCACAATCATATGTACAATATACATAGACAGAGGAGAAATTAAAGAGAAAATATATGGAATTGAAAGGGAGAGCGGGAATGAAAGCTCTGTATACCGTGCATTCAAAAGTGAATTAATACTATATTACTTTGCTTTCGATCTGTGAACTGCGTTCATCTTTAATTAGATATCCCTTTGTACTCGAATCAGTTTCGCCCTCAACTTATACTATTAATCAATGTTTACTGCTCTTTGCCACTGGTAACAATTTTCGCACGTGGTAGTAAAACCACGAGCAAGTATCGGACGCATTAAACCTGTTATCCAAATTTAACGAAATATTTCGATTTGTAGATATTGCCTTGGACAGTATTTTATGATTAGGTTTAAACATTCTGTAAGTCTATTTTAACATGTATTATATTCGGGGTTTGTGATTGGCAAACACGTTTTGGTGATAAATGTATAATCTATCATAGCCTGTCATAACTGAAGCAGCATGTGCGTGTCTTAGACACCGTGCTTCTAAGTGAAGAACTCTGTATTTTGTCTCACAAAAAAATAATTTGCTTACAGTATATGCATCTCGTTTGGAGCGATGAAGATTAAAGGAAATTTTTAATTTAGACCAACAGCACTTAATGCTATAATGAAAAACATTATATTTTAGTCGTAAACTTGTTGGTGCATATATAGATGAGTGAATCTTAGTATACAAGCTGTCTGCATTTTCACGACTTGATTCATCGTAGCGATTTTATGATTATCGAAAATGATATTACAAATATCAGGAGTTTTAATTCCTATTACAAAAATATATCGACAGAATTTCCCATCGACAAATTTCTTTTTCATCAGAAAAAAGTTTGATAAACACACACACACACACACACACACAAACACACACACACACACACACACACATATATATATATGTCTATGTGTCTGTGTGTATGGGTATAGATGTATATATATAAATATATATATATATATATATATATAAACAAACGTCGTTAACACTGCAGAGACCATAGGTGTAGTATACGTTTTAATTTGTTCTTATAATCTATTTGTTGCGTACATTGAAAGAATAGATATAATCTCGAGTGGTGTTTGTGCAGTTCGAAGTTGAACCCAATATCATATATTATAAAATTGTAAACGGAAAAAAATATTAGTTATAATATTGGAGAATGCACCTACTATAAAAAAAACAAAATTCAATTTATAGTTACCTTAGTTACGCCAGATGTACAGCGATTGCCCTGTCAGGTCCCCTTACCCTGCATAATACAGAATCTAGTGTAATATGACATTTTCAAAAACAAATGTAACTGCTCCTTCTACGAAGATAGAAGAAATCAAGTAAGAAACACACAAATTGTTTACCACTACATAAACGCCAATATATATTTTTTTAATACTGGAAGCTCTCTCTCTCTCTCTCCCTCTCTCTCTCTCTCTCTCTCTCTCTCTCTATATATATATATATATATATATATATATATATATATATATATATATATATATATAAACTGCCCTTAATAAAACCACATTTACATCCAGCGAAACCATGCTAAAAAAGCCTTTAAAAACGCTCCTTACTTGCCTACGATCTGACCACAGAACTAGACCATCCAATCTTTTACACACTGAGCAATTACAGCTCACATGAATTCCCCACTGTAACTACATATACAAACATACCAGACTTAGAAGTAATAATACTCACATATTCCTCCTAAAGATATTTTCTTCGAAAGTCCAAAAGCAAAACAACGGCCAACTTCAAGCTCACATTACTTGTACTCAAAACTTGTACCAATTCTTTCGATCCACACACACACACACACACACACACACACACACACACACACACACACACACACACACACACACACACACACACACACACACACAAAGATGATTATTAAAAAAATTCAAAAAATATCTAATCAGACGAAATCTCTATATTGACTTTATTAATGTTTGTTGAATGTAAGCATTCTGCCTATATATATATATATATATATATATATATATATATATATATATATATATATACATATATATATATGAATTTATTAAGGAAATAATGTTTGATATTCATGAGTAAACCTACAAAACAAAAGGAAGTGTTCGGTACTCTAACGCTGGCTCGGTGGATGTTTATTTATAAAAGATAGTGAGATCTACAAAGTCAAACCTATTTTTTCAAATAACGTGACGTTTCCAGTATATTACATGGGAAAGTAATGATAGCTTAACCACGGAGAGACATTATACATCCAAATTAAAATAACGTGCTCTATATACCATAAAAGAATATT
This sequence comes from Euprymna scolopes, assembly GCF_053919585.1. NCBI lineage: Eukaryota > Metazoa > Mollusca > Cephalopoda > Sepiida > Sepiolidae > Euprymna > Euprymna scolopes. The sequence goes on from NC_136493.1 coordinate 17,835,461, forward strand.
CCAGAGACCACTCCCGTTTAAACCTAAGTGACAGTCATTCTCTTTTTAAAAAAAAAGAAGGTAACTTCACACACAGACTCTTAAAAACCTCCAGATAACCGTCTCAAAAACACCATTCCAAATTGTTAGAAACTCAATGCTGAACTCCGTAGCAAATTACACGTTTATTACCAAAGGATCAGCTATTGATCACCTGGATTTGTTATTAAAACCGGTCAATGTTAAGTGGAGACCATTCCTAATTTGCAAGGCCTGTACTGTTGGACTTTCTTATAAAAATTTAACGTCGTTTCGAATCAAGTATACAGTTCTGCAACTAACTTTAACTCGAATTATCACATTATTGCTGTTTTTGGAAGTCTGATCGCCTTTTAAATGTAGGCAATTAACAATTTTGTAGAGAGCACAATACGTCCTTTGGGAGCAAAATATTGTCTACTATTAAGCTAATTTGCTTGTCAAAATTCTCACTAACCAAGGAAACGAATAAAATTTGTCATTTAGCATTAGTATTCGCTTTTGTTTAGAAAAAACAAACATCTAATTCCTTTCCATGACTAACAGACTCACATACAGAGGGTAGACATTGTTCAATAAAGTATCCGCGATTGTGCTCAATTTTTCATCCATTTTTGCATTAGTAAACCGATAGTGACATCCGTCATGATTGCAATATATAACGTTTATACCGACAAAATCCACTATTAAACACAGTTATATGTCTGTTTGGTTGTTCTCCATATTTTCGAACTCTATCTCCTTTAAGATTCGAAGTCGAAGAGCGGCGCTATGATTCTCAAATAATTGTATCATTTTTACAGGCCTTTTAAACGGCAAAAAATAGTTTAAATGTAAAAACAATTATTCCAACCCCCCCCGCAAATCGTTATACATTTTGTACATTCATCTTAGTTTATATTAATCTTATATTTTAATCAGTGCGTGTGTTTGTCACGTTGGTATAGTGGTAACGTCACTAGCTTTTAGTGGTATAGTTTTGGTTTCGATTCTAGCTGATGACACCCAAATCCTTTTTTTTTACTTTTAAATTCACGGCAATTAAAATATCATATTTAAGCGTATTTTCGATCGGGCAAATTTTGGCGCCTTACACCCGTGAGTACGAATATAACATGCAAATATATTAATAGTATGACTATTAAACGAAAATTGCTTAATACGGATGCAGTGTGTATATATATATATATATATATATATATATATATATATATATATATATAACATTGTAAGGAATATACGCGGATCAATAAATGCTTAAGCATATGGAGTGACGTCAAGTAGGTGTACCTATTTAGATATACATACACACATATAAATAGGATTATAAATATATCTCTAATATACATACCTTATACACATATGCATGGGTGTATAACTATTGACTATTATCTATTAACTCTACTCTCCTTAAAGAATATACCATACCTTTTATTCAGACAAAATCAAGATAGCGTGTACATTTTCATACTGGATGTAGGTCTAGAAAATGACATTTTTATAATTTGTAATAACCTTATTTATTATACCTACCACTTCAATAATGTATTTGCTTTTGTTGATGAAAACACTCCTTTATATTATGTAGCTCCAAAGTTTCGACAATGTTTTGAATAACTCTTATATACTGCTTTGAATGGCTGCTATTAGCGTTCATTATTTCTAGTTCTTACATGCATTATTTAAACATGATAGATATCCGGCATATTAATGTTTGTCTGGTTATTGGACATATCCGAACTGGCCCTAGAATACTCTTTTTTGTATTTAGTTTAATCATCAAACAAGTATGTAAATCTATGTTTATTTAATGTTCACAACAATACATACACATGGAATAAAAAATATGGTTTATTACTAGGGTTGTGACTCTATTCTTTTACAGATATGCTTTATATTCTTCAGGCATACTCTTACGAATATGCTTATTCTCTCCTGAATATGCTTTTTTACATGGTGCTCACCACTTATTAAGGCCCGAAAGCTACTTGGGGATAAGGGTTATGCTTTTAAGAATATTCTTCCTTTGAACGGAATTAACCTTTTTTGTTTTCCGCATATACATATTTAATGTAATATTTTAAGAATGCTTCTGGCGAATATTTGTAAGCTTGGTAACTTTTTTTTACATTAGAATCAGTATTAATTATTTGACTTTTATTATATGTTAAACGTTTACTCTATCACATGTGGCAAGTGATGTTAATACACAGCATTCTGTAGTTTACAAATTATATCGGAAATTGTGTAAAGCTCTCTGTTAATGCAATAAAAAACAGGTTAAGAAAGATATTGAAAAACAGGTTATTTTAATGCTATAAGTACTTTAAACAGCTCATTCCTCCTAGCAGTGGCTTAACAGAACATACAAGAAGATGTCTATTTCTTCGGCACTTAAAACTGTAATGTGATCTATGCCATCCACATTTCCTTCTTCTTTTCGCAAATCCTCCCCACTGACGTGTGAACTAAGACGTTTTAAAATCTTAAAACCCGTGTTATTTGAAAGCACTCTCATAAGCTTTTTACGATATTGGGAGTTGTCCATCTCTTCAACTGCCATTTCAACCTCAGCATCTAATCCAATGGATGTCGAAAGACTCATCACTTTCGTCTCTAACTTTATGATATTTTGTGACCATTGAACAGCTATTTGCGATAAAACTGATGTTAATGAACAGGACTGCATACTTGAACAGTTTTTTAAACTCCGATATACTTTTTCCTCTGTTGAACATAAGGACATCACGACAGCAATAATTTCATGCAAATATTTAGCGTAAATGTGCGGTGCACCAAGCAAAGTACACTCGTTACACTTGGATTCGGTGGATGTCGGACACCCAAAACTAGTTCCCTAAACTTGTCAATTCTATTGGGCGCCTTTTAAAATATTCTCTTCACTGGATATGTACTTTTTCAATTTTGGGTATGCTTGCCTAACCAATTCCGAAACACTGTGCAAACCATGGGCAAAACACGTGACGTACATTATTTTAAGGTGCAATACTTGGTTAGCATTCATGGCGTTTTAGGTATATGAGGCGACATCTCTTACGAGGTGCACATTACGGTAAATCACTTGTTGCGGCCACAAACTCTTCAATGGATCATTGAAACATTGTAGAGTGATTTCTTTTTGCAGGCAAGCAAGGTTTCCCAAATCGTACTTTCCACGTTCCTAACGCAAGACACGCAATAAAACGCATCAGTAATTTCGTCAATGTAGACCCACAGTCTCATTGCCGCAGTTTTCTCAGAGCGACTTAACTTTTACTTCGTACAATTTACTAGCGTAATATTTTCTAAATGTAGCCTAATCCGGAGTATTTCTACGTTTGGACTTATGTAGAAATTCTCTGAACACGTCGTCGATCAGTCTAGTGAACGGGATATTCGCGGCAACCAACGTTTCGCGTAAGTCGGAATTTAACGAATTACTTGTGCTGGCTTTACAATCAGTAGAAGTTATTGCAGTGTGAACTGCGCCTGATGTTTCCGTGTGAGTCTGCTTTTCCCCCGATGTGTGTTGCTTTGTGAATACTTCACTATTAAATAATTCTTACAGCATTTTGATGTATAAAAATAAAACTGAATTATTTGATGTTAATATATTAATTAGAAAAATAGGGAAAATTTATTAAGCGCATTAATATTTGTTAATTAAGGATTAAAGTAGATGGAGTAGATAAAAAATCTCAACATTGAACGTAGTTTTAATACGGCATGTTTTAAAGTTACAGAATTTGAAGTAAAACCTACTATTTCAGGTTTTTGTATAACAATACGAATCTATCATATTTACAGGTTTATGCACTATAACTTGTTCTTACATGAATATTACAGTATTTTCAGGTTAAGCAACTGGTAATCTTCGAATTCCTCCGTAAATATTGCCATTCGTTTTCACAGTTTTGTTTTTGTTTGTAAAGTAATGTAACACATATTAATTACTACCCCGCTTTGTCTAGGAGCACAATGAGATGTATGTGCATGTTTATATAACTGCTTATAATACCGCTTTTTCTACAAACAAACGTTTATATGTAAATTCACACCTATTAAGTGTTCGGCCACATTTAATTTATCAGCAAATATGACTAAATTTTAAACTCGTACCCAAATATTTGTTTCAATATTTATTGGCACAATATATCTTATTTGGCAAATTCTTATTTTAAAAACAATATGCTTTTTTGTTTAAAAATATTCTCTCTATATATATGTAAGAATATGCTTTTATTAAAACATTTTCTTGCAGCAGGCCTAGTTATTCCACATCTAACGACTATGATTAAACTTTGTATGCCTTTGTTCAGGTAGTATTTATATTTTAAAAATCGACGGCATTAACGTGTTTGGAAACTGAAAAAATTACTTCGAGACAACTACCTTCCGAATGTAAAGAAAAGACAATACAAAAACTAAGTATTGATTTAATTGTACTTTATATATATATATATATATATATATATATATATATATATATATATATATATATATATATATATGGGGTGGGGTGATTGCTTTAATTATGTGCAATGTTCTTACCTTGCTAAGTGTCCTTTTTTTAATTCGGAAGCGTTCAAGATAGAAAGTGGTAAAGTTTGAGATATTCTTACTTAAAATAATAGTCATTGGAGTGCAGCTAACATAAACACCAACTAACACCATGCGATAAAGTGCAGGCGACAAAGAAACCAAATATATTTTTCATCTTGGAGATAAAGAGTCCACATCAACAAATGTATCTTCTTATGGTATCTTTCATATCCTCAGAATTCAATAAAGATGATTGTTTTCCTAGAACCTGTTAATGCATTACAAAAATATTATCTGCACCACAAAGCACCACTTTGTAAATTATATTGCTTTAACCGTACCATTCGAAAATAGTGTCGATGGTAAAGTATTTAAGACTGATGATCTGGATGGTGAAATTTTTAATCCAGTCCGTTTTATAGTCTCATTTTCACTTAAGTATAATTCAAACCTTCACCTAGTTCCTCGCGTATGTATTTTCCTTATAACCTTCTATAAAGGAGTCATACTTAAATCATCAATATAATCAAGCAATTCCTACGATATGATCATGATTACATCGACAAAAAGATATGATGAAAATTCAAGAAAAAGAATGCAAGGTAAAATAATTAAAATTGACTCTACAACATTTTCTCACGTAGTAAGCTACTGCATATGTTATTTATTAAAGACAAGTATCGATTTATTGCAACGTTGCATCAGCAATAAATAGCTAAACATACTTATTTATAAAGAAAGAGAGATGAAGAGAAAGTCTACTTTAAATTTTCAAAGACATTAAAGAACATGGAGAATGGTTAAATTAATTCTAAGAGATGGTGGGAAAAATACAGAAATAAGCAACATTGAAAAATATGTCAATTACAAATTACGGCTAATCATTAAAATTAACATGATGGTCTCCTTACGATTATTCAACTGCTTGTCCAAAACGTGTTTATGTCTCAATTTCATAAATTATTTAAATCATTAACATGGTCGACCGGACAAGGGAAATCCATTGCATCCCAGGACATTTTGTTACATGATAAGGGCTGTCCCCTTTTCATGTAAGTATAAAAATAGAGATATTTAGTTAAAATGAAAATGAAATAGCATAGACGAAATTCGAACCTCGTAATTTAGGTTTAGAAACAGATTACAAGAGAGAATTAGAAAATGGAGTGTACAAACAAACCATTGTTTAGCTTAGAGATAAAATAGTTTGAAGAATAGGAATCTGCATTTGTCAATTCTGTTATGAAATTGAAGTGAAAAATGCAACTATAGGATAATTTAATAAACATGTTTTTAACATATTGGAAATATAGGTTACTGGAAATATAGATTAAAATTCCTTTTGTAAACAAAGGAAAATGTTTTGGACACGCATTTCCAGAACACGTGAAAGAAGACATATGTTTTAACATGTGTATGGCATAATGGAAAATGGGAAGTTCTCGATATAGTTAGAAACTTGAGAGTTAAGCGGAAGAGAGAGTCTGAGGACGACAGACGACGGTCTGAAGTCCAGAGATGGATAGTCGAACGTCTGGAAGCGAGACGATCACCTTTGAAACATAGAATGTAAAACTTTGAATTCCTGACTAAGAAAACCACCGACCGGTCGAAGAAGAAATAAACCCATCATGTGTTTTTATAAACGTCATCTTTGTGTTGTAATTCTGCCAAAAAATAAAGTGAAATTGTCATTATATGTCTTATATATCCTGTGTTTTAAAATGTCTTCACATACACAATGTCTCTACATTTCATATCTACAATGTGAACACTAAGACTGTCTCAACACTGTCTCCTCACTCAAAGAGCTTCTACACTTCTAAGTATGAAAGTTTTATATATATGAATCTCTTCATAACACGAACACAGAACACAACATCTCTCTTAATAAGACTCTTTAAGACTCACTTTTAATAAGACTCCCTAACAATAACAAATAACAACGAACAATAACACCAACAATAATAATAATAATAATAATTATAATAATCATAATAATAATAATGAATCCAATATATAACAATTTTTTTTTCTTACGATTGAGTAGAAATCTTGTAATAACTAAAAATAAGTTGAGATATTTTGTTGTATGCCTGTTTAAACGTGAATTATTCACGTAGGGTTCAGTTAATATATAAAATGAAATAAGTTAACAGTTAATAATTGGGAAGGAAAAGCAACATCATAGAAGAAAGAGAGTTGACCAAGACTTCAAATAGATGTTTTGTTTTCCCTCGGGGTTTCTATCACCTTCACAGTGTATAACGTTGCAATAGAAAATTCGCCAGAGAAACAACATGCATAGCAAGAAAATCATATACAGCAGGCAATCAGATTGCAGCTGTTTTTATTACTTCAATTTTTACAAATACTTAGGAAAAGAGGAAGCGGGTGAAACAAAAGAAACAAAAGAGATATATATATATATATATATATATATATATATATATATATAACTCGCATTTATATATACCTATCTATCACAACGAATTCCAGTTATTTATATGCTGAGCCATAGCTTTTTCATATGATACAGCAAACATTGATCCATCGCAATATTAATAGCACGACTTAAGTTTGTAATAGGTTAACTACCCCGTCTTACCAATGATTCTATATACCTTAGTCAATGGAAGCGATTCAATAACCTCTCGATTACCGATTTAAATAATTTGAATTGTTATCGTTAGTTACGTAAATTCTATAGATTTCGAAAGAAAGATTAAATCCCATACTAAAACTTATCTCATATTAGTAATATTTTTATTACATTTTCACTCCAAACAAGGCATGTTGCCACTTTGTTGTAGGGGGCTACTATCAGGAACATAGACATCAGGGGTATTGTGCAGGGAGTTGGACAGCAAGATGTCGATTCACGTTGCACTTGAACTTCTGCATGTCAATACAGTTGGGGAAGCAGGGAACCGGCAAGGAATTCCAAAGTCTAGCTGTACTGGGGAAGAAACTACTGGTGTAATGGTTCTCTTATATTTTAGGGATCTCTAGTGTGAAGGGGTGGGATTTAGCTGCTTGTTGGGTTTGTCGGGGGTATTTACGTCGAGGGGGCAGAAATGTTTGCAGTTCATCAGACCATTCATCGTTAAAGTACTTGCAGAAAATGCAGAGGGATGCAACATATCGTTGATGAGACAGGGGCTGAAGTTTAGATGACAGTTCAGGACCTATCAGATTGGCGACTCTCTTTTGAACTTTGTCTAGGAGCGAGAGACTAGTGGCAGATGCACCAGCACAAATCTGACAACAATACTCCATGCATGGGCGAATGGTGGCTTTATAGAGGTATAGGATACTTTCGGGCGTTAGTGTCTTTCTAGCACGGTAGAGAGAACTTACCTTCTTCGCAGCGGTCCTGGCGATACTCTCGATGTAATTGTTCCAACACATGTTTACTGAGAGCGTTATGCCGAGGAGTTTAAAGGATGTACTTTCAGATAAAGACCAACTGGCCATTGCTATTTGTGGCAGAGAAGGTTTCTTGTAATTACTACACGAAAGGAGTTTAGTCTATGCAGCATTGAATGTGACCATCCATTTATGTCTCCATTCCACTACAGATCGGAGGCCATCCTCTATGTTTCTGCCATTTCTTAGATATGTGGTTTTTTCCTCTCGTGTCTGTTATCGAGGGTGTTGTCCTCAGCATATATACCCATCTCACAGGCAATTTTGTCAGGGCGGTCATTTATGAATATTAGGAATAACAGAGGCCCCAGGATAGTCCCCTGAGGCACTCCCGCATTTATATTGTATTGTTGACCGTCAAGGACAACCTGGATTTTTCTCTTATCTAAGAAGGATTTAATTATGTCATGTATTCTTCCAGTTGTACCATATAATCTGATTTTCCTGAAAAGACCTTCATGCCACACCCTTTCAAAAAACTTAGATATATCTAGAGCTGCCCTCTACCCTCCTCTGCTTTGTCCAGTGACTAGTATATACGTTCTGAAATTACAGTTAGGATGGCTGCTGTTGAACGAGCTTGTCTAAATCCATTTGTCGGTCAGTCAGAAGTTTAGCATCTTTAAGGCGATATTTTGGCGAAAGGTGGGAGGAGGCTAATGGGGCGGTAATTTACGGGGTCAGTTCTTTCGCCAGAATTCTTGAAAACTTATAATACAAATGAGTTTTACAGTAGGCAGGTAAGCAAACTTCATTAAGGCATTTGTTGTAACGTTTAGAGCTACTTAGGCGGAGCACTTATTTAATAACCAGCCCGGATGAGATCAGATCAAGATGCTTTTGTAGTGTTAAGATTACTTTAGATAGGATGCACCTGAGAAGGGGTGATTTGCAGATGGCCTAGTGTGGCGCCTGTCCGCAAACGAAAGTCAGAGAGCGGGTGGTTTGCAGGTTCTAGTGTGGAGTTGGAGGCAAACCGACTAGCAAGCATGTTAGCTTCTCAGTTGCGGAGCAAACAACCTCATGCTTGTTGGATAGTGGAGGGATTTTTGATTGCCCATTATTTACTACATTGTTGTAGATTTTCCAGAAGTCGCGGGTTCCTAATTTCTTTGCTTCGATGCGTTTTTTGGTGGTTTCAGTAAATTCTCTCTTAGCTGTCGCTATTTCTTTCTTACAGTTACTTCTGGCTTCTATATTCTTCTGTCTGTTCGAACTAGACTTATGTCGGTTAAATCTGCGATATACATGCTGCCTTTGCGCGATGACGGCTGCACAAGTACAAGTAAGCCATTGGGGAGAGTGGGGCTTGCTATAAAATTGGCGCGTGGGAACATGTGCTTCAATTGCTGTTTTGAACCATTCAGTGGTCTCATTTGCGCACTTTTCAGGAGGAAGTGAAAATATATTTTGCAATGTGGCGTCCTTGATGAGATCCCTGATGGCTTTCCAGTCAGCCTTTTTATAATATCTCGTTGTTTTGAGTAGTGGCTGTTCAGTTTTGGCTATAAAGTTTAGGGCTATTTCAACTATTACCACTGCATGCTCGAGGTTCCCAAGTGGGATGTGGGCATTAGTTACACAGTCATCAGCAACTGTGGTCAGAAACACATCTAGAACTGATGCATGTTGTTCCTGCTAGTCTGAGGAACGGGTTGGACACGTAACTATCTGCGATAGGGAATGAGATATAGAGAAGTTATATGTAGTCATACCAGCTGCATCTGTGTGAGTAGAAAATCAAAGCCAGTTGCTGTGGTGGACATTGAAGTCACCAAACACATACACTTGTGCGCTAGTGTCGAGGGAAAGTGCTTTATCTATGCTGTCGCAATTCTTTTTTACTCCACCTTATACACGGTTTAGAGTATCTTACTAACGATACTGCCCATGTCTTCACACCTGTTATCTTATTTTCTAAGATATTTCTTGTTCTTCTAAGGTATTCCTTTCGAATTCCCTCTTTCATTCTTACTGATCGGATCTGATCACGGAACTGTCAAGTATGATTATTTCCAGTTTTCACTTTCTTCTTTTTCTTTTTTTCTTCTTCTTTCCTTACTCTTCTTCTTCATATTGTTGTTATTATTATAACAGTCACTGCTATTATTATTATTATTATTATTATTATTATTATTATTATTATTATTATTATTATTATTATTGTTATTATAAACGTAGCATTAAGAAATAACTTGAAGTAGTTTGCATATGTGAGAATTTTGTTGAAGATATTTTGGTCGCAATAAGGACAACAATTTAAACTGTTTAACATAAGCATAAATAACTTAAAATCAAAACTCATTCCATGCACTTAAAGATTTTTTGTAATTTCAATAATTGTATAAAGGTACCTAAAGCTCATCACCACACACATTATTATAAATACAATACGTGTTACATATAACATTTAGTTGCTCTAACAATTAAAATATGTTTTATTGACTGTATTCACACATTATGAACTGATTGTTTAATTATTATTACGCCTATGCCCTCGACAATAACTATATAATAGTCCATTTTACTCTGGAAAATTAAAAAAAAGCGGTAAGATATTTATTTTAATTTCTAAATAAATAATTATTGTTCGCAGTTTCAGATATTATTATTGAATACCTTAATTTCTACTGAAAAAAAAGATCCATATATAACATATAGTATACTAGCAGGGGGATCAGATGTTGCCCTGGGTTGAATGATAATAAACGAATGTTCACACGCACATATTTTTATTGCCAGCGAATGAGTAAAATCGACCTTTTTACAATCAAATCGATAGCTTATCAACCATAGTAGAAGGCGAGAGGTCCTAAACTAAGAAGAAGTTTCATTAATATCTTAGTGAACATGTAGTCTAAATAGCACTGCACAGTATCTACCGTGAATTTTTAAACATTAGTTTTATATATAGTGGATTTAAATTAATGTTTAAAATGCAAACATGAACTGTCATGTTTCAATTGCGCTCTAAACAGAAATATTAATTTCGAACGTTCCGTTGACATATCAAAGAACTGTTAAGAATGGTTAATTTCATATGTTGGTCTTTTCGGCTTGTGTGGTTATGAAACTTTTCAAATGCTCTTTTGAGGTTAGGCTATTTCAGATGTAAGTTTGGATTTTTCGATTATCGATTATCTATAATTATCGAAGACAGTCAGGTCGGAAGTATATCTAAGACACATGCATTACCTTCTTGTGAAATTTCATAAAAATTGTTCCAAATTTTTTGCGTCCAATGGGAACACATTCACACGCACACACAAAAGATATGCACACACAAGGGTAATTTCTATATAATAGTCAGGATAAGTAACACGACATTATTCCTGAATGCATTTTTTAATTCAGCCATTCATAGATTTAGTCCGTATATGCATTGCGCAACTTTCATAAATAAGCATTTAAATATTATGCTTTAACGAATAACGATATTTACTATTCGGTGCCTAGGATAACTATTATTAACATTTTTTTATGCGCACAGAGTCCATGACACCCACTTAATAAATTTAAACAAATAAATTAAAAAAAAAACAGCATGAATACATAATATAAGGTCATTGTCTTTGCATAGGGATGTAAACCAATTTCACCGATTAGGCTTAGCTGTACACGGACTCATCTTTCTCTGCTATATTTTGGAGTATCTAAATAATACAGCCATTTACTAGCGCACACACGCGGGCATGAGCATACACATGAAAGCGCACACATAGACACACTCCATCACTCTTTTTCGTCCATTCATCAAAAACAAATCTATAAGCAAATTGAATATTAGTATTTATTACCGAACAAATGCCTATTGAGTCTTATTAATATGTATTCAAACGTACGGTGTATATATTTTTTAATAATCAGGTTGACGCATAGGTTTCAACCGACGTTAGGTATTTTTTAACCTAGTCAATGTTAAAATGGCTGACCAATTGGGAATACTAGTTGGTGTATGTGCTCTCTGCTTATCTCGGCATAGTTTCCATTTGTTCTGGATTTCTTATTCCAATTAGTAACGATCACTGCCGATTTCTGGAGGAGGTATTTGTGGATTGCGCCACCATTGACCCACATTAAAACACACATGTACTTTGAAAAAACTGTATCCATTAGATTTGGAGATTGCAAGATGATGAATTGAGTGAGGAAGTTTTGAACACATTTGTAACCTGTGGATATAATTATCGACGCAAATATATTCGATATGTCAGACAGATAATTAATCACCTTTCTTCTAAAACAACATTCAACTTATAAACAATATTTTATGTTTTCTTATAAAGAAAAAAATCAATATTAAATATATATAAAAAACATCTTCTGTTAAATTTATGCTTTTGAATTTGTTTTAGTTGTTTTGCTATTAAACATTTCTCTCACTTACTCATATTTAAAGTTCGTCCTTAAAAATCAAATAACAGTAGGAATATTATACAGCCCAAGTATCGCACTCTCGATTCAATCGTCTATATTTGTAAGATCAAATTACGTCTTAAAATAGAGCACCGTTGTCACATCTCGGCAGGAGCTTCTCTGTGCGCCTATCCTACATTTATAGATTTGAAGACCGATTTCGAACCTTGATGCTCCTCTCTTCGTTGCAACAGGTTTTCCTGTCTTGCTCTCTCGTTATTTTCGTGGTGAGGGCTGCTTCAATTGACCGCCCCCTTACTATAATTTTTACAAAAACAAACGACAAGCTACAACCATTTCAATAATTTCAACCACGATATAGTATGTCTAAATCTACACGCAGATTGCATAAACATAGCTTATTTCTTAAGAGTTGCCCACTCGTATCACACTATTTCAGAAGTTTGTTTCTCAGCTTATTCAACATAGTTGCATTTAATTAAATGTAAACACGTTATTGTTGAGACATCTCTTTGAATAATTTTTATTCTTCCTAATTAACAGCATCAACGTTTACTATACTACCACCATTAACTAGTAATCCTTACTCCCGAGTGGCTTCATGGCCTTAATATATTGTGACTTATTTAAAAAAAACTATTGTAATTTTGCATGTTTTCAGTTCAAAATTATCCCCTAAAATAAAACTAAAATCTGTCACAGGAACATTCAAATTTTGAATGTTTTTGTATTACATTAGATGTTGGCCCATTAAATAACGAATACTATATGGTTGATACTGGAGGAGATTTGATGACATGTGCCAAATTGTGAAGCAATATACATACAACACCAGGCGTTCCCAAATCGGTAGCTGCCTTACTACTGACAATGCTCAAAGATGCTTAACTTTCGTGAAAATGAAGGAAGTAATGCATCAGTATGATTATGTTTTATTTAAAAAAAAAAAAGGATTACGAAAGATTCGCCATTTATCAAGCTCAGGACGGCACTCTAGAATAAGGGTTAATGAATGTAATGGGAAACTATTTTAGTTATCGTTAGTAATGGAAATTTGGTAAATTACATTACTTAAGGGCTCATCAAGAACTCTTTCATCATGGACTTAAATACGAACATATTGTTGGCAGTTATAAAGCAGGAAAACGGAAGAGAGTTCTCCAGACGTGCAGTAATAAGAGAAACACCTTGTCTATGAATGTACGTTGAGATAAAGAGGAGGGGAACTGTTGATAGTGTTTATCACATTACACAATTTATGAAGTCGTAATAATTTTTTTTTACACGGTGGTCACCACTTATCAAGACCGGAAGCAACACAGGGATAAGGGTTATTGCAAGAACAGTACGTTAGTGTGGAGATTTAATGAAGTGTTTACTTAAGGGGGCGGTTCATTAGGAATTGTTAACGTTGGACTTGGAGACATCCAGGTTGTAGTCAGGTGGGAAGCAGGTACACGGAACAGAGTTCCACAGGCGTGCAGTTCTAAGAAAGAAGCTTTGTTCGTGGAATATACGTTTTGATTTAGACACAGATAAAGAGTGGGGAAATTTTTTGACAGTGGATTCAGCTAGACGGGTGGATTTCGTGAAAGATGTGCGAGGGTGGGCAGATATTGGAGTTTAGAGAAGCACCTGCCATGGAAATAACGATAAAACAAGCATACGCTCGTAACGTCCCTTCTATGGGAGTTCACTGATTATAATGACAGCAATACAAAGAGAATACAATCAATATGCATAATATATCGCGGCAAAACATGATTTCGTCATCAATAATAAAAGATTTTACGCGTCAAGATAAAACGCATTCCTCATCCGTTTTTTTAATAAACAAAAAGGAATGAGAACGACGTTTAATCTGGATGATTCACAAATTGTTTACGTGATAAACGTTTTTATCTATGAAATGCTAAGCCATTCCTAACCTACTTTCAATCTTGCTTGCTTGTTTACAAGTTAATTTTTTTTCTGGTTAGATGGAGTACAAATGAAATAAGCCGTTGTAGTAAACAGAAAAGTGGCAAGATGGAAATAAATTAATAATGGGATGCTAAGAAAAAATTAAGACATAAATAAAAACGAAATGCAAACTAAAAATGCCAGCACTAATCTCCAATTACGAGATCTAGATTCAACGCGCCTTGCATATGAGACTGATAAATTATTTGCCCCACATGAATTGAAGACAAACACTTATCTTGTTTATTTTGATACAGAGACAATCTTTCTCAGACATGAGAATAACTTACATATTTACGTAGATATGACGTGATTAATCAATTCCAAGTCTTGCCTTAATAACTTGCACATATATTATATCACAGGATGTTATATCTGATTATTAACTGAATCGACTGAATAACAAAGATTGTTTCCACAAAAGGAAATTCAGAAAGCATTAGTTTAATGTATAAAAAAGTGCATAAAAATGTATAAAAAAGAGCATAACGTTTTTCGTTAGAATTTATGACTCTTTCTTATAACCTTAGCATAGGTTAAAGGCTTATCTTATACTCACACACACACTACTTCAGTTCGATATTATGCTGTCGATAGTTTAATAACTAAAATATCTATCTGCTTAGGAAAATAGTATAATGCTAGAGTAAATATAATTAAGGGCAGCTTTCTTCTTTGACTGAAAACTAGCACCAAACAATAGTAATTATGGCTCATTTAAAAAAAAAATAATGGCTCTAGAAAAAAAAACTTGGCCACATATATGCGTGCAGGTGAGGTTCGCTATGCTGCTGACTTGCACATCATGTCACATTGCCGGATAGACGTACTGTGACCAGACGCGAAGTAGTTATGGAGGTGTTTACGTTCAAGTTTTATTAGTTTTTTTTGTTTTTTTTATAGAACCCGACCTCTCGTTAGGAAAGTTCGAAACCTATTTTGCTAACTTTCCACGTCTTTCGGTGACGAAAGTGGCTAGGCGTGAAGCTTGCATAACGGTGGATAAAGTCATCGAAGTCATAAAGCGGGAAGGCCTTAACAAGTCTGCACTAAGAAGTATATTTGAGGTCATCGTACATCTTTTCAGCGATGACGATTTGCAAGGAGGGAAAAGTCAGTGTGAATTTATGGTGTTTTGTACAAAAAAAACAAAAAAAAAACAGGGGGGGGAAGCCGTGGATTTCCGACCAGCGCCTATAAAATCCAGTTCCTGTAGGTCGTGCGACCAGCAGATAGTCGTCTGTTTTAGTATTCGGCATGCAATCAGGGGCATTTCAGTTCGATAGAACCATTGCAAAATAGCCAACGTGCTGATAAAAATGCTCAGCATTATCACCAATTAAGGTGAGTAATATATGTTTTTAAAATGTCCAATAAAGTTGCAGGTCTTGGATAATCACGAAAAATTATCGATTTAACTGTATCACTCTCCTTCCTAGTGGCTAGATAACGATATGGTGTAAATCGAGATTGAACCAATGATTATCTACTGATCAGTGAGAGATTCTAACCATATGTTAGTTGTGTTCCAATATTTTCATTTGATATGAGCATACTAATTCTTGTTATATGATTCAACAGTTAAGACATTGTTACAGAAAAAGAAGCAGCGTCAGATTAACAAGCAATAAAACAAAACAAAACAAAAACTATTCCTGTACAGCTATAGTAAGTGACGGATCGAGAGTGTGATAAATGTAACTGGAGGTGAAGGGAAATAATATATTCTCGTTTTTCTTATAGAGAATGGTTTACATAAGTGTGTAGCTACAATAGATTATAGATGTGTGTATTTATGCGTTTATAGTTGTGTGTGGGTGTTAAATGACAGAGTCCATAGCTGTAAGTAGTATAACATTTGCGTGTGAAAAAACAAAAGAAAAAAATGTGAAAGGAAATGAGATAAAGTTAAAAAGCAAGCCATCTGAAAAAGATAAGATAAGCCTCGTTCAAAACGACATAATCGTCTTTGATGTTCTGAGAATGGAGGGCACCTGGGCTTATGTAATGGAAGACCGACCATTTATGTCGCCATTATTTTTGTAAAAGCCACGGCAGGATGACCTCAGGATTCGTAAATATGCACAAGCAAAAGAAAGTGAAAAAATATTCCACAAGCACCCCTCTCTCTCTCTCTTTTTATATATATATATATATATATATATATATATATACATATATATATGTATATATATATACATATATATATATATATATATATATATATATAAATGTCCTTATTAACAGTTAATGCAAAATATATATTCTATCGAAATACAAATATTTCGCAATATCCCGTTAATGGAAGCATGCATGTTTTTAAATTCACTTTGTTGGCCCCGCCACAAATGTGTGAAACTGTAAATTAACACTTCTTTGGTCATCCGCTGGCTGTCCGAAATTTTCTAAATAACTACGCCTTGGAATTTTTAAAAATTTTGCAAACACTTTACTATGATATGAGTAAAACAATAACCGAACGGATTGTCTGGGCAAACTCAGTTTGACCTTCTAGTGGTGCCTTTCGGGTTAAAATGGCTAAAATTGACACATTTGTATTGATAAAAAAATGATGCCTTGGATTTGTAAAAAACTTTCTGAAAAGTTGTAATTAACTGATTTCTATATAATTTTGTTTGTCTCTACTTTGCGATAACTCTTGGGTGTTTCCCAGGGGATCTTTAAGGGCTTATAAAAACACTGCATTTTGGGGATTATTTCACAATATTTATCCGAAACTTTCTGTGTATCTCTATTAAGCAGATTTGCGTGGTTTTACACTCAGATTTTGTCGCAAAATGGAGTAGAGGGGCAAATGACGAACTTAGTCATTTCTTTTTTTTTTTTTTTTGTATTGTGCAGAATTCAAATTTATACATATTAAGGCCTAAAACTGTACCGTTTGTTCATTTTCATCAGGATTTGACGTCCCCAGGCAACTTTGAGGTGCTAAATGGGGGAGTAGGTGCTGAACGTCATTTTTTCTGTCTCGATCACTGTGCACTCACGGGGAACTATGCATGCTACACTTCTTAATTACAAGGTTCTACTTTACTTTTCTATAATAAATTTTATAATTTTCTTTGAGTAAAATGACCATTTGAATCTACATGATTCCTCATATTGCATGTGCTATCTTAATAAGCTGCTACTTAGCCGGAACTAAGTGATCAATTTAGTTTGACATTATTATTAAAAAGTGATCCCAACGTTGAAATTCATTAAATAAGATGTTTATTATTTCTTAAAATGTTTATTATTTCTTAAAATCAGTATGATAATCTGAAAAATAAGTCGCTTATCGATGATATTTCTCGGGAAGATTAATAAGACGTGATCAGGAATTTGTTAAATTGACAACTCTGTTTTCTTTAATTTTATGTTTGCGTTCAGCTTTGATTAGTAATATATCTGGAAGAGACTGGAAGTCCAAACAGAGTTAAAACATTGCTGGTTATACGGTCAATTTAATGAAAGGGACATGTGCTCCTCTCATGCGCTCACGTGCTCACGTACATATCCTTGAGAAACCCGCCTTAAAGCAAAATTACCCCCTTCACTTTTGAGGTCTCTTAATGCCAGAAAGCTTTTCTTTTTACTCTAGAATATCCAGACATTTGAATTCGTTTCCTGATTACCTGATTGTACTGATATGCAGAATACCAAATGTAACGTAAACAAACATCTTGTTAATGTTTCTTTGGCATCGTCTCATACAGTAGCCTCTTAAGTTCAAATAATGATATGACCTGTTCGGGGTTAAGGGGAGTAAACATAAAATTGATAAACAAATAATTTCACGAAATTGACTTGTCAATTTTCAACGTCGTTCCTGTGATTTGATCCCACTGTATTATTTTTCGTAAGCATATTTAAGGTCCTAGGTCCAAACTTATACACAAGGCACTGGGACTACAACATCTGAAAGCTATTCCCGATGGAAATACGTCTTATCGAATGTATAATTTGTGAATTTCGAAACGTCATAAGACGCCATATGCTCCAAATTGCATAATCTTTGCAATAAACATGTGTATAGTAAATATATTTTATCGAAGTTTTATATCTTTTTTACTTAAAGTTCGCTGCCTATTGAAGAAAACAGCATTTTTTATATGTTTACGAATATCGAAAAATATGTTTACTTTTTTAGTTTTGTAAATGTGTGTCTTTATAAATCCCATGATGAAAGCAGTTAATGTATTATAGTGTCCTCCGGCCTTATTTTCGCATTTCTACCAACACATATGTGCATCTAGGTATCTTAATTGGTTTAAATTATAAAATATGGGAATTATGTGAAATGAAAAGAACATTTGCAATGAAAAGTTTACTATTTATAATTGCATCTTAAAATTTGACGGTTTATGAAAAATCACTTTAGAATACATTTGGAAACGTATACATAAAGTCAAGAGCAAATAGCTGATTTGAAATAGAAAGGAATATACGCATATATTTCGATGTTTTTCATAAACATATCTAAACACACATCCACACACAAAGGCGTAACGTATATATATATATATATATATATATATATATATATATATATATATATATATATACATTTGAAACGTCTGTGAATTTTAATATACTAGTAAACACACATGAATTTCATAAACTGCATTCAAAACATCGACTCGTTTTAAAGTTAGTAAAATATAATCGTATTATTATATTAAAACTGTAATTGACTCAATTGGGATCTTCTCCTTTGTGAAACAGTTTTCTTGGTGTAGAAGTAAACGCTCTATATATTTAAATTAGTCCTTTCAATTTTATAATAATGAATTAGCATGTACAAACTTGGATCCTAAGCTTATTTTTCGTCATGTTAGGTGTTCCTCATCGTGAGCTGTATCAGTAAACATTTTTTTATTCATATGTAACAACAAGTATGGGCGCTATTCGTAAACATAAAAACATATATCTTGTTATTGATAAATGTCAGCAATAATTATTATTACTTAGTTATATCTTCTAAAATTGCAGTTTATTTAAGGAATTTACAAACAAAACCTTAATAGCTGTGTGATTTACAGACACAATTTTTCATGCAAAATACAAATATTTTTAACTTTGTTGATTTTTCTCAATAGACACAACATCCTAATAAAGCATATTCGCAAAATGTGGTTTACTTTTGATGCCTTTCTTTCTAGGCCTTACATTCTTATTCCGCTTACCTTAGTGTATCAGGTTACCTTTTCCCTCACACGTTTTTTTACTGGCTTGATATGGCTAGAATTAAGTGTTTGAATCTGTTATGACATAGTGGAGCGAACTATATGTTATAGTCTCTATTCAATGCACCGTTAGTGATTACTAAAGATTAGTAGGGATAAGCCACTGAAAAATAATTGCCTCTAGAACTTCTCTCGGAGAATTTTGGGGTAGTCTGGTTGATATTTATTATCGAGGTAGATATGATATATAGAGCGAAATATAAAGTCATTATATGCGTTCGATGCACATTTGGAATTAAAATGGATTAATCACCACAATACAATACCTTACTATTTTTTACTTAAATTCTCTTTCGCCTGATCACTAACGAATCAAATCTGCTCTACTTCCTAAGTTGACACTAAACAAATCCGTCTCACGTAACTTAGATGGGTTCTTGCTCTCCGCCCTTGACCTTAACAAACTCGTAAATCGATACCCATTAACACCTAAAATTTCCTAGGCATGCTCCCGATTACAACTCCCAACCCATAACCAAGCTTCTAAGTAAATACTTACTAGCCTTAGTCCAATACATCGACTTAAAGTAATCTATAATGAACAGTAACCGTTAATATCTCTTTATTAAGAAATAGTATATCAATAATTATTACACAAACTAAACCGGTACTCATTGAAATAAAAACTTCCGGATATTAAGAGAAAGGCGAAGTCATTCTCCTTAGTTGTAGTCTAAAGGCAACTTACTCAAATTGTCTAAAATTCCATGCATTCGTATACAATACTACTTATCCATCCATCTATACTTTAACTATACTTACAGAATATGCAATAACCTATATCTATCAGGTATAACTGTACTCCATATCAAATGTTCTCTTGTCTATATACTGAGCATATCTAATCTTTCAGTCTTACTAAATGCCCGGTTTGGGCACCAAATCAGAATTTCTAATAGAAAGTAGATCATACTCTAACACTTTATCCTAATCCTAAACCTTCTAAACCATATCTAACCATACATTCCTAAACCTACTAAACCATATCTAACCATACATTGCTAAACTTACAAAACTATATCTAACCATACATCAACTCGACTCTCTCGATCCAATACTGTAGCAAATTTAACTGCTTCCACTGCATGAATTTTTACGTATACCCTCTCTCAGTATAAATGAAAATGGACAGCATAATAATGCCCTTTTTAAACCACACTTGAGGAGTGAAAATCTTCTGTAGGAGCTAACCTAAATGCCCGATTTTTCCAGGAGATATTAACCTAAATAACCAATAAATATTAACTACCCATGCGGGGTCGCAGAAATACCTGGATTAGGACCCAGGCGCGGGGCGACCCCCCTCGGAGCTGATGGACCCGTAGGTCTTCCCAGGCCATCCGTCTAGGAGAAGGAAAACTCTGAAACTAAACCTAGGGGAGGGAGGTCTCTTCAGTCCTGGACGACAACCTTCCTAGAGCTGGTGACTCAAACAAATCACCGGTTGGCAAACCTAAACTGCTTAAGGAGGAGATAGACTCTGTCTATCGCTCGGCTTTCATACTCCTTCTTTGCCTATTGGCCAGGCGTAGAGGTACTATCACAGGGACTCGCTTGAATCACCCAGTGGTTGACCTTGTTTCCTGACTAGGGTAATGAACGCCGCTTTTCCCCACTCCTGCCACATCCCATCCCCCTAAACTGGACACAGTGGGGTGCTTCAGTGCCATATATGTCAATGCAGTTGGACTGGGCTGGCTTTGCCTAATCGAATTGAGGGTACCGGATTGACAGTTCCTGGCTGCTGTTTCCGACTGATAGTACAGGCGCCCTAACTCTTTGGTAGCGCTTAGAGCGGCTGCTCCATCAACAGTTGTAAAATATACGGATGTTTGTAGTGCCATATCGCGCATGGAAAGGGACCCTGCACTCATCCCCGGTGGGCTTTCCTGAGGCCACAATCCTGTGGGTGAGGACAGCTGATGGTCTACTTGTATTGCATGTCTGGTATTCTGCACAACTACTTGTCCAGCACCCCTCACTCATCCACCCTAACTGAAACTTTTAAATAAAATAAAATGAAATGACAGCTCAAGCAAAAGTTACGTTTAAACCAGGACCAAACTCAAAGAAAACCAACCTGCCTCCTCCCTTGAGGCTTGCATTTACTAATATCCGCGGGCTTAGAACTAACTTCGATGATGTTGAGTCATTTCTCCTTGTAAACACCCCGGATATCTTAGCATTAAGTGAAACTAACCTTTACTCCTCCATACCCTCTAACCACTTTAACATGCCTGGTTATCTCCCACTCTACCGTAAGGACTCGGACAGACATATGCATGGACTTGGAGTCTATATTCGAAACACCCTCCCCCTAACTAGATAAATAAAACTAGAATCAGAGGGACAGGCCTTTATGTGCTTCAGACTAAATATGCAACACAATATTAGCTACTTATATTTTCTCTACCGCTCTCCCTCAAACCAAGACTGTACCCTAATAAACAAAGTCTCAGACAGCATAGATATAGCACTCTCCCTCGATACTAGCGCACAAATACATGTATTTGGTGACTTCAATGTCCACCACAGTAACTGGCTAGGATTCTCAAATCACACAGACGTAGCTGGTAGCGCCACATATAGCTTCTCTATATCTCATTCCCTATCTCAGATGGTTACATTTCCGACACGTTTCCCAGACCAGCATGATCAACATGCCTCACTTCTAGATCTCTTTCTGACAACAGTTCCCAATGACTGTACAACAAATGCCCATAGCCCACTCGGGAATGCTGATCACGCTATGATAATGGTAGAAATCAGCCTAAATTCTCGCCCTAAAACTGAAGACCCACTACTCAAAACAACGAGGTATTACAAAAAGGCTGATTGGGAAGCCATCAGGGAGCTCATCAGAGATGCCCCATGGCAAAATATCTTTACTCTTCCAGCGGAACAGTGTGAAAATGAGACCACTGAATGGTTCAAAACTGCTATTGAAGCACATGTTCCCGCACGGAAATACTATAGCAAGCCCCACTCCCCCCAATGGTTTACTTCTGCTTGTGCAGCTGCCATTTGTCAAAGGCAGCATGCGTTCCGCAGATTCAACCGACATAAGTCCAGCTCAAATAAACAGAAGTTTATAGAAGCTAGAAATAATTGTAAGAGAGTGATAGACACAGCTAAGTCAGATTACTCTAAAACCACCAGAAAGCGCATCGAAGCACAGAAATTAGGAACCCGGGATTTTTGGAAAATCTACTACAGCGTAGTTAATAATGGACAGCCAATTATTCCCCCACTAACAAACAATCATGAGGTTGCTTGCACGGCAACTGACAAGGCTAATCTGCTTGCCAGTCGGTTGTCCTCAAACTCCACACTGAACTCGGTACACGACTCACTCCCTGATTTTCCTCTGCGAACAGACGCCACACTTGACGACTTGAAAATCACCCCTTCTCAGGTACATGCTATTATAAAAAACCTAGACACCTCTAAAGCATGTGGACCAGATCTCATCCCGGCTGTGCTATTAAAAAAATGCTCTGCCGAAGTTGCTCCAGTTCTGTCCAAACTTTACAATAAATGCCTTAACGAATCTTGTTTTCCCGACTGCTGGAAAACCGCCTCTGTGGTACCAGTCTTCAAGAATTCTGGTGAAAGAACTGACCCACTAAATTATCGCCCCATTAGCCTTCTCCCGCTTTTCGCCAAAATATTTGAGTCCTTAGTTAATAAAGCCCTAGTCCAGCACCTAACAGCTGCTAAACTCTTGACTGACAAACAATATGGATTCAGGCAATCCCGTTAAACAGCAGATATCTTAACTGTAGTTTCTGAACGTATATACCGTTCATTGGATAAAACAGGGGAGGGTAGAGTTGTGGCCCTTGATATATCTAAGGCTTTTGACAGGGTATGGCACGATGGTCTTCTAAGGAAAATTAGATCATATGGAATCACTGGAAGAATTCATAACGTAATTAAATCCTTCTTAAGTAATAGAAAAATCAAAGTTGTCCTCGACGGACGTACATCCAAACAATATGACATAAATGCGGGAGTGCCTCAGGGGTCTATCCTTGGACCTCTATTGTTCCTGATATTCATACACGACCTCCCTGATAATATTGTTTCGGAGATGGGTATATTTGCCGATGACACCACTCTCTATAACAGATATGAGGGGAAAACAAATGAACACATATCCAAGAAAATGGCAGAAACACTAGAGGATGACCTCCAATCCGTAGTGGAATGGGGACAAAAATGGTTGGTCTCATTCAATGCTGCTAAGACTAAGCTTGTTTCCTTCAATAACTACAAGAAACCTTCTCTACCACCAATAGCAATGGCCAAGAACACATTGCCTGAAAGTACTTCTTTTAAACTCCTCGGTCTAACGTTTACAGGAAATATGAACTGGAATAGATACATTGAGAGCATTGCCAGGGCTGCTGCAAGGAAGGTTGGCTCCCTCTACCGTGCTAGAAAACTACTTACGCCTGCCAGTATCCTATACCTCTATAAGGCAACCATTCGCCCATGTATGGAGTACTGTTGTCACATCTGGGCTGGTGCATCTGCTGCTTGTCTCTCGCTCCTGGACAGGGTTCAAAAAAGAGTCGCAAACCTGATAGGTCCTGAACTGTCATCTGGGCTTCAACCTCTGTCCCATCGACGAGATGTTGCATCCCTCTGCCTGTTCTACAAATACTTTAATGGTGAATGCTCTGACGAACTGCAAACACTTGTACCTCCCCGACGTAACTACCCCCGACAAACCCGACAAGCTACTAAGTCTCATCCCTTTACAGTGGAGATCCCTAGGTGCAAGAAAGCCTTTTACTCCAATAGTTTCTTCCCCAGAACTGCGGGTCTTTGGAACTCCCTTCCGGGATTCTGCTTTCCCAACTGCAATGATATGCAGAAGTTCAAGTGTAATGTTAACAAACATCTTTCTATTCTTCTCCCTTCATAATGACCCCGCTAATTAATTCCCTAATAGTAGCCCCCTGCTTCAAAGTGGCACTGTGCCTTGTTTGGGGTGAAAATTGAATTAAAAAAAAATACAATATTTACTGTGGAAATTTAGCATAAAACATTAATTCAAAATCAAACAGATATCAGTGTTGATCGTTTATAACTAGCTTAAATATGGGTTTTTTGTTATTTCCTATAATCAAAATTATTTACTATATTTTAGTCTCATTGTAAATAAGCAATCGAAATATAATGCTTAGTGGCATTATATATTTATAATCTTATAAAATTGTTTTTTGTTGTTTATTGCTATTCATGTTAAAACCCATTTTTCTATTTATTTAGTTATCTAGTCGCTCCCCCACATAGCAAATTAGGCACAAAGCCGTTTTTTAATGTGAAGAGTAGGGGGAGGGATAGAGATAGAGAGAGAGAGGGAACTGGATAGTGACAAATTGTGTTAAGAATTTCCCCTACATTAGGATAAACCGACTGCTTAAGAGCAATGGCCTGATATGTGGGGTTGCTCCCACATATAACTTCAATAGCAGCATCTGCCGGAACAGATACTACACTTTGATAACAGAAAAAAGATCTTGTCCCGAAGGTAAAGAAGGAAAAAGACTAATTTTTATGTTTCTATAGTTGTTTATATTCTTCCTTACTGAGCTAATTAGGCAGAAGTCGTTTTTTTTATGTGGAGTGTGAGGGGGAAGACCAGTTCCCTCAAGAGCCAACTGCATATTGACAATTGGTATGAAGGGTTTCCCCTACATTGGCCAAAAGTGATTGCTCAAGAGCAATGTTCAGATATGTGGGACTGTCCCCACGTATTGGTTTTGATTACAATATCTACCGGAACAGATACTACACTTTTATAACAGAAAAACATCCTGGCCCGACGGCAAAGAGGAAAAAAGTCGAAACTTTTTTTCTGTTTATTTAAAAAGAAAATATACCTTTGCTATATATGGGTCGTGGAATTCCATTCATCTGTAAAAGAGCTAACTAATTTGCATAAGCTTTTAAACATTCATTTTAATTAATTTCCTATTTGTTTTGTTTTTCGGTTTTCTAATAGTATGGTTATCTTTAGTTATCTATTACGTGCAATTATATTCATACGAATACATGATTAATACTTGCGTAATATTTTCATAAAGAAGTTATAATAAACATAAACCTCTTACTACATATACTTATGCATGCGTATATATATATATACATATATATTTATATATATGTTAAAAATTGCCTACCAAACTCCTCTGCGAGTTTTTGATCTACAGACATGACACTCAATATATAAGGTATCAGAACATATTTGGGTTTGAACTAGGGAAAATTGGTGCAAAAATATGACAATTTAAAAAATTGAATTTGGCAGGTGAAAATTGAACGGTGGTATAACAAATATGAATCCGTAAGGTAATAGCTATTGGTTTTTACTTAAATTTTTAGCCTTGCAGCAAACATGTATTCATAACTCAGGGGTAAATGTCAAAGCGAAAAGCAAATCGTAACATTTTGGCTTCGGTTATTGGTTGTGGCGCACGAGCAATTTTTTTACCTTATAAATCAATAACATATGTTGGGTGCAGTATAATATAATAATAAATACGAAATTTGCATTAATCAAAATAGAATATTTTGTACGACCGGGCAATGCCGTGAGGCATGGTAGCTGATAAATGAATCAGCATCGTGGTCATCACCTAATGTCACTTGTGACAATTAAATTAATATTTTTAATAGCATTTGAAATCTCTACTCCTAAATAAAATATAATTTGGGGGGGGGGCGTGTCTGTCGATGTTTGTTCTATTGGACCGGGAAACTCCTGGTCTGACATTTTAAACATTTCACAGAAATGCACTTCATGTATCTGGGAGTCTTCTTAAATATGTTTTATATCGGAATTCCTTCGATAAGTATCGAAATTCGATACACGAAAAAACATCGATTAAAGAAGAAACATTCTTGTAACAGAGCGCGGACATTCGGATGATGGCTGTATGCAAATACCGGGGTGAATGAGAAAGTTATCTAACGGTGAGTAAAAAGAGGAAAACCTCTTAAAAGCGCGTGTGCACATACCGCCGATCATGTTCGTTTTATTCTGGATATTATCCGGAAATTATTCTCGCTGTTACACCGGAAATCGTGATTCGAGATATTCTTTGACTTGGTCGTCTTTGCGATATATTCTGCATACGGTGTATGGGTGGCGTGTGTAAACGTGTAAACAGTTACACTAATATTTTTACAAAAGGCAACAGTCTTATTCAGCCTAACACCACAGGTGGCTTTCAGGAGTTTTATCACCGCACAAGCATAAGGGGTTGGCGCACAAATTCAACAGTAGTTTTTTTTTTTGGTTGTTTTTTTTCATGTAAGAGAGGGGTCGTGCCGAATAAATGTTTTAAGGTAACACATGATTCTTGACTTTCCTATTTTAAACTTTAATTCAAGCCATTAAATAAAACTATTTTTTTACGTCAAGAGTTAGTTTTCTAAAGGTCAATGTACACTTAAATATATGGTAGACTAATCACTGCTTGTGAGGGAGGGCATGTGACTTTTGCTCCTGGTGTACTGTGGTTGGTCCCCAGTTAGAATACACACTCCAACGATTTGATTAGAAAATGAGCGACCATGTATTTTGATGACTATAAAAGTATTGGAAGTCTAATCGATGAGTTTTATTCTGTCGCAGCCGACGTTGGGTATCTGCGATTGGTTTTAATGAATCCAATTAATATAACATATAGTAAAACCACGTTATTGTTTAACACATTAATCAAGTTATGCGGTTTTAATTTCAATAAAGTCTAAGGAAGATATACACTAACTCTAGTTAATATGTTTGAACAAATCAAAATACACTTAATATAAAATGCTGCTGTGCCATTTGCTTTTCGATCACGTTTTAATTTACCCAGGAGCCAGCGAGATTTCTGCGCATGTGTTTTAGCTTTTAACCGATAATGATTTCGGTGCAAAGTGCGTTTGGCTGGTTACACTGTTTCTCACCTGAGCACGTCCTCAGCATGAAGCAAGTTCAAATTTCTAGAACGAGCAAAGAAAACGCACGACTCTCAAATAGAACATCCGCAACTTGTTGAGACAACGTCTAAGTCGGTTATATTTTTGCAAAGTTTTAGTTGCATGTGTCTCTAAAGACACTGGAAACAACACTTGTACGAAAAAGTGTATTTTGGGGGGGTATACACATGAGGGAACGATAAAGTTTTCACCTTAAAAATAAAGAACTACAGATTTAATTTAAAACTTTTATTGAAACAAAATCAATTCAGATTACTTGAGTATGTAGTAGAGATGACATATATTTAATGTAGCCGCCTTTAGGCTCAATCATCGCCTCAATACGTGTCCGGAGTTGAGAGCATGATTTTTCCACAAGCACCGGAGGAAGCTCGGCGAATACTTGGTTGATGCGACGATCAGGTTGGCTTGGTGATGTGGGAGGTTATGTTGGTGATGTTCACGACATATGACTAAAGGAAAGAGTCCACCAGGTGCAGGTCATGTAAGGATAGGTAATGAGAGAAGGGGACAAAGTCGTAGCACTCCTGACCTTGTTGGCCAGCGATGAGTCTTTTTGCCGAACCTAGCATCTACTTACGACCACCCGATTGCACAAGATGATCACAATACTCCCCAGCACGTTCAGGTACAATTTGGTGTGGATTTTTAAACATACTTTAAAGATGTCAGATAGCATGATGCGGCTGTTACTTAAAACCAAACTAAATTATCATAACTGTGTCCGAAATTTGTTTTCATCACCCTGGGCACATGCCTGGTATTCGTTACAATCAAACGATACATTTTGAGGGTACTGGTAATGGTCCCGTTGTAGTAACTACTAGAAATCCAAAAATGTACAGTGGCGTATCAACAATCTTGCTCGTTGAACATTGTGCCACTTTCGAACATGATACAAAACTTGTTATCTAGTGGATGGTTTGCAACAAAATACGGTTTCATCAAACGGATATTGAATCATGCCATCTTTCCTGGTGCGACAATTTTATAGTTCCACTCTGTACTTTATGAACACTCCTTTCAAGGAAAATTACAAATTAGTAAACTTTCATGGAGTCGCTCACATATTCTAGCCTAAGTATATCATCAGGTCGTTTCATTAAATCTTAAAGAGAAAAGGTATGCTTCAAGTACCAATGTCAGAAGTAGAAAAATAACGATATATATATATATATATATATATATATATATATATATATATATATATATATATATGTATATATATATATATATATATATATATATATAGAGAGAGAGAGAGAGAGAGAGAGAGAGAGAGAGTGAGTTATCGGCACTATACTTCCTTTAAATCAACTAGCACAAACTTTTAATTTAGGGAAACAAATATCGTAGTGTTTATCATGCTAACAATCGGCGGTGTATTAGATACTCCAGAAGGTGTAATGACCCACTCAATATTTAAACTTTTTAGATTTGCTTTCCATTCATTCGTTGAAAGAAAAGTAGTGACGATAGCTGTTCGAAGTAAAGTTTAATGTGAAAGAATAATATATATATATATACATATATATATATATGTATATATATATATATATATACACTAAGTAATAAAATGTATATGGCGATTAAGCAACACTGAATATTCCGCGTTTCATCCACTCTAGGATTTTCAGGTTTAACTAGCTCTACCTACGTATTGAGCACTTTTGAAGTAAATACTTAAAGTTTACGCATAAATCTGTACTTTCGTACATTAATTTTATTTGAGTAAATTAAGTAGTTATATATATATATATATATATATATATATATATATATATATATATATATATATATATACTTTTTCCCATGTGAACAATTCATATTTATTATAGCACGAAATTACAGAAAATATATACATATATAGTGAGTTTATAAATGTTACAGGAGAAATCAAAAGGGCTCAGTTGAGCAAGAGAATGCTGTATTATTTGACTGATATAATATATTAAATATATAAAACGTGATACCAACAATCATCTGTATATAATAAAGACTGTAGATGTATATGTGTGCAAATATTTAGCAAGTAAACTCTTAAACTACTGATCACCTTACACTAAATTAACAGGAAATAGTAAGTATATATAAAGGGTGGTTTATAACGAGTAGAATTTTGCGTAGGATAATACATTACGCGTACGAACATATATCGACAAGATTAACTCCAAAATGTTCATTTTAACTGGCCGACATATTTTTACTTCTGTGTGTGCATGCTCACAAAAACTGCACTTTATTAAGTGTGTTAATATTTAGAGGGAGTTAGGTTTCTCTCGATAACGAAATCTCTGGAGAACGCGGCTAAAAAGCTAAATGTTTTGGTTTCGATTCTAACTGAGAGAATCAAGTTATATTTTCTAAAAAAACTTTTTTCTATTATGAATGAATATGTATTAATAAATGCGAATACCTGCATGATTTTCCTGGAAAATAAACGTTTCTTTTTGATGTTTTTAAAGACGATACATATTTTTAACAATATATCTTTACGCAAAATCCGTCATGAACTTCAACAAAATTCAATGAAATAAATGTATACATTTATACGTAAACCTTTTACGATAGGGGGCATATTCTATATACAGTACTTGGGCTAATCTCAGGTCCGAGGATTATTTTCTTCTTTTGTTTTTTCCCCCAAATAATACATAAATATTGGTCTAGATACTAAAATTGAAAATATTTATAGTCTAACCTAAATTTCATAATATTATTTTCCTTAAATTAAATTATTATTTCTCTCCCTTTAGATAATATACTTTTCTTTTCATTTAAAAAAAAAACTTCTCTCTTTTTCTATAAATAATTTAACCTTTTCTTTTTTGAAACAAAGACGATTTGTAAACGAAAACCGTTCTATAAATATTTTCTTTTTTATTAAATCATCGATTAGATCAACAACTAGTAATTTAAAACCGAACTTCTAAATATTTCGAAGGTGTATTCTGTGTTTTATAAGGTTTTTGTTACACATTAACTGCATTCATATATTTTTATGAAAATTAGACAACATAAAATAGACGTCTATTTTAATAAAAAAAAATTGTAACAAATAAAATATAAATAATCATTAAATATTAAATGAACAAATATTCAAATCAATAACACCTTTTAAATAATTAGTCTCTCTGATTTAAATACAAATATTTTGGTGTTTTTTTTTTACATTACTCACAGCTCATCGTTCGCATTTTAAATGCCAACCTTGTTTCTATGCTGACAACTAATATAACATTTAAACTAGTGTCTGTTGGGATTTACTAATTATTATAGTAATTATTTATGTCAGATCCCTTTAAGAAATTCGTTCCATATCCTTGATCACTTTCAGTGTAAATAAAGTCGGTCAATTTAGATCTTATGCGCAGATAAGCATATAATTATAAGACCACTTTGACAGCCGTTAAAAACATTAAAAAATAAATGTTGACATTTTTACATTATTTCTCGCGGTTAACGCGGGCCGAATGGAGTTGGTCCTTACTTATGAAGTCAGGTTCAAATTTATCGACCGGTGTTAATCATGAGATTGTGCACTGATGATTCCCGACGTTATAAAACACTAGTGTCTTCAGGTATTTTATAATTATTAGATAAGTATATAATACACACACACACACACACACACATATATATATATATATATATATAAACATATATATATATATATATATATATATATATATATATATATTTGTAGTCATCGATATACAGTCCTGTTTCGTTGTATCACAACTCATCAGTGCCGCTAGACTAGCACCTCTCCCAAGCCGAGGATTTAACGTAGAACCATCGCGTTGACATTCAGCAGTTCTACCGATCTTCACTCTTTACAATCAATAGAGGATACACACTGAAAAAGGTTGTCTCTGGCGTAAAATCTTTGTGGCAAATCGCGCAATCATGAAGCACACATTTCCTGAGAGGACATTGTTAAATACCAGTTGCAAGTTGAGGTGCAGTATTATTGGAAACAGGGCCGAGGTAAGCGGTGAATACATACGCCCATTAGAAACCCCGAATGGTTATCAATCTGGTACTACCCAGGTTACACGTGGCTTAACTTCGCTTACATGCCGAGAACCGGGTGTCACCGTGATTATGCCGTATACAACACACACGCACATATATAGTGCTTGCATTGATCTGAAGCTTATTAGAAGCAGGTTTATTAATTTTCTTGCAAGACATAAATACATCAAAATAAACACAAAGATATTCGTTAGGCATAATGATATGTTTCAACTCTGTGTTATCCTTTTTTAATATCCGACAACAGTTGTCATCAAACAGAAGTTGAATAATAATTCTAATAATTACCATCATTCTAAAGCAAGCATTGATTTATTGCTGATTTCTATATCAAACGTTTAAATTTCATGCGTTTAATGATAGGAAAAGGAATGCATTGTAAATAATTCAAAATAATATTTTATGTTTGATTTTTTATTTTGATAAAAAGCTAAAGGGCGTGCGCCAATCATGTAGTCAAATAAAAACGAGTGATTTATTGAAATTTATGTACGTTTTATGATTATTACTGTTAATCTATTTAATTCGGGGAACACTCTCAAAGGGTTCATTTGTAAGCTTGTCTTTTAAATCGATATGTTTAGAAATGATATTCGGAATGAAAGAAATTAGTTCAAAATACAAAATGAAGGGCAATTAGTAATTCCACCACTATCCCACTACAAGAGGATTGCATGCACGGCAAGCCAAAAGGCGGCACTGCTTTCACGGCGATTTGCCTCCAACTCTCCCCAAGAGCCAACAAACAATTCTCTCCGAAATTTCCCTATTCCGACAGAAGCCACAATTAGTGATCTGAAAATTACCGCATCACATGTCGACGATATCCTAAAAAAAAAACTGACACACCTCCAAGGCCTTTGGGCCTGATCCCATCCCTGTCATACTAATTAAGAAATTCTCAGCTGCACTAGCACCCGTACTTTCCAAACGCTACAACAAATGCCTTGTAGAATCCTGCTTTCCTTAAGAAGATGGCCTCCGTAGTAAGAGTGTACAAACATTCTAGCGTAAAAACCGATCCTCTCAATTATCGCCCTATCAGTCCACCCCCGCTCTTCGCAAAAATATTGGAGACACTAATAAATCAAGCACTAGTCCCCCACATTGCAAAAGCAAATCTTCTTTCTGACAAACAGTACGGATTTAGAAAAGGTTGTCTTACTGCAGATATTTTAACAGTAATATCTGAATGCTTATACCATGCACTGGATAAGGCGTGTTGAGCCAGAGCTGTAGCCTTCGATATATGCAAGGCCTTTGACAATTTCTAGCATGAAGAGTTGTTAATAAAAATCAAATCATATGAAGTAATACTAAATATAATTACATCTTTTTTATACAGTATGCCGGTCCATGTTTTCATCGATTGACGTGCATTCAAGCAGCACAATCTTAATGTAGATGTGCCTCGGGGATCGATGTTTGGACCACTATTATTTCATATATTCATCAATGACCTCCCCAAGGATATTGAGCCCGATGTGGGTATATTTCTTGATGATACAACTCTCTATAACATGCATGAGGGAAGATCGAATGTACACACATCCAAGAAAAGGGCTAAATGACCTCCAGACCGTAGTTTAATGGGGAAGTATATGGATGGTGAGATTTAATGCTAGTAGGACTAAGCTGCTTTCCTTTACGATTAAAAAGACACCTCTACAATCACTGATAACTATGACAAATAACACCCTTAATGAAGACCCTTCCTTCAAAATCTTCGGCTTTACATTCACAGGAAATATGAACTGGAATAAATAAAGAGAACATTGCGAAGGTTGTTGCCCTCCCTTATTCTGCAAGAAAACTGTTTATCCCGTACTTCTAGAAGGAAACCATTTCGTCATGTATGGAGTATTGTTGCCACATCTGGGCTGATGCATCTACCACTAGTCTCTCTCGCCCTTCTTTCTTTTTTATCCCTTTTTCTTTTGGATAGGGTATAAAAAGGAGATACAATCTAATATGCCCGACTTTGTTAACTAAGCGCCTACCCCGCAATATTGCATTCCTGTGACTGTGTTATAGGTATTCAAATGGGATGTGCTTTGTTGAACACCTTGCGCTTGTGCATTCACGACGTACATATCCCAGACAAACCGATTCGTAACAAAATAACCCCCTCCACACTGTTCAGGGCCTTAAATGTCAAAAGTTTTCCACGTGAATATCTTCTTCCCTAGAAGAGTTAGACATTTGATTTCTCTTCCTGCCGCCTGTTTTCCAAATAGTATTGATATGCAGAAGTTCAAATGCATTGTACACCAGTATATTAACCTTTCTTACGCCTTCACCCAATTAGTAGCCTCTGATGTCCATGTGGCAATATGTCATGTTTGCAGTGAAGAAGAGTAAAAAAGAAAAAAATAAATGTCTATGCACCTTTTGTTAATTTTTAACGTATAATATTATGTTATCGATATATTAAGTTCTATAACTTCCCAAATGTCTAGTTGTCATTTAAGAGATATTAATTGAAGTAATTAATATTTATACTATGCGTTCAAATAATTAAATAAATTTAATAAATCATTTAAACAATATCAATGTAACTTAGAATTTGTAAAAATTGTGCCTACACTTCTTATATTATTGCCATGAAATCTTATATAATCAAGAATCCCTAGTCCCAGTTAGAATAGTTGACATTTTGAATTTGTTCGGCATGAGCCTGGTTGTCAAAAATGAGATAAAGCATTTTCTTTTTTTAAGGGAGGGTAAGCTATGCCATAAGTTCTTATATGTAGAGTTAACTTTCATAGCCGGACGTAAATACAGTTACTCCTGGGCTAACTATATTTTATTTTATTTTTTATTTCTGTTTAAAAATGCATTTAACAAATACATTTCAAATTAGTCCAACTGGAAAATAGAAAAAAAACTATCATGATATTAATTATGAAAAGTAATATTCAGTATTATTTATACCTCATAGTAGCCTTAAAATTTTGATGATTTTACTTGGATTTTTGTTCTTGAATATCAGATCATTTCCCTTGAGTTCAACTATTCAATCCATAATGTAAAGTTTTCGCCTTGTCTAACAGGCTTTTATTTTGCAGTCTTGGTGGTTTTTCGATGATTTCAAACGTCAAAATTAAAAAGGAAATCACCTCAGATTTTTTAATATTTTTAGTCGAATTCCGATTTAAGATCCTGATATTAATTTATATTTTCAGATTATTTCTGTTGCAACGGTTATAGAAAAAGGTAAGAAGAATCAATCATTGCGAAATTTTTCTTGTATTGGTTTAGAAAAATTATGTCAGGCTTGCAAGGTTCACAGAGTTTATCAGTTTGCCTGCGCATGTCTCAATGGAGTAAGGTATTGCCGTGTTCCTATACCACTCCTTGTTTATGCTCATACCGCATCTCATTTTCATCTAATTCATAGAGATTGTATATATTCCAGTGTTTGATATCCGTGACTATTATTATTAGTAGTAACAGTAGCAGTAGTAGTAGTAGTAGTAGTAGTAGTAGTAGTAGTAGTGGTAGAGGGCTTTCACCTTTGTATGGCCATAAAATACTCATAAGTATGATATTTTAATGTATGCAGATTTGATATATATTATTATATAAACCTATATACATTTCCTCTTTTTTCACCCCTGAGCACCGGTAAAAGAGTCAGAAAAAAGAGGTCCACAAAAATTCCAATCATTTGACCGGCCTAGTAGCGCTCAGTGATCTTTCCATTTTAGGACATGGAGTTTGAGAAATATAGAGACAGACAGCGATGTTTTTTAATTTATTAGATTATGAGATTAGATAAATCCTGATAAAAACAATTTGTAGCAAGTCTCAAGATAAAACTGTTTTTTATAAAAATTATTATATATATAAATAATTACAGATAATAAATTATCAAAGCAATGGTATGTATTTATGAGAATATTAAGCCATTGTTTCGTGAATTTTGAAGAATGATATAATTTAATATCTTCATTATAATAACACACGCACTTTTATAATCGCTAAAATTTACACCTTTCACCCGTAACAAATATTGGATAATTCAATCCAATGTTTCGAAAAATCATATGTTTTATTCATGCGATTATGTGTAGAAACCGCGACCTAAATCACTCCTTGGCTTTCGTCTTATAAGATTTTTTATGATTAAATAGCATTTAAACCTTTGTTGGCGCCAGATATCGATAGAATGAGACTATGTAATAGCCAAGGATATTTATGATAAACCGCCCCAAACAGATATATTCCGAAACTTGATTAACCAATACACCTTGATTCGTATGTTTTAGTTTGAACAAACATCGGGCAATAATGTTGTTTATAGTCCGTCAGTTCCGGATACAAAATAAAAAAAAAAACAAGAAAATAGTTGTCTTTAAATCACTGATCGTAGCAAGCTGAGAAACAATCAAAAATCAAATATAAAAACAAACCACCTTCTCTATCTGAATTTAATTTGGAAAATATATATACTGTAGTTAAAAATATGCATAACGGAAATTAATATTCGTACTTTTTATGATGGTATCACATCGTAAGGTCTGTGCTCGCATCGTATACCAATAAAATAAATATGTATTAAGCAACATACCTTGATAATTATTTTTCAGTTTGGACAAACGGAAGGTAATTACGTTGTTGATAGTGCATCCCTGCAGGATTCCAAAAGCATATATAGATGTCTATTTTTCCCAGGTCTCTAAAGTGTGTATAATCTCGTACGCTTTCGAGTTACCTCTTATGCTATATACACTTCAAAATATTTTTTAAAAAGACCTCACCTTAAATCAATAATAATAACAAAAAATTCTACCTCTTTGTCCAAATGAAACGCTTATCCCCCAAACAAAGTTTCTTTCTTGAAAATGTATATTTGTAGTGGAAAATGATCAGTCTTCAGATCCAAATTTTTGTTTAGCTGTCTCCTTGATTGAACGTTATTTGCTACCCACCAAAAGAATCTTGAGGAGTAGAAAAGAATCAGTAGAAAAAAAGATTAGCTGAACAGTGATCTTGTATAAGATAATTAAAATAATTTTGCATCATCACGGAAACGACCGTACATTAATTTGCTGTTGATTTTTATTTTAAGCTCATGGTCCATAGAAAACAATTTCATGAATCATTTTACGACTTGCATTATATATATATATATATATATATATATATATATATATATATATATATATAATTATATAGAAATATTTATATATATATATATATATATATATATATATATATATATATGGGGGGGTGCGTGCGTGCGTATGTGTGTGCGTCTATATTTGTATTGGAAACACCATAAGAAATTAAAACTTTTTAATGAACTGAAAAAATATTTTTAGAAAACGTTAATATTCTTACAATTTATTAATAGAAAAAAGAGTAACAGGATAAGATTTTTACATATATTTTCTTTTTTTTTTAATTGAAATATTTCACATAATTTTTAACTATATTAGGAACATCTTCAGAGAACAGAAAGTGTGATTGCTTTTTATCTTGCAAGTAAAATGTTCGTGTTGCTCTGCCCAGAGTTGTGTTGTGTTATTTTTTTTTGTCATTTTATTGTTATTGTTAAACGGCGGAGGTGTTCGCAGGAATTTTCTAGAACCTGTTTGCTTTACCTGGTTAAAAATTGGTATAACAGCTTTTGGAAGCGTTCTTAGAAATTTAAAAAAAATGAATGAACAGTGTAAACTATTTTTTACAAACGTTATATTGCTAGAATTCTATATAAATGAGAAATAAAGAATGGTTTCTTTCTGTATATTTTTTCTTGTTTTTTATAAGTTTCAACATTCAAAAACAGAAGAAATTGAATGATGTTTCTCTTCCCATTTTTTTACAATATTTTGCTGCATACGATTTTCTACAAACACTTTCATCTTTTTATTCAATTTAGAACCGGTTTCAAGTTTAGATCAGAAATTAAATTACACATGTTTGTTAAAAAAAAAAGCGACTATTAATGAATACCAGGTGTTGTATGTGAGAAGACCACTATATTTCCTTTTGCAAATATATACATATATACTTACTTTTTTACTATAATAATTAAATACCTACAAACACTAGTGGGGCATCCTTTC
>NC_136493.1:17875650-17973150 GCF_053919585.1 Euprymna scolopes
CTTCCGTATGACACAATAAGGCTATGCTAAAAATAGGAGAGAAAAATAGGACTAGTAAACACATTAATTACCAAACTTGCAAAACATAGACAGACGTAATGTGCAATCGATCACGAGCAATAAAATATGCTATATAGTATATATGCTATATTGTAAATCCGTCAGTTAATAAATATGTTCTTTGAAAAACAGACAAACAAGCAAAATCTCTCAAAGAAAAAGTGATCGGGAATTTCTTAGAGACAGAAGATAAAGTTAACTAGTTGCTAAATTGTTTCATTAAATTCAATTTTCAAATTAAAATAACGAGCTACATTTAAGAAGGGGATAGGTTCTGTCTATCGCCCGGCTTTCATACTCCTTCTTTGCCTATTGGCCAGGCGCAGAGGTACTATCATAGGGATTCGTCTGAATCACCCAGTGGTTGACCTTGTTTCCTGACTAGGGCAATGAACGCCGCTTTTCCCCGCTCCCGGCACATCCCATCCCCCTAAACTGGACACAGTGGGGGGTGCTTCAGTGCCATATATGTCGGTGCAGTTTGACTGGGCTGGCTTTACCTAATGGATTGAGGGTACCGGATTGACAGTTCCTGGCTGCTGTTTCCGACTCATAGTACAGGGGTCCTAACTCTTTGGTAGCGTTTAGAGCGGCTGCTCTATCAACAGTTGTAAAATATCGGGATGTTTGTAGTGCCATGTCGCGCATGGAAATGGGCCCTGCACTCATCCCCGGTGGGCTTTCCTGAGGCCACAATCCTGTGGGTGAGGACAGTCAATGGTCTACTTGTATTGCATGTCTGGCATGTCTGGCAACTACTTGTCCAGCACCCCCTCACTCACTAACCCTAACGGAAACTTTTAAATAAAATGAAATTACAGCTCAAGCAAAAGTTACGTTTAAACCAGGACCAAACTCAAAGAAAACCAACCTGCCTCCTCCCTTGAGGCTTGCAGTTACTAATATCCGCAGGGATAGAACTAACTTAGATGATGTGGAGTCATTTCTCCTTGTAAAAACTCCGGATATCTTAGCATTAAGTGAAACTAACCTTCACGCCTCCATTCTCTCTAACCACTTAAACATGCCTGGTTATCTCTAGGACACTATATTCGTAACACCCTCCCTCTGACTATAGAAATAAATCTAGAATCAGAGGACCAGGCCTTTATGTGTTTCAGACTAAATATGCAACACTATATTATCTACTTGCATTTTCTCTACCGCTCTTCCTCAAACCAAGACTGTAGCCTAATAAACAAAGTCTCAGACAGCAAAGATATAGCACTTTCCCTCGATACTAGCGCACAAATACATGTATTTGGTGACTTCAATGTCCACCACAGTAACTGGTTAGGATTCTCTAATCACAAAGACGTAGCTGGTAGCCCAACACATAGCTTCTCTATATCCCATTCCCTATCTCAGTTGGTTACATTTACGACATGTTTCCCTGACCAGCAAGATCAACATGTTTCACTTCTAGATCTCTTTCTGACAACGGTTCCCAATGACTGTACAACAAATGCCCACAGCCCACTCGGGAATGCTGATCACGCTGTGATAATGGTAGAAATCAGACTAAATTCTCGCCCTAAAACTGAAGACCCACTACTCTAAACAACGAGGTATTACAAAAAGGCTGATTGGGAAGCCATCAAGGAGCTCATCAGAGATGCCCCATGGCAAAATATATTTACTCTTCCAGCGGAACAGTGTGAAAATGAGACCACTAAATGGTTCAAAACTGCAATTGAAGCACATGTTCCCACACGGAAATTTTATAGCAAGCCTCACTCTCCCCAATGGTGTACTTCTGCTTGTGCCGCTGCCATTTGTCAAAGGCAGCATGCGTTCCGCAGATTCAACCGACATAAGTCCAGATCAAATGAACAGATGTTGATAGAAGCTAGGAATAATTGTAAGATTGCGATAGAGACAGCTAAGACAGATTACTCTGAAACCACCAGAAAAGGCATCGAAGCACAGAAATTAGGAGCCCAGGATTTTTGGAAAATCTACAACAGCGTAGTAAATAATGGACAGTCAACTATTCCCCCACTATCAAACAATAATGAGGTTGCTTGTACGGCAACTGATAAGGCTAATCTGCTTGCCAGTCGGTTTGCCTCAAACTCCACACTGAACTCGGTACACGACCCACTCCCTGATTTTCCTCTGCGAACAGACGCCACACTAGACGATTTGAAAATCACCCCTTCTCAGGTACATGCTATTATAAAAAACCTAGACACCTCAAAAGCATGTGGACCAGATCTCATCCCGGCTGTGCTATTAAAAAAATGATCTGCCGAGGTTGCTCCAGTTCTCTCCAAACTTTACAATAAATGCCTTAACGAATCTTGCTTTCCCGACTGCTGGAAAACCGCCTCTGTGGTACCAGTCTTCAAGAATTCTGGTGAAAGAACTGACCCACTTAATTATCGCCCCATTAGCCTCCTCCCGCTTTTCGCCAAAATATTGGAGTCCTTAGTTAATGAAGCCCTAGTCCAGAACCTAAGCTGCGAAACTCCTGACTGACAAACAATATGGATTCAGGCAAACCCATTCAACAGCACATATCTTAACTGTAGTTTGTGAACGTATATACTGTTCATTGGACAAAACAGGGGAGGGTAGTGCGGTGGCCCTTGATATATCTAAGGCTTTTGACAGGGTATGGCACGATGGTCTTCTAAGAAAAATTAGATCATATGGAATCACTGGAAGAATTTATATTGTAATTAAATCCTTCTTAAGTAAGAGAAAAACCAAAGTTGTCCTCGACGGTCGTACATCTAAACAATATCACATAAATGCGTGAGTACCTCAGGGGGCTATCCTTGGACCTCTATTATTCCTGATATTCATAAATGACCTCCCTGATAAAATTGTTTCGGAGATGAGTATATTTTCCGATGACACCACTCTATAACAGATATGAGGGGAAAACAAATGAACACATATCCAAGGAAATGCCAGAAACACTAGAGGATGATCTCTAATCTGTAGTGGAATGGGAATAGAAATGGTTGGTCACATTCAATGCTGCTAAGACTAAGCTTGTTTCCTTCAATAACTACAAGAAACCTTCTCTCCCGCCAATAGCAATGGCCAAGAACACATTGCCTGAAAGTACTTCTTTTAAACTCCTCGGCATAACGTTTATAGCGAATATGAATTGGAATAGATACTTTGAGAGCATTGCCAAGGCTGCTGCAAGGAAGGTTTGCTCCCTCTACCGTGCTTAAAAACTACTTACGCCTGAACGTATCCTATACCTCTATAAGGCAACAATTCGCCCATGTATATATTACTGTTGTCACATCTGGGCTGGTGCATCTGCTGCTTGTCTCTCGCTCCTGGACAAGGTTCAAAAGAGAGTCGCCAACCTGATAGGTCCTTAACTCTCATCTAAGCCTCAGCATCTGTCCCATCGACGAGATGTTTTACAAATACTTTAATGGTGAATGATGTTCTATAACTACTGCCTGTTCTACGAATACTTTAATGGTGAATGCTCTGACGAACTACACACACTTGTACTTCCCCGACGTAACTACCCCCGACAAACCCGACAAGCTACTAAGTCTCGTCCCTTTACAGTAGAGATCCCTAGGTGCAAGAAAGCCTTTTACTCCAATAGTTTCTTCCCCAGAACTGCGGGTCTTTGGAACTCCCTTCCGGGATTCTGTTTTTTTCCCCAACTGCACTGATATGCAGAATTTCAAGTGTAATGTTTACAAACATCTTTCTACTCATCTCCCTTCATAATGACCTTGCTAAGTAAGTCCCTGATAGTAGCACCCTGCTTTAAAGTGTCACTGTGTCTTGTTTGGGGGGAAAATTTAATAATAAAAATAAAAAAAATTATAATAGGATATAATAACATCAGAATAGAAAGTCATGCCCAGCACCACCCCTTTCTCTTTCACACGCACACACCCAACCACACACACAGACACACACTCACCCACGCATATATATATATATATATATATATATATATATATATATATATATATATATATATATATATAGTGGAAATGGTAATTTATAAAAACTGAAGAAAGTGCTCAATACTGTTGTAGAGCAAATATGCGTTTTATTTTTTTTTTAATAAAACGTATATATATATATATATATATATATATATATATATATATATATATATATATATAATTGCATGATTGCATGCTTATTATTTCCTACATGTGTATTTAATAAAAGCTGCTGTTTACCAAGTAGTGTTCAATCAGAAATATTTAAGTATTTAAGCTTCTTCATACTTTCTGGGGGTAAGTATCTGACGACGCTCGATTACTAAAAATGTATATATATATGTATATATATATGTATATATATATATGTACATATATATATGCATATATATATATATTTATATATATATATATATATATATATATATAATTACAACAAAACGTAAGCTTCAAATTTACCATATTTCATAATTGAGCATTCATTTATTGATTTAACAAAAACTTAGATATCAAGGAATAGATTGATATCGACAAATTCTGCATTTCCTCGTTTGTTGCAATTTTTTCAAGACTATTCGTACAAATTCAAAAATTATGTCGTTTGAAATTTTTCACAAGAACAGCCTTCCGTTAGACGTATTTAATAAAAAAAAAAACTCGTTAACAATGAACAATATGGAATTCATTTCACTTATGAGAAAACACATGAAAAAATATTTCACCTATATCTCATCCTTCCAACATTTTTAGGGTTAAACAATTTTTTTAGGGTTAAAATATGTTTAAGGGTTAATTTTTTTTAAGGATTTAAAATATGTCTCCTTGTGGATCGGCAATTTAAGTATCCGTGAACTTTTGGATCCACATTCGGCGGAGTTCGGGAGCTGCAGGATATGGATCGATGTGATACTTTTAATATTTCGTATCTTAATCTTCTCCTTCCACATGGGATTCATAATTGAGAACCTCTAACAAATATCCTCACATTTGGTAAATGTGTATTTCATGCATAGATTTTAGACTTTGAATTATGTACACTATATTTTCGATTCCTGCGTATATTGTTCCCAGCTCCCAGTAAAATGTGTTACAGAATAAAGCAAATACATTGCTTGCATATCTTCTAAGGAACCCCTGTAAATATGCATATTTATTCAGAGAAATTACTCATTCTCCAGTGGGAAGCAACCATGTTTATGTTATTTCAATTGAGTAAAAAC
This sequence comes from Euprymna scolopes, assembly GCF_053919585.1. NCBI lineage: Eukaryota > Metazoa > Mollusca > Cephalopoda > Sepiida > Sepiolidae > Euprymna > Euprymna scolopes. The sequence continues at coordinate 17,880,872 of NC_136493.1, forward strand.
GATATATGTTCAGCGTATATTGTTTAAAATAAACAAATAACACGGGTTATGAAACGCGGAGATAATGCTAACGTTTGAAAATTTATAATTGTTATTTCGAAACTAAATACACGCATTTTAGTCCAAATATTATAATCAATCTTCCTATCATTTATTATTCGTATGGATATTAGCAAGCGGCAGGATGCTGCCGTCCTAATCAAGTTTCAATACCTCTGTTAGAGATTTGACGAGAGTGTGCTCGTCGAGCATGGCTGAAGTTTCGTTTATCGTATTTGTAGACATATGCCACACAATAATTAAAAAAATATTTAGGGAATTATTAAGAGAATAGTCCCATTTTCCGTGATTGTTACATAAATCGACAGAATATAACAAAATTACAAAAGAGAAAGAAAGAAAAAAACATTTTTAGCAAAATATACCTAAATAACAAAATGTGTTCAGTTGTTGCCACACAATATTTTACAACAAAACTGTCTTCATTAAACGTACTCTTAAGTAATAGTTTCTGTTCATTCTATTTCCATTTTCTTCCATATGCTTATTCTTATATAGTGTTGCTTTACCATGATGGTTATTGGTTTCTAGTGTTTTCGGCGATGACCTTTAACCAGAATATGAAACATAGTATACATAAAGAAGCGGACCATTTGTTGCACGAATTCTTATGAATTCCCAAATTTACCGATTCCGATACAATGACAGATTACGTACTAAATTCTCAATTTCGAATCACTTGCTGATTCCGACTCGAATTCTTTATAGATGTTAAAATATTACATTATAAATTTTTAATTTTTCCTGATTACCGTATGGGCACGTCAAATGTGCAGATATTTTCTCAAACCTATAAAACAGTGTTGTTGGTTGTGATCTATTGATCTTAATATACCAGTTAGTTTTAAAATCTTTGAATGTTGATTATTTTTATTACTATAAGCAATGGAAGATACTCATTTGAACTAACTACAAATAAAAACAAATAATTAAAGGACACATTTTCGGCATCTAAAAAAAATAAAGATGTCTAAAATTCTAAATTCCATGCATCCAAAAGTTCCAATTTTTTCCGATTCCGATTCAAATAAATCGTCCCAACACTAATAAGTACCGATATATAATATTTTTAATATACCACTGACACTGAAATTAAACCATCGACTGTTTCTCAATAAGAGACAACGTGTGTTATCCTAGTCCGTCAGTTTTCTAAAATATAAATTTCACCTGCTTAAATATGTGTATGTATGTATGTATGTATGTATGTATGTATGTCTTTAATAAATGTCGGTTGGACTGTTTACATTTTGACTATCCGTCGCTGAGTTTATTTTGGAAAAATGTATGAATTTGTTTATATCATCGTCAGTTACTATTCCAAAAGTGTTTGTCTCAACAGTACTTTTTATTTTAAAAAAAAATTAAGCGTCTTTAATAAATGTCGGTTGGACTGTTTACATTTTGACTATCCGTCGCTGAGTTTATTTGTGAAAAGATGTGTGAATGGTTTTATATCATCGTTAGTTACTATTCCAAAAGTGTTTCTCTCAACAACACTTTTTATTTTTAAAAAAAGTAAGCGTCTTTAATATATGTCGGTTTGACTGTTTACATTTTCACTATGCGTTGCTGAGTTTATTTGTGAAAAAATGTGTGAATTTGTTAATATTATCGTCAGTTACTATTCCAAAAGTTGTTGTTTCAACAAAACTGTTTTATATAAAAGAAGGTAAGCGTCTTTAATATATGTCGGTTGGACTATTTACATTTTGACTATCCGTCGCTGAGTTTATTTGTGAAAAAATGTGTGAATTTTTTATATCATCGTCAGTTACTATTCCAAAAGTGTTTCTCTCAACAAAACCTTTTATTTAAAAAACACAAAGCGGGAGACCAGTACCCGCATTAAGCTGGTCTGCAGTTTGACTTTTTGCTGGCTATCTTGATCTTGCTTGTTGCTGGATGTAAACATTTTGAACCGAGAGAAAGATTTAGCTGTCGTACAAAGCTAAATCTCTGTAACATCATCTTTGTACAGATACTCCCTCAGGGGTGTGTCTATTATAAAAAAAAGACAAAAAGTCCTGTGGCGATAAAAAAGCTGTGACGTGTGTACGCCTGTAATGCTGGATGCATGTAACAATTATTCTGCGATCATTATATGTATCTATGTATGTATATGTGTATGTATATTTATATATGTATGTGTGTATATTTATATATGTACATGTGAGTTTATATGTATTTATATCTATGTGTATATGTATGTATATGTGTCTATGTGTATATATGTTTGTGTGTGTACATATATACATTTATAAATGTTTGTATGCATGTATGTGTGTATGTGCATGTATGTGTCTGTATGCAGGTGTGTGTATATGTATGTGTATGTGTGCATGTATGGGTGTATGTGTATGAATGCATATATATGGATGTGTATGTATATGTAGGTAAGTGTATGTATATATATATATGCATATGTGTACTATATGTATGTGTAAGAATATGTATGTATTTGTATATGTGGATGTATATGTATGCATATATGCATGTATGAATGTGGGTATGTATATGTGTGTTTGTGTATTATGCATTGTGTATATATATGGGTATATATGAGTGTATGCTTATAGACATGTATGTATGTATGTATGCATGTATTTATTTATATGTATGCATACCAATGACCGTCTTATTTATGTTTGCATGTGTGTGTATGTATATGTATGTGTGTGTATTGTGTATTGTGTATGTACGCATGTGTATATGTGTGGGATATGTGTACATATATATGTGTGTGCGTGTATATATATGTATGTATAACAATGACCATCTTTAGTGTCATGTCTGCTTGAGCATGTGAATTTGCTGGCAGGACTATATGTCATTTTTCGGTCTCATGTACTTTCAGTGTGTGAGGGAGTGGCACTCGTCTAACAAGACGTTGCAATCATCATGTATGTCTGCCAAAGTCTTTCGACCCAGGCAACAAATTCTCACGAGATCCGTATCATTTTAAAGCTCGACGCCGAATAATCAGCGAAAAACGTTAATTCCTTCACCCTCATTCATACATACAAGTAGGAGTCGATTTTTTGCGAACTATTTTTGCAAGTGATCGTATTGGTTGGGTTGCTTTTGCTTACCTTTAACGTTTTCAACTTCTGCTCGCTTACAGGGGTTAGCAGTAAGACGTCAGATGTTCTTTCATTTTTTCTGCCTTCGCTTCATGGTGTCGAACTTGTCTATCCACTACCACTTTTTTTGCTAAACACTCACCTTAAAATGCCTGGGCAAAACCGGGAGCCAGGCTAGTTCCTTTATAAATAGTTTTCTGTTTCTAAAAAATATATCCCGTGTCGGTCAAAATATGGGTTCTTTAATCATATAATTCACACTAGTAACAACACACATTTATTTTATTTATCATATTCATACATTTATGAAAAGGATATTATTAATCTACCGTTTAACAGGTCTACTATTATGAATATTTGTTTATACTTCCTGGTGGAAAATGAGAATCGTAGAAATATAATTCTAAATGTGCGTTTATTGTTTTACAATCGTGTGCATTTAAACAGATAAGCATCCAAGCAATACATGAACTCTACATAATGGATTGAAAAGGAAAAGAGGATTTGTATGTTAAGTATATCTATTCTCACAAAATATGAGGACAATATACATTTTTAAATGAAGTGTAAATATATCTACCGGGATTTCATTCATAAACGATGAGACATCTAATATAGTTTCTCCTTCCTTCCTGCTCCACTTTTCCTACCGTCTGTATTTTTTTACACGCTTATACTTTTTATACAGCCAAAAAATATTTTTAATTTGGTTTCTACAAAAATATTTCCTTATTTGTACCCTTGCCCCTGTTGAGAACATGTTGATAGAAATCTTTGAGAGCAAATCTACGTAGAACAATTATTGTGATTTTGAGACCTTAAAACCACTCTGGCTTATAATTTTTTTATAAATACAGAGTTTTCTCACTCTTATTCTCACTTAATATATATATATATATATATGTATATATATATATATATATATATATATATATATATATGTTCTAGCCACGTGTTAATGATGGCTAATGAGGCATTTCCTGAAAATACTTAGTTAAACTTCCCGGCTTAATATTCACGGGGACTATGAAGTGGAACAGATATATTGAGTGTATTAGTAACTCTGCTGAAAAAAAGTTGGGCTCTCTCGTTCATGGTACAAAGTTACTTACGCATAATAGTGTCGTGTACGTCTACAAGACCACCGTTCACCTATGCATAGAGTATTGTTACCACATTTGGGTCAGTGCATCTGCTTCTAGTCTCTGCCACTTAGACAGAGATCAAAGAAGAGTCGCTAATCTGATAGGTCCTCCACTATCAGTTAGGCTTCAGCCGTTGTCTTATCGACGAAATGTTGAATCCCTCTTCCTATCTTACAAGTGGTTTAATGGTGGATGTTCCGACAAAGTAAAATCCTTAGTGCCCCCTTGACAGATATACACCCGAAAAACTCGACAATCAGCTAAACCTCACCCCTACGCGGTAGAAATCCCATAGATGCAAGAAAGCCTTTCACTCCAATATTGTCCTCTCTAGCATTGCGATACGTTGGGATTCTTTTTCGGGTTCCTGCTTCCCAGATTGCACTCACATGTAGAAGTTTAACAGTAATGTAAACATACATATTACTGTTCAACGCAAACAAATTAGGACCAAGATAGTAGCCTCCTGCGTCAGAGTGGCCTTTGTCTTATTTGAGTTTAAAATGCAATAAGAAAACTACATAAAATAAAAGCTCCATTTTACGATTCAAATACAAGAGTCAAGTATGATAGTTCAAAAGTGGTGTAAAAGATACATTGATTTCGACCACCCTCAAATAAGTTGCTGTTCATCTATGAAATTATTGTTATATCACCACTTGAATTAAAGTTAAGCCTACAAAATTAAAGTAGCATCATCCAATGTATTTAAAACATTTATTTGGATTGCGTAACTGCTTTAAAGTTTATTATATGGACTTTACTTTAAAGTCGCTGTAATTAAGTGTAAAGACGCGTCACTGTCTTTTAAATTAATTATATAGACTGGGGCTTTTCTGGAAGTGCGGTGAAAAAAGTCTTCTGCTAAAATTGTGATGCTAGGTTGAATAAAGTGCTGACTTTGGTTGAAATAGGACTCCCATTTTCATCAGATTTTTTTCAAATATAAATTTTCTATACTTATCGGACGCATTCCGACATGGGACGTACATAAGAACATTATCTGACACATCAAGCACTTTTGTGTGAAATTGCAAAAAATTGGCCCAGCTGTTTATGAGTTTATAAGGGCCTCATTCACACACACAAACACACCGACACCCACAAACACGCACACAAGCATACACAAACGCACGCACACATGTATCATACAACGTTTTTTTTGTACAATAATAGCCATTATCGATTGTCATTTAGAATATCTGGAAACGTGAGAAAAATATTTTTTTCGAAAAAAAGCGAACAAACTGAATATTTTCTAACAATATGTTATGTCTTGTTTAGAATTAACTAAAATTACAGTACGTGTTACCGTTAATAAATTAATAGCCCTATTCGTATGGAATATTTTATTTATAGTAAAAAAAAATACTCTAGTTCGCTTCGAAGTAATCTCGCCCAGCTGCAATGAACTTGTTGTACCGTCATAGCAATTCGGAAAGACCACAAGGAAGTCCTCTTGTGTGATCGTGTCAATTATCTTCGCCACAGCCTCTTTCATCTTCTCAGTTGTCTTATATGTACAGGCTCTTATGTTTTCCTTGCGCTTGAGCAATAACCAAAATGACGAAGAACAAAGTCTGGACTATTGAGGTGGTGAGAAACTGTTTTCATGCTCATTTTGGTCAAATAGGTTTCTAAAAATATAAAGTTGTGTACTGATTTCTTTAAGAAACCGTGGGACAAATTTTACGCAAATCTTCCGCATCTTTAGTTTCTCGTGAAGATTTGTGTGTACTGTTCCCATATTGGTCTCAAATTGTGCACTTGTTGTATTTATAGACACACGCCGTTTCTCATCCATTAAATTTTTTATTTAGACAATCAACTCAAGTGTTCTAGTGTTTTGACTACTCCTGTACCTCTTATTATTTCTCAGAGATTTTTTGTATTCTTGAATTACTTATACTACTCTAAACCTAAAGCTCGATTCATGCAAGATAGTTCAAAATCAGTCTGAAGAAACCAATACATTTCCGTGGTATTTGTTTCAAGTTTGAATTAGAATTTTATTGTACATCGTCTTTCTCAAATGTCGTCATGTTCATGCATTTTTGAAATTCATCGGTCGCGACAATTAGGTTTTTAGGTTTTATCCTTGTTGCTAATGTGGTTGTTCATTTGAATCTTAAATCATACAAATCAGTTCTCTCATAAGATGTATAGCAATAACCTACTGTATTTTTAAGAATATACGATAACTGAAAAGTTATGTACGTAAAAGAATGGAAACTTATTAAAGGCACCAGGAACATTCCTGAGGTGTGTTTACTGATACTAGTTTCCAATGAACAGTACATACAAATAAAAGCAATATATATATATATATATATATATATATATATATATATATATATATATATATATATATATATATACTTCATTTAACCAGATAAATCACTATACGAAAGTATAGGTCTATGCGTAAACTTTAAGTATTTACTTTAACAGTGTTCAATACGTAGGTAGAGCTAGGTGCCAAATTATAAAATATATATGGCGATTAAGCTACACAGAATATTCCCCGTTTCATCCACGCATAAGCCTAATGAATCCTAGCGTGGATGAAACGCGGAATATTCTGTGTAGCCTCATCGCCATATATATTTTACAACTTACTATATATATATATATATATATATATATATATATATATATATATATTGAAACTGATGAGCACGTATTATTAGATTCGTTGCTTGCTTCTTCTCTTTTTGATGATTGATGTATGCGCTAAGCTTCAAGCCAACCTTAGACGTATGCTAATCGATATATTAGGAATGCCATCAAGTAGATTATTTACTGCTGATTTCAAATTTGATTTTGTGTCGTTATCAGAAAATATCGTGCCAATGGGTATTAACCGTAAATAAAATTGGGAAAATATATTCAAATTGAAATTTAATATAGATATGTGTAAATGTTTACGTGGACGAATAAATGTGTCATATGAACACATATTAAAATAATTGGAAAATTCGATTACTGACTAAATTTTAATCTAATAAGCATGTTAAACTTCGTTCTAAAATCAAATTATTGTTTGGATGATCATTAGGACTCTTTCTACAAGAGATAATATGTTAGTTCAATAATGCTTATATTTAAAATACTGGTTTATACTTTCTTGTGTGCCCCTATGTTTGGCCTCTACGTGACATTCTTATTTCTCTTTATGTATAGCTAATCGATTATATATTTAAAGAAACAAAATGTTATAGCAGTAAATAATTTGTTCGTTGTATTGATTTATGGCGTTACAAAACCTTTCTGGTTATTAATACATAATGATGTAATTTAAATTGTTACTATTAAAAAGGAACTATTTATGTATTATTAACGTATTAATATAATGCATCCACAGTGGTTTAATAAACACACACACATACATTATATTATACGGAGTTTTTTTTTATTTTTATTAAAAAAAACTATTAGTATTTTTCGTCTAATTTTATGTTAAAATAATTGAATCTATAATAGGTTAACTAAAATTTTAATACAAAACTAATACTGAATTCATAAAATTTGTTCACATTATTTAATTTTTCGATTTATTTCGTATAAAATAATATATATATATATATATATATATATATATATATATATATATATAAATGGCCTTAACCTTATTATTACAATGAATAAATAATATTTTATATCAGTTCTAATTTTATGTTTAAACGTATATCTATTAACTGATGACATTTGGTCTGGATAAATGAAACATGTTTGTTCAATTATTTAAGAATTGTTTTAGTTTTTATTAATCTAGTTTTTGTTTCGTTGTTAGTGACGAATTTATTATAAACACTATAGTTTCGTATCGTATCCCTCTTACATATAAGTATCAGCGTATTCATTACTTATATTTCCTGAATGTTTACTTTATATATAAAATGTTTAATTTAATAATTTAATTATTACATATTTGAAACCCCACGTACCATGTATCAAGTTCTTGTTACTTGTTTTGCATATTTACCGGGGCATTTAAAACCAATTTTAATATACATTAATATATATGTATACATGTGTTTTTATTATTTAACTACATGTGTGAGCCTTTACTTTATTTTCTTCAACTCAATAATTAGCAGTTGTATATACTTAAATTAAGAAATTACGATTAAAAATATACGTTGCTTAAAGTAATATACTGACTTAAAAATTCCATAATCATACTTATATATATATATATATATATATATATATATATATATATATAATACTTGTTTATTGTTATATAAACATGCTCACATCCCGCTGCTACAAACAGCCACTTGTTTCAATCAAACAACAGATATCATCAGGCAGCGACTTGACTATTCACAAGTTCAATGAATAATGGATTTTTATTTTAGGTAGGAACTCTTTAGAAGTTGGAGTTAAAAAACTAAAAACACAGGACTTTAATTAAATAAAAAAGTAAAAAGGGAGAGGCAATTTAAATAAAGTTAAAAGATTACAATGGGGAGAGAGTGATTGAGAAGAAAAAAGGAATAGAGACAGAAATAGAGAAAGAAAATATAGAGAAAACAAAATAGAGAGAAAAAGAAGAGAGAAAATACATACACATACATATACATATACACATACACACACATATACACACATATACATACATATATACATACATATATATATATATATATATATATACATACATACATATATACATACTTTACTTCCATATATATATATATACATACATACACATATACATACTTCACCTCTCCCCTCCCCCCCCTCCACATCACACATATATATATATATATATATATATATATATATATATATATATATATATATATATATATATATATGATATGGAGAAGAAAAGAAAAAAGAAACAAAGGGTTATAATAAAGAGAATAAGAACTAGAAGGAAAAGGAAAGAATAATGAGATCTAGTTAAATAGAGAAGGAGAGAAAGTAAGAATTTGACAGTATATAGAAAAAGAAAAAGAAAAAGAAAAAATCTGCGTGTCAACACATTTATGAACAATTATACAATTCAGTAATGAAGCATATTATTACAAATACAAACAGAAGATACAATCCAAGCGTCAGAGATGAACGTGTCAAAAAAGGCAGGGAATGCATTCTGCTAGCATATTTATCCTCTTACATACGTCCACGAGTAAAATCAACGCAATTCAAACATACGTCTACCATTAATTAGGCCCTTTATGCTAAATGATATAAGTTTAAAGTTTTCGCGTTTTTATTAGATAAATATATGAATAAAAGAAAAAAATAATGATAAAACAATATTAAAATTATTATTAATAACAATAAACATAATAGTAATGATAATAATAATAATAATAATAATAATAATAATAATAATAATAATAATAATAATAATAATAATAAAAACAGAATAAAATTAATATTTATTATCTTTTTAATATAACATATTTAGCCATAAGAGGGGATTAAATAAATTAAATAGGTCCAATAATTATAAATAAAAAACTACTAATATTTATGTATATAAAAAGAATATAATACAAATATATATATATATATAGATATATAACCACACACACACGCATATATATATACCCAAATATACACACACATACACACACATATATATATATATACATATATATACATATATACATATACATGCACATAAGTAAAGGTGTAACTATACTATTAAGTTGGAAGTTTAAGCTATTTAAGTATAGATATAAAGTCATATTAAATCACAAAATAATACATTCAATACCAGATTACTAATAACACAGATACAAGTACACTTACCTATAAATATATTCAGGCAAAAAAAGTAATTAAATCAACGAAATATATATATATATATATATATATTTATATACATATATTAATATATTAACAAGTACACTATTTATGTCAAAAAACACTTTTTGAATTTGTTTCATGAATATAGACGTTTAGAAATAAATAGTCATTAACAATCGTGCTATAATTATATTTGGGTTATTTAGTTTTATGAATTAATACCTTAACTCGTCGTATTCTTTTTTTCTAACAAGAAAATATAACCCCCTTTTCAATGTTAGCTGTTATACATTTATATTTGTGTTTGTGTTCATTTTTTTTTAATCTAAGCTTACAATATAATATTTCAGCATGTAAATATCATATATAAACATTTAAATTCAAAGTATAGTCAACCCTTACCATATATATATATATATATATATATATATATATATATATATATATATATATATATATAGATATTGACTAATACATTCTACTGCCATTACGTATATTTAAATATAAAGTTTTAATTCATAGTTATTTTGAAATACACTTTACATTTACTATATATTCCGTGTTCCAATCAATTAAACATCGGCAATCTAGTAAAAACCTTACTATTACTTTATGTATTTATTTAGGTTATTCTAAATTAATATGTCAACCCCTTTTTTATTTTTTATTTATTTATTTCTAATATTTATTTATTTTAGTTTTATTTTGCATTTGTTTTTTCATTCATTTATTTTTTTATTTATTCATTGAAGATAAAATTATTATGAATACTGTATATATAAGATATTAATTTACACTGTTGAACCTTATCAGGTTTTACTCGAGACTAGGTTTATGTTCTTGTTTAGACATTATTTATTATAACATATTATAGTACAAAGGCGCCCACTCCCATACTTATTTCGTGAGTATTTACTCGCATTTCTTGATATGGACTTAATATAAACTTGAATTCAGAATATTTCATTCTTAGTTTCCTTACCGATTTTGCTACCGAAGTGTGTGTCGCTTATTACTTACAAATGATATTGTTACAAGAAAAAGGTATTTTTTTGTAAGAAAAACTTTAGATAAGTAAAAATGAGATTTGAACTTTGTAATCAAGCTTCAGAAATGGAATTTCACATTGTTCAGTTTCACATAAAATACAGGGTGGTCAAATGTCAGGTAACATTTTAAAGAAAAACGATATTAGCAATACACGTATATTTAAGTACTATACATTGAAATATAAAATGAAACAAACATGAAATATGTTTATTTTGTTAATTGTCGTCCATTTTTCTCTATCAATTGCTGGAAGCGATTAACCACTGATTGTGTAACACGTGTAATTACCTGACTTTTTGACCACCCTGTAGTTCAGATATGTTTGTTTGTAAAATAAATTTAATTGTTCAATTCTTTTTGTGAAAACTGAATGAAATAAAGTCAGCTAGAGAAGAACGAACAATAGCAATTGAAAAACATATTGAAAAAATAACTTAGGTCGAAAATAGGTTAGTGAGAATTCTTTTCCTGCAGAAGTGTGTAGGGAACATGTGCGAGTCACGCATGTTTAAACCACGCGAGACAATCACGTGTTGGACCATACATATGACGTCATAGCAGAAAGGGAATTTCTCAATATAGGAGCTAGTTTTAGTCAGATCGGGGGGAGACGAAGATTTGTGGGAGTCGAGTCCGGATCGAAGTCAGCAGAGTCAGCCGGACAGAGCAGACAAGAGGAGGGTACCTTTAGAGGAGAAGTGAGAACCTTTAATCATGTAAAACGACTTTGGATTTTTGACGTCTTCATCATTAGACTGGTCGATGTGACCATAAAGACGTCATGATCTTGTAAACTATGTTGTGTCATCATTTTACAGCAAATGGTAATCTGTAATCATGTTATATGAACTTTGCTTCCCTCATCTTAATAATGAACTTTGTATAACCCATCTTAAGTAATATGTCCCCCTCTCCATCATAAGTAATGACTGTCCCCTCCTATGTAACAAAAACTGGAGAAACATTCCCGGAAATGGTAAAATGTATTCTCTTCCTCATCACCATCGTATACCTTGCATTACATGCACCTGTTACATTTTTTTTCTACATTTTCACCCCAAACAAGGCAAATTGCCACTTTGGTGTAGGGGGCTACTATCAGATGTTTCCGCCGTCTCTAGTCAATATGCATATCCCCTATGCACACGATTTTAAGTGATGTTTTTTTTGGTTACTATTTGAATCTATATTTGAATCAGTAACTGTAGAACCGGTAGATGTGTTTGTTCTATTATTAACAATGAACTCATATATACATATTATATTACCAAAAAAACAAAGAGGCATTCGTTAATACTTTTACAGTAACAAAGTATTCATCATCCGTTTTTATTTATTTATTGTAACACCGTCCCTATACTTCCTCATCTATTTATTCACTTTAGAATATATAGTTTCCACTAAGTTAGTAGTTTCAGAAAATGATAGCATATACTTTATTTTTTGAATATATATATATATATATATATATATATATATATATATATATATATAATTTAAAGGAGATTAGAACAATAGTTTAAAGAGCTGAGTGTATTTCAATGTAAAAGTGAAATTACTAGTTTAATTAAAATACAGGAAAGAGAAAGTGCTCGTTGTAATTTTGATATATACTAAGCTCAATAGGTAAATATCATAGAGCGAGCTAATTCAATATAAAGTAATGTGATTGATAATTTAAAATTTAAAAATCAAATTATAATCAAATTAAAAATCCGTTTCATAAGTAGGAACAACAACAAAATCAATTATCTGTACGATCGTTTCGGAAAACAATGCTTTTTATTGTGGTAGACATCAAATAAAGTATAATAATTACATATAGTTTTTTTATAAGCAAGGTCTCCTCGTAACCAAATTTTGAAGGGTTTTTATTAAATTTAAAAGACACCATAAATAAACCTAGCATTTAAAGTAAGGCAGATGTATCTGAAAAAAAAATACAGCAAAGCATCAAAAACTCCAAATCTACATGAACCTATTAACACCCATAACTCAACTTCCAGATTAAATAATAACACCAACTTAAACCAATTTACCGATCCATTAAAATCAACCCACCATATAATAATCCAGCACCAGACCTAACGGAAAATAATCACAATAAGCAAGAGGTAATATATTTTGGTTCCACATCTGGCCTAATAAAACATAGAATTTCAATGCACAAACATTCTTTTAAAAATAACTCTCTGGCAAATAAAACTACTCTATCCACCTATATTTGGCAACTAAAAATAGCAATATTTCTTTCAACTTAAAATGGCGAATAATTGAGACTTGCAAATCATATAAACCAGGAGATAAATTTTGTGCACTATGTACAAAAGAGACCCTAAAATTTTAAAATATGAAGATATAAAAAATACAACCACACTATAAAATTCAAGGCAGGAACTGCTATTTACATGCAGTCATAAATGTTGGTTTAAATTTAATAAATATAAACCACCTTAAATCATTAAAATTACTTATTAGTAAAAATAGATTTTTTTTCTTAATAAATTAAGTTAGACTAATTATCCCCCTTACACCCTTTAAATAAAAAAGTAAAGAAAATAGGACCATTGTCTCCCCTTACAAAATGTAATTACACAAACAACATTCGAAATATAAACCTTAGCGTCTATAAATCAAAAGTACGCTAACGGAAATAATTTATTGCACGGGCGTTCCCCCCTTTTAAAATTCATCATTCAATAAGGTAAAAAGCTATAGCAAACATCTAAATGAGTATTTTAACCATAGTTCCTGATTTCAAAAAGCGAAAAATTAAAAGGTAAATTTCTCTATTTATTTTTATATATATGCCTGTATATCTATGTATATGTATATATGTGGGTCTATTTTTTTCATATATATGCATGTATATATTTAAAATGTGGTACTTAAACCAAACTTATAATTTAAATTCAAATCTATATTTTACTCTATTTCTTTTCTATCTCTAACCCATATTAATTTTCTTATAAATTTTAAATCCATACCTTTTATTTCATTTTTTTTCAAATACATCTGCCTTACTTTTAATGTTAGGTTTATTCATGTGTCTTTTAAATTAAATAAAAACCCTTCAAAATTTGCTGACGAGGAGACCTTGATTATTAAAAAACTATATGTAATTATTGTACGTAACTTGATGTCTACCACAATAAAAAGCATTGTTTTCCAAAACGATCGTACAGATAATTGATTTTGTTGTTGTCCCTTCTTATGAAACGGATTTTTTATTTGATTATTATTTGATTTTTAAATTTTAAATTATCAATCACAGTACTTAATATATATATATATATATGTATATATATATATATATATACACACACACACACCCACACACACACATATATATATATATATATATATATACTTCAGAATCGTCTTTATTTAACAATCAGTTGTTATGGAAAAGTGAGATTGTAGGTTTAGAAAATATTACTGGCAGTAATATTCTATAAGTTATCCCATCTAAACAAGACTTGCTCGATATGCAAGATAGAGCAAATAAATTAAATTAAACCTCAATTAAGCGACCGGTCAAACTTTATGATTCTTTGAACTCTATTTGAAGAGATATCTATTCATATATATGTATGTATGTTTATGTGTGTATATGTATGTATGTATGCATATATATATATGTTTATACATATGTGTGTATGTGTATATATATATGTCTGTGTATGTGTATGTCTGTATGTCTGTATGTATGTATATGTGTGTTCATGTGTATATAGGGATGAATATGCACATATGGTTCGCCTCACTTCCTACCACTTACCACTACCTTCTCTCCCTAACACTTCGCCCCACTAAAAATAATATAGACTTCTTATGATAAGGTATCACCAGACTTTGAATAATTATCGCTGGGCCCACAAACAAATTCATACAAGCACTTGCCCGATTCGGATATCTACACAGCTATGCGGATTACCCAATATATAACTTGGACATTATTACAAAACGGATGTAAAGAACATATAACATAGATTTTACCAATCAAGCTGGATCAAAAAAAAAACATCCATATCCTTTTTCTACAAATCCTCCTTCTACAGGACTTCTGATATATGTATTATTTTCACTTGGATTTTCGATGTCTCACTGACTTTAGCAAATAGGGTGTATAACTTTATAACTATTTGCAAATATTTTCTCTCCTCTGATGAGATGGTAGACATCGAACCCCTATAGGTTAAGGAGATTAATTTTCTTAAGCATTGTTTGTCTTGCTTCGAATAATATAAATATTTGATATGAAACCCAACCACTTCATTTCATTTCAATGAAAGTTTTTTTGAAATTCACTG
The DNA here is from genome assembly GCF_053919585.1 of Euprymna scolopes. Lineage (NCBI taxonomy): Eukaryota > Metazoa > Mollusca > Cephalopoda > Sepiida > Sepiolidae > Euprymna > Euprymna scolopes. Next base: position 17,896,295 of record NC_136493.1, read on the forward strand.
AATTACAATTTAATATATATATATATATATATATATATATATATATATATATATATATATATATATATATATATATACTGGTGCATCTGTTACTAGTCTCTCACTCCTAGACATCTATGCTTAAACATCTGCCCCACCAACGAAATGTTGCATCCCTCTGCCTGTTCTACAAGTATTTTAATGGTGAATACTTTGACGAATTGCAAGCCCGTGTGCTCCCACGATGTAAATGCCCTCGACAAACCTGAAAAGCAGCTAAATCCCACCCGTACACAGAGACCCCTAGATGTAAGAGATATTTCTACTCCAGTAGTTATTCCCCAGAACCGCTAGACTTTGGAATTTCATTCCGGGTCCTTGCTTCTCCAACTGTACTGGCAAGCAGAAGTTAAAGTGTAACGTGAACCGACATCTTGCTGTTCAACACCCTACATGTTATCCCAGTAGCTTATGTCCCTGATAGTAGCCCCTGACACAAAAGTGGCAATGTGCCTTGTTTGGGGTGAACATGTAACAATGTAATAAAACATTATATTTTTAGGGACTTCAATTATAAACGTCATCATAGAAAACAAAATTAGCTCAGCCTACGATTATGTGCCAGATTTGTTTTGTGTCTTTTTTTTTACTATACCACGCCGGTACTCGAGTGTTGCTAGTTAGGTATAAGCTCATATTTTCAACTCAAAACTGTGGCTTAGTCAGGATTATTTAGACACTATTCATATTAATGTCTTTTACAATGTTATTTTTTGGAATGTCTTCGAATTTGACCGAAGACGGGGATAGAGGTTTCACTATCTACATAAGAATTTAAGGACTATGGAGTGTGCACATCTTTTAATCTAATAGAATCATTCACTGTAGGTAATATAAAAATTACACATAATGTTTAAAAGGCTGAACTACTCATGAAATTAATTTACACTGGACATATTTGTATATTTTAAATTAAAACTTTTCGAAAAATAAAAAGAGGCTTAATTGGGAAAATGTAGGACATTATGTAATGTTATCATTCTTTGTATGCCTCAACCTCTGAAAATTATTTAAATAATAAAATCAAAAAATGTATCAAGAAAAAATATATATTATTATAATTTTCCTTATTAAGAATTAATTTGGAGTTCGCAATTCGTTGTTTTTAAAATAAATATAAGTTTATTAATTCTTGTATATATATTTACTTGTTTTAACACATGAATATATTAAATACCAACGTGTAAATGTCTAGTTAATAATTCACGTATGCCCTAAAATAAAACAATTATTTGGAAGGCTTTCTTCTATTTTCAAGGAACCTACTGTTTGATTAATGCACCATGCTCTTCTGCTTCTGCTTCTGCGGCGAAAACATATTTCCAATACACATATTATGTTAGGGTATATAGGGGGGTCAAACTCAGATTGTGCCTATTTTACTCTGATTTTTTTTTCGATTGTCGATTTTCGATATAAATAGGAGGCATTTCGATTGAAAACATATCTAATAAAATTTGGAAAATATAGCACACTTGTGTGAAATTTCGAAAAAAACGACCGACGTCTACTTTTAATGCCTCCATATTTTACAGTCTTTTTAAAACTTTCGATTTATGTTTTATAAGAGATCGTAAATTCGATTGATTTCTACTATCTCCGCTGACTCGAAAATAGATAAGTAAAGTTTTAAAAAGAAGCTGTTAATTATTTTCATCGTTCAATTTTAAGATACGCACAGTACATTTCCTTTTCTATAACAGACGATTGTTTGTTAACTGTTGAAAGATACAAATGTTCGTTTGAATAAATATTGACTTTCCACAAAACAATATCAGTTTGATAGGCAATGAAAATTATGCTATCTAGTTAAAGTTACCCTTCATTTAAACTGAAGTCATTCGATCAAATAACTCAGGGTTATACACACATACACCACTATTACGCTCATGTTCATACTTTCATATCAGAAATAAATCTGATGACAGGACGAGATCCGTCCCCAAAGGTACTACATCTTATTTTTATATAAAAACAGTGGAATATATACAAAGATGGAAATGCTACCATTTACATGAGCGACTTTTGTACTTCAGAATGTGCATTCAATTTATTGATCACTATTCTTAATGCACTTTTGCTAGCGATAAGGTGGTCGTTGTTCACGGGCGTCCGGAGCGTATTTGTAACTCAAATCTCTCTAGCTCAACTAAAATCGACGAACTCATATCTTAACTCTGCTGACATTAACTGGGCCAGCTTTGTAAAATAGAACAGACGCTCTGAATAGTGATCAGTTCAATATTTTTTCTACGTGGAAAAATTCAATGACGCATTTTCATGGCGTGTGTCAGACGATCAATATCAAAAACAGAAAGATGAAAATTTCAGGTTATAATTGCCTACGTCCCGTTATTATAACAATTTAATTTTCAATTTTCTTTGATCCATTTGATAACAGCAAAAAATAGGTGGCATAAAATTTGGAACGTCACTTGTATATTGATATTGTTAAATGATACACGTTTATATAATGGAAATACTGTATCTGTACAAAGTCTATTTGGGAAAAAGAAATCAATGGGTTAGTCAAAGCTCATAATGTACCATTGTTTGATTACTTTCATACGTAAAAGGGTAAAAACTGTATTTTTCACATGAAGTTGAATGAAAGCGACGAATGGAATATTTCACCGGAAGTAAAATATTAGCCTTAATGTGTTATAAATATTACTTAACGAACCGAACATTCGAAGCGGGAGAGGACGATAACATTTCTTTTTTTATTTTTATTTTTGTGCCTAGCGGGCTAATAGATGCTGATGATTTTTTTCTTGGAAGATAGAGATTTTTACAACAACTCTGGCACACAGGTAATGCGGATATGTCACATAACAATTTAACCATGGACAAAAAAAAACAATATTTACTATGTGTGTGTTTGAAAGAGTTCATTTCTAATCGGTTCTGAAACAGCTAAGCCTATCTTTAGAAAATTTAACACAATGTAATTCATATGGCCGGCAGTATTCTTAGATGTGGTTCGTTAAGTAATTCATTCGATAAGTATCGAAAAAAATCTGATTTGAAAATAGTATTTTCCTTTATAAATGAATATAAAAATTACGTTATTTCAGCCAAGGGAAATAGTATTATCTTAACAAATCATTTTCGTAAATTTAAAAAAAAACCCGATATTAAAAATAGTATTTCTGTGTTATAGATAAATAAAATAGCTTTTTACGGAGAGATAATCTAAGTTACACGGGCCAAGGTGAAAAATATAATCTCAGCAAAACATTCCGTCTTAAAAAGTAGATTTATTGACATCCTGAGTTATAACTTAGTGGTAGAGCATCCGGCCCTCAATCAAATAATCCCCTGTTTTAGCCAGATCGTTTAATACCTATTTATTTTCATACTTTCTTATTCATAACTTCAAATTATCACAAAAGATGTACCATTATAAATCGGCGCAATACATTTCTTCGTTTTCACATCTTAAAACTAAACATTAATCAGAAGTGACATTTCCATGGCATTAGCTGACGTCATATTGCAACCAAACACAGAATTTATTTCATTTATAACATATAATTATCGGTTTTTTTTACGAATTAATCTACCGGGGAAATAATTTCTCGGAATATATAATAATTAATAGATGATTGATTCTCACAACAATACATACGTAATATGCATAAATGTAAATAGAATGCTTAAACTAGTAAAATATAAAGGAACGTTTAACCATCGTTTTAATTTATTTATTTCGAAAATAATAGATTGCAATAAATAAAAAAAATGTATGCTCCTATTTCTTAACTGCGAGATGAATGATGGCGTATAGCATTACGAAAAGTACCAGGTAAACGTCACTTCGCAATGAGTTCGCAAAATATTAAATCAACTCTTTTTATATGCAAAATGAAGACCATCTGCTGGTGTTAGTATTTAGCTGCAATGGCTGCACTGCTACTTGCATGATTGCTGGACGCACTGAAAAAGACGGCTATATGTAGTCGTGAATATTATTTTCTAAGTTTCATCTCGATGCTCAGATGATATATGTCAAATTGTAGATTATCGTGCACCATATTAAAATTGTAGATTTCTCGATTCAATGTCAAAATTCTATTTCAGGTAATTTCTCTTAAAGCATAGTACCTTTCTTTTGTTATTACATTCTCTTCGATGGAATAGACTGTTTAATGTAGGAGTATGTTAAATTATGGGATCGCTACGTTAATGAGTTCAGAAAGGAATTATTTCGCTGTTAACTACACCGGTTCTCTTAAGCTTAGTTTATGTTTTGCACATTCATCGTTGAACGAATTGGGCTACGAAACTCTGCCTAAGCTGTCATAATCTCCAGACCTCTCCCCTACCGACTACTACTTTTTTAAGCATCTTGCAGAACTTTCTGCGGGAGAAATGTTTCAAGATCCTAAGCTCTATCAGAAACGGCTTCAGCGACTAGGAGGAACAATTTTTACGTTACAGCATAACTACTCTTGTTTTCCTTTGGCAAATGTTTGTTGATACGAATAGTGTTTATTTTGATCAATAACTTTTTGTTTGAGCCGAGATATGTTCACCTTAATTTAAAAATTAGATACCGCAGTAATGTTTTGTCAACGTTTGCCCGGGTGGGAATTACTATTGCTTCCAAGTTAACTTTCCCAATTAGGAACAAATTAAATAATGGGATTCATAGCAAAAAGGGCAAAATACAAATAAACTGTAACAGTCAAATTCTAGCAATTTGATACGTTTCTCACATTATAGTTAACAACGTCCCACGTTTTATATCATCTTAATCTATGTATGAAGAGTTCAGTGATCGTCAATATTGTGTTGGTATCCTGATTACCAGTATTTATCTTTTTAGATTTGATGAATATATCTGATAATTATAACTAATAATAGAGACCATGTATAATGCCAGTCTGATCAAATGTTTTTCTATGTCAAAACTCGGGAACACATAATGCAATATGTAAAGATAAGGTACTGACACAATGTTAATTTATTTACCTTTAAACACGGTATCACGGAATCTTTAGGCGGTTAAAATAGCTTAAATGGGTAAAAACAAAAAAGATGCGAAATTTAAGAAATCATCATACGCTCTGTACATTCACCTTAGTATATTTGCATACAGGTCAGATACGTGACACGTTGTTACAGTGGTAACGCCACTAGCTTTGAATTCTAATGTTTTGCTTCCGGTTTCCAATCTAGCTGATTAAACCCAAATATATATATATTTTTTTACTTTTGAAATCTCAACGCTATAATAATATAGACAAACTTGAAAAAATTGAAATACCATATTCAAACGTAGTTTACGACTGGGCTAGCTTGCTGCCCCCGATAGTGTTTGGTAAAACATCTTTATGTTTATCTATTATATTAAGGGGAAATATTTGTAAGTTTTGCTGAAATGAAACAAATACGAAACACACACTAACAAAGTACATTCGGTAGTTTTTAATCAGCGAAACCTCGGAAGTATTATAAGTAAAAAAAACAGCTTCATTATGTAATGGTCAGATATTCATTGATATCATTACATTTTATCAATATGAACACTCATATTTTCTGTTATTAAATAATTTTATTTTTAAATCTGTAATTAAATGGAAAGTGTTTTCATGTCACAGTGTTTCCCCTTGTCGAATTAAATCATGTGTGTACATGTGTTTGCTTAAATAGTGAAAGGTTGTGTGAAAAAAAAGTGGTAGGGGAAACAGGGCTCGAAGTGAGAGGTTCCACGAAGATTTGCTAATTGATACATACATAATCATCAAAGATGATATATCAGAAAATTAACATGTTGATTATACTACCCCTTATTCTGGTGTTCCTGTAAGTCTATCATCCCCAAATTACTTAGAGGTAGGTTGTGTAATACCAAAGCCGTCGATTGATTGAGCAAATGAAAATATTAGTTACTAAATCCTTTCATGATATTAATGGTGTGTGGATATGCGAATATTTTCCTATAAATGTTTCCCAACACAAAACATTTCTGATTAAAGCTTAATTATATCGTATGAATCGAAAATTATATTGTTGGCATTGGTTTCCCTAATATTTATTTGTCAGATTTCTTTCTATACACACATCGAGGATTACGGAAGGGACCACGTGAGATTTGTCAGTATCCTCAGTGTAGTGGTCTTGGATATGACCTTAAACTCTATCCAGTGATGAGGCCCCAGTTTGTGGGCTTGTGGGAGTGTGGAGCCACCTTTAATTACCATTGCTCCCAGGTCTACTCTGACCGGGAATGGTAGTACCTGTTAGGATTCCAACTATGGGTTAAATAGAAACCGACTTGAAAACAACAAATATGTTCTATTAAAATTTTTTTCTTCAAAATCTTTGGATTCGCCATTAAATAACCCGGAAAAGGTTGAAAACAAAAACAACCAACCAACCTCAGTGAAGGTGTTTTTGTGGACAGAAATGGATTCGAACCTAGGACAACCAGGTCGTCAGTCCATGTCTTTCATAGCTAAACCACCTTCGCAGCCCTCTAATTGGATAACAATCTCCTAACTTTGACTTCTATCGATTTCTCACTTAGTCCTCACATTTTATGAGCGCTGTTTCACACAAAAGAGAATAATTGTATACTTTGTCGAAATCTATACATCTAACACTTAACGTTATGTAGTTTTTTTTTTTACTTTGAGCTAAGATTTTTCTTCTATTGTAAAACTTTTTAGATCGGGTAGCTTCATGTATCACCTGGGGCGCTTTCATAAAAACACCTACAAGTGTTTTATTACTTCGCAATTTCCTAACTATTCATAAGTTTACTTAATAGAAACACAGCTATCGATAATAAAAAAGAAGAAATTCTTATTTTATTTTTATTTTACTCTCTCCATTATTGAAATAACAAAATTAATAGATAAAAAAGAAGACCAAAGAGGAGAAAACTTTGTCTAACTTGGATTAGGTATATTTCCAGTAACAAATATTAGTCATTTCTTTTTTAATATGATCGCATATTATGGAGAGAAATCTACTTTTACTTAAGGAATTTAAAATCTTCTTTAATATTTTATGTTTTATCTAGAAGAAAGTCGCGGCATTGCCCGGGATAGAATGATGATCAGTGAATATTTCACTTTTCCATATATATTTTTCATGGCCACAATATATTTATGTTTGCATTGCACTGTGGAGAATCTACTGCTTATGTTATAGAATTATACATATATATATATATATATATATATATATATATATATATATATATATATATATGTAACGGTTTGAATTTTAGAAATGAAAAGGCCAAATATCATGCCTCATTTTGCTCTAAACAAAATATCCACTTCGGGCACCTTTTGACCTTCTGAAATGTCCTACCATTAATCTTATATGCCTGAAGTTATACTTGTGCGGTGATAATTGCTATAATGTAAGTTAAAATGAAACATCCAAGTATTATGTTTAATTTTGAATAATTGTGTCATTGTAGTTCTAAGAACTTTATTACCCTGGATCTATACCGTTATCTACAATCTACTGCTCGGGGTACGACTGTCGTCATTTAGCTGGTTAATCATAGTCACGTTAGAGATATTTGATAAAGAACAGACACGTAGTGGATTTTTTCATCGCAGCAATTCTATACTCACATATATTATTTTACTAGTCTGACTCATTTTTATACCCTGTCATATCAAAGAACCTACTGTTGATTTTATATGCCGGTCTTTTTGCTTGTGTTGTAGTATAACTTAATATTCTTATGTTAGTGACACCGTTTAGTAGAAATCTCCTGCCCATCCTTTCATATGTTTTTTTTCGATTATAGATATTTCTTTAATTCATTCTGATACAACATTTTTCTAACCAAATTACCAGATAAAGAATGTAAAATTTGCATAAAATTAGACGAAGCGGGTGCATAGTTATAGCGAACACACTCACACAAAAAAGTTCTTATTAGATAATTGTAAGATTTTTTTTAATTACTTGCGGCTGCGCCGCGTCGGCACACACGGCGCCAAGTCAAGCACAAAAAGTCAAGCACAAAATCGAATAAATTCAATATCATGTACGCTGGACATCGTCTTACCATCAACGCTTATCCTGTAAACTCGGAGTATGGGAAAGTCATATATTCACAAAACAAAATCACTGAAAAAACAGAAATAATTTAACTAAGGGTAAAGATAATAAGTAAACGCTGGATTAAATGATAGTTAAAATTATTACGAACTTTCAAGGATTCTGTTGCGCCACAAGTCTTGTATGTATGCCGAAAGATGTTACCGCGACTGTATAGAGACAGTGATAAATTCCGGTGACATGGGGAGTAGCCTGTAGTGAGATAAAAAAAATGTTCATATTAATTTTCGATAGTGATAAAAAGTTGGTCTTGTTTTTAAAGAAAGGAATTATACATATGTTGATATTATATTGCATTGTCTTCCTTTGCCGCCATCAATGTCAGCAAAATATATAATTTCTTTAACTCCGGTACTAAAAATATACTGTTTTATTCTTGGAGTGTTGATATTTCCAATAGAAATAGTGTTCTGAGAATGTTTTTGTCACTAATCAATAAATTTTTTCTCAAAATGCTATTGGATATATATAACACTATACTATACTATACTATACTAAACTATTTTAAACTGACTCACTGTTTTTTTTCTTTTGCAGTTGAGTATTATGGCTGCTAAACTAGAAGCAAGACAAGTTGTCCTGTCTTTGGTGCTATGTCTGACTTACCTGATAACCAGCTGCTATTTCTATGCAAAGCGACAAAGTGATCTACCAAAAACTACGCACTCGTAAAAAATTGTCACTGATATTGCTATGTCTGCCATGGAAGTATGGATTAAAGCTGGTATTCCAACTGTTACGCTGTGAAGAAATGAGCAAACATTGTAAGTCTTCGATATGAATTGCGAAATGTGTTAAAGAAAAACTGATTACAAAAACAAAATGCAATAGAACAAATGAGTGATAAAGGAAATCTGTTGTTTGACATTGCTGCCTGCCACTGTGAGTTTGATTTATGTACCTGTCCTATGGACAAAAACGTGGCACGTGCTGAACAGTCAATTTTAGATGAACAAAGATCAAAAACGAGAAATAGTCATAGGGGCAGTTGACAAAAATAATTCGAAATACAAAATGAGAGCAGTATTACAATAAAGTTGCTATACTGGATGAAGGACTTTCAACAAGTTTAGATCAAATCAGTAATTCAAACATTCCAAACACGGATTCTTCTGCTGAGGACATTTATGAAGATGAATAAGCATATAGAACATCTAAAAATATGACCTCACTTCCTACTTTATCCAGAGAATGTGATAGATGTGGTGTTTCAAATGCAGTTGGTGCTGCCATTGCCACATCTATTTTACTGATTATGGAAGAGTGACTGAAAATGACAAAACGCAAGCAGTTGATAGATCAAAGTTGTGGAGAGAACGCGGACATCTGAGAAGCTAACTTGGAGATAGTGCCTCAGAAAAACATTAAACTCCATGTTTTGTGCATTAACCTCCATGTTTTGTGATGGAAGAAAATATGTAAATAGATGTCTCCCATCTGTGAACATGAAGTGTCGAATTACAGAAGCCCAACTCAGAGTACTTAGGACATGTTACCCCTTCAAGTCGATCATCTGCTAACATTTTTGCTTTTATGGCTTATTTTCTGGTGAAAATTACTTGTCTCTAAATGATGTAAGGACTGTAGGATGTGATGTAACAACAGAAAATACAGGATCTCACAATGGCGTATTCGACAACTTGAGGTGCATATAAATTGACCCCTTTCAGTGGCTGGTTTGTGTGATGCAGATGAACGGATTACCTCTCAGAAACATCTTCACCTTTTTGGATGGCACAAAAAGTGGTCCAACTGCTTTCCTGGAAAAATTGGTAAAGCTCTTGTCACGTGTCAATCGCCGCCAGTTGTTCAATTTGAAGCCATAAATGGAAACTTACCAGAGTTTAAAGATCTATCATATCTGAGTAAAGATCAAAAATACCTGTATGATATTTGTATGGCTGTCAACAATGGTGTTGTGCCATCAACTCTTTCATCCAAAAGCCAGGAGCCATGATGCATCTCAGGTGGTTAACTATGGCCAGCAGAATTCTGAGATTCTATATTTCTACCTTGAATCCATCGGAGGAGTTACAGATCATGGCAGAATATATCATGAAGTATATGCTCCAACTTGGTTAAGCATTAAACTGAGACCCAAATGTTTATATGGAGCTCAACACCTGTGCAACGTTATACATCTCTCCAGGTACCTTCCAGAACAGGTTCGAAAATCAGTAAATAAATGTATTCAGCAAATCGGGTACTTTGATCATCCAGAAAATATTCGGTTGCCACTGATGAAAGATAAAAGGGAAGAAATAAAAGAACTAGCCCTGAGGAGAGTTGTAAGATCAAGAGACGTGAAAACTAAAAGATTAAGAAAGTTCCAAATTCCAACATTGAATTTCAATGCTGAGGACGATTATGAAATGGTTGACTTGATCGAAATTCCGAGATGTGAATCTCCACTAACAAGAGTGCTCACAGATCATGAAATTGAGGAAGGCATCAGAAGCAGAGCCGAACCCGTTTTTGAATTGGCTAAGTTTCCCTGCCATACACAAACAGTTGAGAGACATAAAGAAAATTGTCACTGAAGGATCAGCGACAGTGTGTGGAGAAAGTCGCTAAGATTTAATCACGAAAGCCAATGGAAAAATACAGCACAAAGAGGGACTGGGATGGTTAACTCTATTTATTTTGTTCCACATTGCAATTATGTACTTGTAAAATGCAATCTTATAGTATAACTGAGTAATACATTTTCTTGTCTTTTTTAATATATGAATTTTTGTCAATTTTCAACTTTTCGGCGGCAAAGGAAAATGGCTCTGAAAAATACTAAAATCTTTCCTCAACTTACGTTTACAGATAGGAACGACTTTTCAGCACTCTCGAAAGGCAAACTGTATGCGTCACTACACGGTGATGGGCAGGTAACTTTTTTCAACCCTTAGGCTTTTTGTTTGACTCAACGTTGTGCATGACGAACCATATATAAATAAAGCCAATTTAGGGACTCACACCTTTCAGGGAAATTTTTTTTTCGATTCCGTGCGGCCGTTCAAAAGTTTTATTTGTATATATATATATATATATATATATATATATATATATATATATATATATATATATATATATATATATATAAAATGAACAGTATTAATATTATAGATATCTTTCGTCCATTCTTCACATAATTACATTTTCATCCGTGTTTTTTTAAAGCGAACTGCGCAAACGTATGTTTACTTTTATTGGATAGGTTCCGCTTTAATTTAAGAAATATATTTTCGATACCAAAGCCGACTAATGTCACGTGTTTACATGTGTGTGCTTTAAAAGTGATAGGTTGTGTAAAATAACAAAAAGGCGATAGGAAAAACAGCGTTCGAAGTGAGAGATGCCACGGAGATCTGCTAATTGTTATATACATAACCATCAAAGGTTACATATCAGAAAATTAACAACCATCTTGATTAGTCTACCCATTATTCTGGTGTTGCTGCAAGTCATTCTTCCACAAATTACTTACAATATAGACGATCAAGGAATTGACCTTGGTTGAATGAGGGATTGAGCTAAAAAATCGTGTCTCTGTAAAAGTTTTTAAGGTGCATCTCATGTTATTGACTCGTAGATATGTCAGTTTTTTCCTTTATAACCTTATGAGTGCTCCAGCCCTCGATAAATTTACCCTAACACACATTGCAATTGTTTCTTATAAAAAGCTATATAAATTTTATATATTATGTCCATTGCGTTTCCGTGACCTCGTAAAAAATACTAATATTTTGCATAGATGGGGATCTTATAAGAGAGAGAGAGAGAGAGAGAGAGAGTGTGTGTGTGTGTGTGTGAGAGAGATATAGAGAGACAGACAGACAGAAGGATGGGACATTCATATTGATGAGGGGGAGAAGAGAGAGGCATTCATAAAGTTCGACAGTTCTGTTTCACACAGGGGGGAGGAGTTCTTTTAACACAAATTTAGAGAGAAGGGTTATCAGTTCTTATGACACAGGAGGGAACAGTCATTACTGATTATAGAGACGGGAACACATTTCTTGGATGAGTTATACACAAAGTTCATTATAACGATGGAGGAGACAATGTTCATCTACAGATTATTACACATTACCTCCAATTTTGTAGAATGAGGACATGAGACGCTGTTACAAAGTATAACATGTTTCTTTAATACATTCGATCGGTCGCAATGATGACGACATCCAAGAATTCAAAGTCGACTATATGATTAAAAATTTCTCCCTCGCTTCCAAAGGGGACTGCCTTCTCTGACGATGTCAGCTCTCTCTCTCCAACTGGACTATGGGCCCTGTCTGTCTAAAACAAGCAAACTATATTAAGGATTCATTTCTCTATGACGTCATATGTGTGTCTGGCCACGTGATCGGTCCACGTAGCTTACAACGGCGTTGTTTGGCACGTTTGAAAACCACTTTTGCAGATAATCAATTTTCTCTAACCTATTTTTCGACCTAACTTATTTTTTCAACATATTTATAGTGGCTATTGTTCGTTCTTCTAACTGACCTCATTTTAATTCAGTTTCCATTAAAAAAGAATTGAACAATCAACATCCCTTTTACTCAAACATATCTACTATTATATTAATTTGAAAAATGCGAATTCCAAATTCCATTTCTGGCCCGATTTCTGACTCTATTTTTAACCTATTTCCGAATCTTGCTGACAAGGTTCGAATCTTCGTCTATCTAAACTCATTTTTACTTATTTAATTTGTTTCTTACTTACAAGAAAAGTGGACCTTTCTTGTAAAAATTATTATAATGCTAACTACTTTATTGCACTGAAGCTACACCCATTTTCTACAATCAATTCTGGAGTACGACCGTCGTAATTAAGCTGGTTAATCACGGTTACATTTAATATATTTGATAAAGAACAGAAACGTAGTGGTTTAATTTGCGATTTTTTCTTAGCAGCAATATCATACTCACAGAAATTATTTCATTAGTCTAACTCATTTTTATATATACTGTAATGACCTGTATTTACATATCTTGCTCAGGGGAGTCTCTGATTCTTTTCTTCCTGTCTGTTTAACTCGTTGATTCCGTTGTTTTTATAACTCGATTTAATATCACTTATAATTCCAGCAGCTTTTTCGGAAGGCCCGAAAGCTTGTAGAATTCCCGATCCTGCTGATTTTTCTCCTCCTACTCATATCTTCGTTTCAATACAAATGCCAATAAGCTCCACGAGGTTCTACGATAATTGCCTTGCTTTCCTATATGAGGTAGCATCAGATATTTTCTTAAGAGTTAATATAGTCATTACTTAAAAGCAGATATGTATTCATATAGATATCTACTCCAATAATTGTATAAAGCTTTTTTTTTTAAATATTAATTACTACCATACTAACGTACATATATTAAATCCAAAACTTTACTTGACTAATTATAGGCGCTGGTAGCATATATTAAATGAAGTGGTAAAAATACCTCATAGGCAGACGAGGAAATGAATTCGTATTTTATTTTTTATACATTATAAAAATAATTAAGCGAGACTAAATTTCTTTTTCTTCTTTAACTATTTATCAAAATTGATCATTATGCTGATGGTGAAAAAAAGATTGCGTTTATTTTCGAGTCAAACTTTGTTTCTAGTCAAACACACATATTAGTGTGAATTTCATTTTTCAGACAAAAGTGAAAGTAGAGCAAATCGAATTAATTGGCACTCATAACATTTTCCCTTCAGCCATATCTGTATTTTTGCCGGCATACATTTTGTTTGTTTTTTCTGTCATTTTGATAGTTCGTTTTAATGTTTTTATTGATTTACAGATCGAAATAGCAGTTATTAATGATACTTTTCGAACATGTATACATCATTATATATATATATATGTGTGTGTGTGTGTGTATATATTTATATGTATATATTCTATATACATATCTTTTTTATATAATCAATTTGAAATTACTATATGACGATATATATATAGTGTATGTATATATTTTTTTTATCTATCTATATGTCTATATCTATCTATCTATCAATGTCTCTCTCTCTCTCTCTCTCTCTCTCTCTATATATATATATATATATATATATATATATATATATATATATATATATATATATATAGCTAAAGAGGAGATTCCGGGGTTCATCTATGCTAGTATTCGTCAGGCTTATGCGAAGTGTTGCTGTCATCTCGCGTTTTTATATGCGCACATTCTATTGAGTTTGAGTTAGCTAATCCGTTTCTTAGTTTCCACCGCACCTCTACTAATCAGCCACTTACATATATAAGTTGAAGTTAGTAGTTGAAATATTGGTACATAACTGAAGAATATTCTGAATATAAAACTTGTCATTATTATGAATTATACTTGAAAGATGTTTTTCTTTGTTTTCACTGAAAATGTTTACAGTTTAGCCTATTGTAGTTTGTGGAAACCAAAAAAAATTATCATATATATATATATATATATATATATATATATATAATTTTTCACCTCAGTGCATATTTCTGTTTATCCGTCCTCGTTTTCACTTCCGAATCTCTGCTTAAAATAAGGATAGCAGAGCGGCACGATGCGAGTCATATGATTGCGTTGTTGTAAACCGTTATTTTCTATGTATAAAAATCGGTAAAATAGCTGCTAAGGAAATAATTTAAAAACAAAATTAGAACTTGTTACACCTACGCCCTCTTGTATATACGTACATGCCTTTATGATTAATATTTTACCTATTTCTTATCAGTATAACAATAGCTCAAACGCCCCAAACAATTTGTTTCGATTCTAGGTAATGGAACCAACGTAGTTTTTTTTTTTTTAATTTCAGAATTACTTATTTATATTGAGTATAATATAAAGTATTAGATAACTAACTCTATGCTAATTAATACAAAATGTATATGAATTACAATATCACAATCAAGTGTGTTTCTCTAGCATTAAACACCGGCTTGTAAAGAATATAACATGTATCGAAGTAGTCATGACTGGGCAGACATCGGACGTCTAATTTACAAGGCTGCTGTTCCTCAAAAATCCATCCTGACCTAAAATCGCTTCCCTATCTTCATCAGTCATCATATAAGTCACCTTTTACGTATATTCACACACATATACGCAGATGTATTGCAACACATATGATATAAGAAACAAATACTGTTTAAAATGAAATACAATTGCTTCATCAGGATCATTTTATTTTGCGTTAACAGATTTCACAAAGGTATTCGAAACCTAGTAGGCAATGATATTTTATCCTATCTATGAAATCTTTCTCACAGAAAAAAAAAAAAACGTTGCGAACTTGTCTCATGCCGAATACTCCTTTGAACTGTAATCCATGGTCCACCCTAAAAACCTTTAAAAACACTCATACAGCAACAATCACTATCAACAACTTCTATATTTTTAATCTTGGCTTTTATCAAAATTTAAATCAAATCGCAATCTAAACGTAAATTCGATGAAAAAAACTGCTTTTCTAAAACTGCCTGCTACCGATCATTGTGTGACATAAAGGGCAGTTCCATTCTGATGTAAGTAGACATACTAGATAAGTGAAAATGATATTATGATAAGGTAAGTATCGAACCCTGTAGGCTAGTGTTAAAGATAATGGAGAATGGAATGTTCGAAATAAAGTCGGTTTTTAATATTATTAGATATAGTTTAATATTGTTAATTCTATTAGAAATACTTTAATATTGTGTATGTTGGAAAAAGAGTCGATTGCCCATTCTTTTAGAAATCTAGATATTAAATATGTCAGTGTAAATTAACAGGATTTTGTTTAAAAATAGGTTAGATTAGAATTGAGGATTCTTTTGTTTGCCAAAACTGCGTTTGTACAAACATATGTAAAGCCACGTGAAAATTACTGACATTTGAAAACAAAATTCTGACGTCATAAAGAAAGGAACGTTCTCAATATAGAATTCTGTGGGTTCGATGATAGAAGAGTTGATCAGCCATTAGTTTTCAGTTGATGGGTCATAATCAGTTGGAGATGAGAGCCCCATAGGAGCGAAGGGAGAACCAAATATGGTTGTAACTGTTCGTCTCGTCATTCCTAACAACAAAAATGTAATTAGTTTTATTATCATCTATAACAGACGTTGTGTAACCCCTTCCAAGTATTATGTGTCTCCATCCTCCATCATAAGTGAAGTATCTCTCCCCTCTATATGTGTATAAAAACTGTTGTATCATATATCTCCCAGTCCGTATTAATATGAACCCCCCCAGGAAGAGTCACAATCGGTGTCATGATGTAAGATGTATAAAATATCTCCCTCATTATCATGGTCATCTGTTCTGAGACCCTGTATTACATGTACCCGTTATAAGTCCCCAATATGATCCCCCTGCTACACAACAAGTGCTTTGCTGTTCAACTCATTTTTACGGGTTCGTTCCGATGTAAACAATTTCTTTAATAACATTATTTTTAATTTCATGTACTAATGTTAAGAACCCTATTGTTTAGGTAATCAACTCATTATCATTTAACCTCAAGTAACTTTTTGGCACCGTTTTTTTTTTTCATTTAATTCATGTGTATTTTTATTAAGTTACTTATATTGCCTCCCAACTATGTTTGAAAAACAAAACAAAAAAGTCTCCTCACTTTAACATATATTCTAAATAAAGTTTGGAATTCATTTGAAGTATAACTGTGTAGCAGAATGGTTGGTTTTCCAGGCGGCTTTGTTTTCAAATTTCTCAGAATATTTGAATAAATAAACACACAACTAAGATCATACTCTTAGTATCTTCTTCATCTAACATCTTTCATCAACGTAATTTCACATTAAATGTTTACGATAACATTGTCGCCATAGAAAAGCCGATATGATTGCATTTCCGTTTAATAAAAAAATCGGTTTTCTTTTATTTGTGCATACCATCTACCAGTTGGCCATTTGTGTAGAAATATCAAGAGCAATAGGAGTGTTCTATCATGTCTTAAAGTTACACAATTGTTTACGATCGAAATCGGAGATGCGCACCTGTTCAACTCATGCTCTATACCGATCCAAGTTATGACAACAGGGTCATTGCAATCACCTCCTAAAATGCAAATCCGCACGGTTTAATATTTAGGAATCGTCAAGGATGATGAAAACAGAGTTTATACCAACGATTATTGTCTTTTCTATGATTTTAATTGAGAACCATATCATGCCACCTCAAATCTTCGTAATCGGCTGGAAAGTGTACTTGGATGTGCTGAAAAGTTTAGTGATCCCCTGTTGCAATCAGGTGTCTGCTAGCAGACCCTGTGTGTGGCAGAAGGAATCAAGCCGGACACGTCCAAAGAGACCCAAACATGGCTTAAGAAACGGTACTATCACTCTGTACCTTTCACTTACTGACTGATCTCCTCCCCCGATCTGAACACGTTCGACTACTTCGTTTAGTCATACATCGAGAATATCACTAACATGACCTTCCACAACACGAATGCCGGACTGATCCCCCAGTATTCGTCGAGTTCTGGCCGGCGAGTATGGACATAGCATGCTCCCAGTTTCGGACGCGTATCGCGGTTACTGTGAATAGATGTCTGTTCTACTATATAATCAAGTTACCTAAATCGATTACTTCAGTAACTGTTTTGCAAAAAAGCTCTAGTGTCATTTTCTTTAGGGCGACAATTTTATCGTTCCACGTGTATTATGTTAGGCGTTTTATTACGCGGGATCAGACTAGTTTTACTAAATGCAAAACATTGCTACACATCTAATGGTACCGTTAAAACAAGTGATATTCACTTCGTTGGGGAGATTTCTTACATAAGCGTAATATTATTTTTAATTATATTAAATACTTTATATTCGAACCAAAACCAAAACTTATGAAGAATTCTTGGTAAAAATATTTATTATAAGACATGGGAATCCAAAAAATTAAACAACAATCACTCGGATGTAATCATGCCATAAAAATATATAACACACACGCTTCTGTTTTAATATATAGTAGTGTTTAAAAGCATAAAAATCCAAGCTACTTTCCTACAACTAACCATAAGTGCAGGTGGCAATACAGAAGATATAGCAATTAAATGTGAAAAGACACAAAACTAAATAAAACACACGCTACCGTATTAACATATAGTAGTGTTTAAAGTCATAAAAACAAGCTCCTTTCCTACTACTGACCCTGAGAACGGGTGGCAATATCACAAATATAGCCATTACATGTGATTTTATGATTTTGGTGATCAGCATTAGAATCAGTGGTAAAAATTACTTAAGCGCTTACAAAATGATAATGCACCGAAATGGGATCAGTTTACATTATATTTATATGCACCTCTGAAACCCCGTTGGAAATTATAATGTTACGTTCCAGTGTGCTTACACATAATCGCCTAAAATACTAAAATCTCATATGTTTTGCGTATTTTAAATGTAAATGAAAGTATTTTTAAGTTAACAAACTTCTTAATGTTTGCTCTTTATCTATTTTACCCAAAGTTTTAATAAACTTGTCAGATTTTCATTTCTATTTTCACTTGTGCCAAAACCCAACAAAATATAAGGAAACGTGAATTATTTCAAAAGACAGTGTAATCAGACAAACCCAGCGCCAGAAAAAAATCCAAGGATTTTAAATATTTGGTATTAAAGTGTGAAGTATCTAGTAGACACCATATGGCCATTTATCAAATAGGTACGAAAAGCTATTAAAAATCTCTGATATTGAATAGGCAAGTAGAGTCTAGAATATTGATTTCGCTTACAATAATAACTAATGAAAACAAATCAAACTAGGCTCTACATCTGGGAATGGTTTTTCAAATATGGTTTGAATAACAATTGCCACAACCGCGAAGGAGTTCCTTGTATCCAAAGAGGTGCCACAAACTTTTATTATTTCAGAGGAAGCCGATGACAGAAATCCGAATGCACAGCTGTCGACAAAGAAATTTAACCCCAGCCCAAGCTCAGAGCATTAAACATGTTTATTTACTATAGGAATTCACTCGTATGAGGGCACATAGACATTTTAGCGAATTTTAGCGAATAGAGGCGAAACGAGTACAATAGCACAAGACAAATTAGCTCTCAAAAAATTACCAATAAATAATATTAAGTAAACTCTGCTAATCAATGTAATTTCTGTAAATACGATTTGTAGCCTATTATGTGGCCCTTCTCAGATTTTGGTTGTAAAGGAATAACTTAAAAGAAAATAATAGTTGCTTGTTTCATTTTTTTATTTTAAAAAAATTATATGATCGGTTTGTAATCGGAAATAAGACTATAAATTTTCTGATTCCGATACTGATGTCTATACCCTAAAACGTTCTGATTTTTCCGATCCAGATTCTTATTAATCGTCCCAACACTAATATATATCTATATATATATATATATATATATATATATATATATATATATATATATAGTAGAAATGGTAAGTAATAAACACCTTCAAAAAGTGCTCAATACTGATGTACAGCAAATATGCTTTTATTTTTTATTACCGTTTTTTGTTCTGTTCGGTTACATTTTTGTTTCAGCTACGCGACCGTTTTTTGGCCGTTATGGAAAAGTTCGTTTATGGTGGAATGAAGGAATGAATGATGTCAGGGGAGGGTGCGAGAAAAGCGGAAATAGAAAAACGGGAAGTTGGGAGGCGGGGTGCTTGGTCGATCGGTAATGCTTTAGTTTTGGAGTTCAAGAACATTAGTTGGTTGTGGGGGGTATGGGAAGTTCCTCTCTGGTGTGGCTAAGGACATAGGGATATATGGAGGGGGAGGGGGATATGTAGGCGTAAGGAGAGGAGTTACATTTCGAGTTCTAAGGTTTAGGTTGTTGGGGTCTCTTTAGTGGGATGACTTCTTGGTAAGTATGTCTTGACCTGTTGGGTGTTCGTTTAGGCTGGGAAGCGGGGGGGGGGCTACGATTCGGTTTATCTACTTGATTTTGATATTTTTATTTTTTTCATTTTTTATTTTTATTTTTATTTTTTATATATTTTTATTTATTTGTTGTTAAGTGCTTTGATACGGTTAGCCTTGGGCCGCACGCGTGAGCACACACATCCGCGCATAGCCACCCACATACACATAAAGAAACGCGCACATGTAGACATACATCTCCGCTTACGCACACTCTACGGTTAATTGAGGCCAACGGGTGTATATGTATGCATGTATGCAGTGCGCATGTGTTTACATGTTGAGGCGGAGATGTATGTGTACATGTGCGAATTTCTTTATGCGTATGTGTGTGCGTATGCGCACACGTGTGACCTTATCAAAGCACTTAACAACAAATGAATAAAATAAAAAACAAAAAATAAAAAGATACAAATCAAATAGATAAACCAAACGTAGACCCCCACCTCCCAGCCAAAGCGAACCCCCAACATGTCAAGACATCCTTATCAAGAAATCATCTAACTAACGAGACGCCAACACCCTAAACATTAGAACCCGGAGTTTTAAGTAACCCCCTCTCCTTACCCCTACATATCTCCCTCCCCCTCCATATATCACTATGTCCTTAGCCACACCCAAAATCGGAAAAAATAGGATTAAACTAGCATCAGATAGAATCGGAAGTAAAATATATAGTGCTCCAACCCTGATCGCTATCGTTGGAGCTATGCTAAATTGGCACAGAATAGCTGAAAAAAAAGATGCAATTTTAACGTATAAATCTACATATGACAAGAACACATAACACAACTTTCGTAAGCTAAGTTCTATTGTGTTTCAACTTTAATTCCATTTCTCACTATTCATGGGCTAAAGACCAACAAAAGACCGGTCCACAAGTTGTAGAATCCATTGAACCGGATTGCACGGTTCTGCGACCTTGCTTGTCGGGGAAAATGCATTTTGAGAAAAAAGGAGGCAAATAAACATGCCCGGAGACATGATTTTATATATTAGATTAGTAATTTAATTTGTTCTCATTTAGCATCGCCTCATAGAAACAAAACGTCGGTGTGTACATCTGCTGTATTATCTCTAAACGGTCCTCTGCGTTTGTGAGCGTCTTTTTCCTATGGACTCGAAAATAGTTGAGCGTATTTTTTGCAAATTCTACGCGAAGATACCTGATGTGTCTGGGGAGTGTTTTTACGTAGGGATCTATGTGATAAGCACCGAAAATCAATAATCGAAAAAAATCTGATTAAGGATGGCAGTCCATGTTGGGCCAAAGATAACACTTTTACACAGCCTAAAATACCTGTGGGACTGAAAAGTGTTATCTCAGCACAAACAGAAAAGCTCAGCCTATAAAAACAACTGTGGTCTTGTATACTGCAGTGTGGCGGTCGAAATTAATGTTGTTTTTGAAGCATAATTGAACTATGATACTTTACTTTTGCAATTTAAACTCAGAGTGAAGTAGTTGTTTACAGATAATTGTATATAATCAACAGAAGGTTCTCTACAGAGCAATGTAGACTACAATGTATTGTGGACTAAATCTCTTCGAGGAACTATGTGAAGCTCTCTCGTGGTTCACTGTATGGTGGTCCTTACCATGAGCAGACGATCAATTCATTTGATTATAAAATTGAAGGGTTCATTGATGTCGTTAGCAAGAAAAGTATATAAAGTAGAACAGTTGTTGATCCTCATTCAATGGACAACAGGTAGCGCCTTCCTATCACTAACATACTACTATGTGTCTGTGCGTTTTTATTTAATATAAACTATTGTAATGTTATTTAATTTCGTATCAATTAATTCAGGAGAAAAAATGCTATACTCCAAACTAAATACGTTCAAATATTAATTAATAGTGTTTATATTGGTTTAGTTATTTGGCTTTCCTGTATATAAACCTATTTTGGCTACTTACTGTTTAATTCAATAAATTTGAAATAATTACGCACGTAAAAGTTGGTTGCTCTGGCGAAGTACAAGCCATTGTATACCATCAACGTAATTTCCCCCGACAACCCCAAGCAGCAAAAGCCCACCCCTACACAGTAGAGATCTCTAGATGTAAGCAGGTCTTACACTCTAATGGTTTATTCCCAAGAACTGCTAAAGTGCAAGTGTAATGTGAATAGACATCTTGCTGCTCAACTCCCTTTAAGCTACCATGTAAATACTGCCCCCGATAGTATTCCTCTACATCAAAGTGGGACTGTGCCTTGTTTTGGGGGTAAGCATAGGTTGAAATGTTTCAAGTTATTCATAATTTCAAATAGTTATTCATACCGTTAGCTTTCGTGGTTTTGTAGAGAAAAAATAGTTTTGTTTTTACTGTCGCGCATGATTGATTTTTACAAATACAAATGAAAATGCACAAAAAAAAACGTATTGTTGCTACATTTCCATAAGAAAGCCTTTATCCATTCAGGTTTTTTTAGTAGAACTGTCCAGCTGTTGTCTACGATAAAATGGGGCTGCTTCTAAACTAACTAACGATAGTGGTTTTCAAGTATTATGTCCACACATACGTACTGTACTTGCAATAACCCTTATC
This sequence comes from Euprymna scolopes, assembly GCF_053919585.1. Lineage (NCBI taxonomy): Eukaryota > Metazoa > Mollusca > Cephalopoda > Sepiida > Sepiolidae > Euprymna > Euprymna scolopes. Next base: position 17,918,865 of record NC_136493.1, read on the forward strand.
CCTGAGTGGGGTTCGGGCCTTGATAAGTGGTGACCACCTTGTAAAAAAACGTTACTTAAATTCCAGCATTTTCTATAATTCTTCCATTTACCTAACTCTGATTAATTATTTATTCTCCTGCTGCTTCCGACCTTTGATAAGCAGTAAACTCAAAATAAAAAAGACACCCTGCTATATCTCGTAGCACTAGTAATGGACTATATTGTATCTATTCACATATTATGTAGCGAGTAGAACGATAACATTGACGTTCTTGAAATGAAAATTCCATTTCCGTTTGATGAATTACGGTTTGATGTAGATCATCGACTAGTTGGCCAGTTGTGTACAAATCCCAAGAACGATATGAACCTTCTATCATGCCTGAAAGTGACATGTTGTTCAACGGGCGAGATTGGAACTGCAGAGTTGTACACCTTATGCTGTCTACCGATTTATGTTATGACAAGAGGACCATTGCCAGCGCCGTTCACAAGCAAATCCAATACTTGGGGGCACAACTCAACGAAGTTTATTGACATTGTAATTGTTTTTGGGGTGGTTGCAATTGAGGGCAACATCATGCTACACTACATCTTCGAAGTCGGCATGAAAGTCAACACTAAAGTGTACTTGGATGTGCTGAAGAGTGTTGCGATTCATCGTTGCAATAAGCTAGCCGCTGGCAGATCCTGGGTGTGGCAGCTAGTGTCGGACACAGCTCACAACCGAAGATACCCAAGGTTGGCTACAGAAGGAGGGCTACGACTTTGTACCTTCCTCTTCCTGCTCACTCTCTTCCCCCAGCCTGAACCAGATGGACTACTTCGTTTGATCATACATTGAGGCAATCACTAACAGGATTTACCAAAAAAACTAAGCTTGCATAATCGCAGCCAACCGCCGAGTATTAGCTGAGCTCCCGCCATTGCATGTGTAAAAGATATGTTCCCAGTTCTGCACTCGTATGGTGGAGGTGATTGAAGCTGAACACGGCTACATTAGAGTAAAATATATTTCCTTAACATTTATATTTCTTTCCTTAATTTGTCTTGCATACAATACAATTTCTATATTCGAAATTTAACTTTTTCAAATTACAAATTTAACCCCCTAAATTATGATTTATGGGCTCTATCTAGTATATTGAGCAATTTTGTTTAGTTGGCATAGTCTTGTATAAAATATTACATCCAATAATATGTTATAAGACCGATAATCACTGGATTTGCACACCAGTTAATTTATTCTATTTCATTATTCTAAATAATTATTTGTGTGTGTGTGTGCGCGTGCGCGCCCGCCTGTGTGTGTGTGTATTTCTGTATATAATTTTGAGTGTGGAATGTACGCTACGCATACACGAACCGATGGGTAACAGTCTAAGCTATTCAATCTCTTAATATAATGTTGACATTAGTATGATACTCACATACATAAAATATTTTTTTATTATAAAAAAAGCTTTTAGATTTTATTGCTTTTATACAATTGTCTATTTTATTGCTTACAGCAGCGTATCATATTCCTCCCGCGCTGTTCAGCACTATTAATCAATCACTCTTATAAGTTTCCTAGTGAGTTTGCTTTACCCTAAATTCGTGTTTATACGTAATGATATTTACAGCAAAAGTTCAGTTACCAATGCGCCGTATGGTGCATTTTTGCTTTACTTCAAAGTCAGTAAGAATTGGAAAAATACATTTCAGTCTCTGCGATATCGGTGCATATAAAGAACATTTATCTCAGGCTAAAACAGAAGAAACAGTTGTATATATTAAGCGTGACATATATTTATATCAGTGAATGTATATGTATATATATATATATGTATATATATATGTGTGTGTGTATGTGTGTATATATGCGTGGATATATATATATATAAATATATATGTATGTATATCTATATATTCATGTATATATATGGTTATACTTACATATATATATATATATATATATATATATATATATATATATATATATATATATATATATTCATACATATGTGTTTCACACCCAGATGCTTTCAGTGGTACACGTAATGTATTCCCTCGCCTTATAAAGACCTTTGTTTATTGCCGACCAATTGTCTGAAACATTAACATGTTCAGTGTAGCGAATATGTGATAGTTGTCTATATTGATACATATATGATATTTTCGTCTATTTTTAGATCATTCTTAATAACTTCCTTTTTATTAACGAGTTTTCCTGCTTGAATACGTTGATATTGGTGTGTACGTATATATATATATATATATATATATATATATATATATATATATATATATATATATATATATATATCTACGAAACAACCCTAAAAATAGTGGATACAAAAATATCGATATCAAATATAGGCAACAAAACACCAACAAATATAATAAAATTAAAAATAGAAGAAAAAACTATAATTTGTTGTACGACCCCATACAATCAATTGTTAAAAACAACACTTGGCAGGAAATTTCTAGATCTTATTGAAACACACATTCCCGCAACCAACCCCTTACACAAAATCTTCAATAAAAATACCTTGAAGTTATTTTACAGTTGTTGCGAAAATTTAGAAATGATAATTAACGCAAATAATAACGAAATACTAAACAAAAACAATGTAAACATCATCAAAATAAACAATAAAAAAGTAGACGCCATGAAAAAAATCAAACCAACACTAGCAGAAATAATAAAAATACTACTACCACTACTACTACTACTACTACTACTACTACTACTAATAATAATAATAATAATAATAATAATAATAAACCAACCCCGGACAAGAACAAACATACCAAAAATAAAAATACTTGTAACGAACAAGATAAATGCAACTGTAGACACCGCACACTTTGCCCAGTTCACAATAAATGTCTTACAAAAAGCGTAGTTTATCAAGCAACAATATTTGCGAAAGAACACCCGGATAACAATAAATATTATGTAGGCATGACTTCCTTACATTTCAAAACCCGATACTATGACCACAAAAGTACATTCAAAATTTAAAAAAAAAACACCGTATAAAAACAACACTAGCGAATAAACACTGGGAACTCAAAGAAATTCGGACATTCACCGGTAGTCGAATGGAAAATAATGAGACAAGCTACCACGTGCAGACATTTAGACGACCCATGCAAATTATGCCTTCATGAAAAATTTGCTGTCCTGTACTTGAAAGATACCCAAAATCTTTTAAACTGTAGACGAGAAATAGCAAACAACTGCGTTCACAAAATAAAACTTACTCTAGGATAGCGATACAAAATAGCTTTAAAACTAACAAAAACAATAAAAAACAAACAAATAAATAAATTAAATAAACATGAACATACGTAAACGATCACACGTATATATGTACATACATATATGGCTGTACGTGTGCACGTATGCGTGTAAACATGTGCATATTTATATATATATAAAGAGGAAAATGGTCTGCTTTAAACAACTAACCTAGTTCTAAAACAGATCCTTTGTTCAATAAAACGCATGCCCATTGGCTGATAGAAAGGGGCGCGGTGGATACTAGAAAGCTGATTGGCTAACTAAAATCCTCAACATATATAAAAGCGAGAAACAACCACACAAATCGCGCATAAGTCTGACGAATCCTATTGTGAATTAAACGCCGAATATTCAGTGTAGCTTAATCGCCATATATATTTTATAAATTATATATATATATATATATATATATATGCATATATATAAACAGATAGATGCGCAAATATAAATATATATAGCTATACACACACATATATATATATATATATCTGTATATCTATAAAAGTGAAATGAAAGTGTGTGTGTACATTTCCCTACGCAATAACTCTGTCGATTTTTAGTCTACAGACTCGAAATTTGATATACAGGCTACTGAGATTTGGCCAGAAATTGGGCGATTAAGAGGCCAAACATCAACGATTTGACATTTGAAAACTCTACCAAACTCCTCCGATAATTTTAGTTTTACTCACTTGAAATTTTAGATATAGGTTCCTTGAACATTGATCTAACTTAATAATTTGATTTGAGCCCAAAACAATACATTTTAAAGGGGTATAATAGTGGTCAAAATTTTTAATAAAATGACCGCTTATTTTTTTTTGCCAAACGTACACCTCCAAATACATTGGCAACGCCGGGCACCAATGGCAGTTTATATATATATATGTATATATATATATATATATATATATATATATATATATATATATATATATATATATATATATATATATATATATATATATTGAACCTGTTTCAAGATTGGATCAGAAATTAAATTACAAACGTGTATTAGAAAAAGGTACGGTTAATGAATATCAGGCGTTATATGTTATATCACTATATTTCCCTTTGCAAAAAGAGAAAATCGGGCTAATCACTCCTAAAAATAACGATTAAACTGCATACTGTAACTTTAATATTGTCTTTGTTCTTCATCATTCAATAAAGGCTGATTCAACATGTTTAGTTTATTAATGTATTTCGTTTACCATTTAAAATATTAAGTAAATTACTGAGACTACGTGTGTCTTAAATAGGGCCGTTCTCATCAGCCAGGTGTCCTCATAGGAAGGGTTCTTCTGCCTTGAGATAATGATGATTTAATTTTACTACATTAAAATTCAAACATATGAAAACTGGTATGTCAATTTGGGGAAAATATAAACAGAACAATGAGATCGTGAGAGAAGTCAGTCGAATTTTGACACCTCACTCCCGCGGATTATATTTGGTTTCTAAACGTTGTGCAATGCTGACGTGTTTCACTACAAACAACAGATTCATTCTTACTAGGGAAAGTTGTGTTTAGCAAGATAATTAAACATTCTCATGACTGCCGAGTTGAACAGTTATTTTTTTTTTGTTGTTTTTCGTTCGTTTCATTTAATGCTTAGATAAAACCTGAAGGAATTCAATATTCCTGTCCATCTATTTCATTAATAGTTTTTCGAAAGCTTTTCGTGTGCTTCTTACAATTAATTCTTAGTGTAAATATGAATCAATTCCAGAGTTTGTGTTCGACTATTTCATAAATAAATTGTTTGTTTGTTTCATTAAATGATTAACGAAAACGTGAAAAACTTCCGGGTTTTGTATTCCTATAGTTGCGCCTTAGTTTATAGAAACTATATTAGAATACCATATATCGACTCTCCCCATTATGAACATCAACGTAATTTAAAGACTTTGACTATAAATATAAATCCACGTGATTAACCCTACAGCAAACAAAATTGGTAATCGTAATAAATTGCATCCTAAGGAATATGCAAGAAACTAGGTATTCAACTAAATATAAATGAACCGCACAATCTGAACGCAAAAATATACTTGTTTACGTAAATCAATAACAAAGTAATTGCTTCTTTCCAAAATTTTATATCAATGGCTTCCGTCTCGGAAAAAACGCTTGACAAAGCTTAGGGAAATAATGAGGCATTTTCGAAAATCAATTTCTGGCTATTCCTGTTAGTAAAACAGAAAAAGAACACCAACGTTGATTTAACAATAGTTTTTTGTTAAGGAAGACGCAGATGATTTCCATATATATATATATATATATATATATATATATATATATATATATATATATATATATATATATATATATATATATATATATATTAAACTTCCCAATCGACAGTTTTATATTTGTTGTTATTATTGATATTGGTGGTGTAATTAATATTATCAATAGTATGAGACTTATATTTATTAGGATTGTTATAGGGTTAGTATTAATTTGGATATAATAACAGTCATGATATATTGTATCCATGTGTGTACATGGATGTCTGTGTTTGAGGATCCGTGCATTGATATAACTGCGTATATAAGTATATACACATGTAATAACTGTATGTGAGTCTTATATATCTATGTATGTGTATATGGGTGTATATATGTGTGTATATATAGCCGGGTGTATCAAAGTGTGGGTATTTATACGTGTATTTATATATATATATATATATATATATATATATATATATATATATATATATATATATATATATATATATATGTACGCATAAGGAGTTTGATAACTGCCGGAGTTTATGTTTATTTTTATTGTTTGTTTGTTTGTTTGTTTGTTTATTTGTTTATTTACCTTTTATTTTTGTATTTAAATTTATTTTAATTAAATTTAATTTATTTAATTTATTCATTTTATTTTTTTTAATTTTAATTTAATTTTTTTGTGGTTATAGTCATGGACTGTTTTCAGTACGCGTGTGTGAGTAAAATACAACGAAACGTGTATATCCGCTCCAAATATAAGTATAAGCGTATGTTTGTTTCTAGTGTGTGTTTCTGTGTGTGGTGTGTGTGTATGTGTGTGTGCGTGTGTATGTGTGTGTGGGTGTGTGTATGTGTGTGGATTGAAAGACACCGGTCAGTACTCAATGGATATAAGGAACGTTTTCAATTTACGGACCGCAAGATAAACATACTAAATTCTCAATATCTTATGCCATAAAAACCAAAAGATGGGATTTTTTTTTACATTGAGTTCACCACTTAACAGACCCAATGGCCACTCAGGGATAAGGGTTATTGTGTGTACAGTAATCAAAGGGATAGTGTAGCAATAGTATTAGAGAAATTGTGAGGTGTCATTTATTAGGGGCGGTTAATAAGGAATTTGTTTGTGCTGGACTTGAAGACACCAGGTTGACGTTAGGAGGGAAACAGGCAAGCGGAACAGAGTTTACAGGCGTGCAGTGTTAAGAAAGACGCTTTTTTCATGGTATCTACGTTTTGATTTAGGCACAGATAGGGAGTGGGGAAAATTATTTACGGTGGTTTCAGCTAGTCGTGTGTTTTGTGAAAAAGATTGGCGAGGGAGGACCAGAGAATTGAGCGCAGACGAGCACCTGCCATAGAAATAACGATAGAACAATGACAGGCTCGCTACGTCTCTTCTTTCGGAAAGAGGTTGCAGGGTAGAGAAAAGGGCATCCCCCACTAAGCCACGGAGTCTGTTTTGTATTCTGTCAAGGCAGGATAGACTGTTTTTAGCAGCCCTCGCCCAGATGTGGCAGCAATACTCCATCTTTGGACGTACTTAGCTCTTATATAGATAGAGAATTGCATCATTTATGAAATATATTCTGGAGCGGTAGAGAGATCCCACCATCTTCCCAGCAACCTTGGCCACAGACTTGATGTACGTGTTCAATTTAAGACCAGGTGTAAAGGTAAAACCCAGGAGCTTATCAAAGCCTGGGGCCTTCCTTAGACGAGAGCCATCCATTACAATTGATGGCAGATGGGGATCAGAGCGTTTATCATGTAACGATAAGAGCTTTGTTTTAGATGCATTAAAAGTAACCAGCCAGGCCTCCCCCAACTGTACCACGCGCTCAAGATCAGAGGAGAGTAAATCAGAGAAAACCTTATCATTTACAGCCTTTGATGTGTTGCCATAGATTGTCGTGTCATCAGCATAGATGTCAACGAAAGATTTTAGTATGTGTTTTGGGAGATCATTGATGTAGATCAGGAAGAGAGTTGGGCCTAGTGTGGACCCCTGAGGGACTCCAGCATTAATAATGTGGGCCTCTGATTACTGCCCATCATCCACTACTCTTATGAGCCTATCTGAGAGAAATGGCTTAATGATTGACAAAACATATCCAGTTATACCCTAGCTGAGAATCTTGTGTAGTAGGCCTTTATGCAAAACCTTATCGAAGGTATTTGATATGTTGAGACCAATTGCCCCAGAAATAAAGGCATTGTGGAGAGATTCACTAATCCTATGAGCTATAACCGTTAGCACATCTGCTGTAGATCTCGCAGAGCTGAAACCATATGTCGTGTCGCTAAGAAGGTTATTTCTGTTGAGGTGGTCGACTACTATTCAATTTATTGTGGATTCCAGCAACTTACTCATGTCACAGGAGACTTATTGGTCTGTACTGAGAGAGGGGTGACCTATCTCCTGCATTCTTAAATGCAGGGCATACTGATGAGGTTTTCCAGGATGTTGGGAAGCACTTCTTCTTCAGGCAACGCTTAAACAGTTTGGAATGTATGGGAGCAAGTTCTGGTTGTAATTTTTTTAACACTATAATTGGAATACCGTCGGCCCAGTTGCTTTACTGGAGTCAAGGTTCGTGAGTAGCTTGGCGGCCTCACGCACATATATTTGTATGCTGCATAGCGTGTTGTCTGTTATAGGAGTGAATATGGTTAGTTGATGGCCTTCGTCACACAGGGTAGAATTTGCGGCAAAGTTTTTGGCAAATAGCTTGGCCTTGTCGGATGCTGTCGAGATGACCTCTGGGCCATTGATAATGGTTGGGATAGAACGCACGTTTCTGTTCAGGATCCTATTTGCTATTTGCGAGAACTGGTGTGAACCAAGCCGCTGCTCAGCTACTTTGGACTTAACGGATTGCGCATATAGTTCTCTTGCATTTTTTATTACTCTTTTACAGTTGTTGCTGGCGGTTCTGAAAGCAGCTTTAGTTTCAGTGCGTCTATTACGTTGGTAGCTATGGAAAAAGTGATTTCTGTGTGAGATGGCAGCAGCAGATTCTGGGGAGAACCCTGGCTGGCTGTTAGGTTTTTGTTGGAATTTTTTAGATGGTAGAAATTGGTCTATGCCTACAAGTAACCATTCAGTCAGATCTGATACTATGGAGGACACATCCTTTTCAAACATGGAATGGAGAGGGAGATCAGATATGAATGTACGGAAGCTATCCCAGTCCGCCATAGAGTATAGGTATACAGTACGGTGGAGAGATACGTCTGTAGATTTATTATATTTCATCTTTATCTTAACTGATACGACGCAGTGCTCGGAGGATCCCAGAGGAGATAGAACGGAACACGAGCATAGCTTAGGGGATATTGATAGAAAAAGGTCTAGGAGGCTTGCGAACTGACCGGTAGTATCGGGCACACGGGTGGGCTCGCGGACAATCTGAGTGAGGTCATAGGCAATGGCAAAATCATGATAGAACCTCCCCTCATCATCAGTCTTATTTAAGTGGGTCAGCCATTCCACATTATGAACATTGAAGTCACCGCAAATGTGAATGTTCGCTGAGGGATGAGCAGACAAGATGTGGTCAATTTTTTCTGATATACTCTTAAAAACAGTAACTCCACTATTGTGGTGGCGATAGAGGGCAAATATAAATGCGGTGGTGTAAAGAAGTGTAACCCGGAAGCACATATAAGGTAGATTAGGGTGTTCTCTGGAGATATTCATTCCACATGGGAAGCCATCTTTAAGGAAGGCACATATTCCATGCCCATGGCTATCTGGGGGTCAGATTTAGATGCAAGGCTAGATTATCCTTTAATTATGAACTCATCTAGGGAGGTGGCCGGCCCTATTCCAGTTTCGCTTAGGAAGAATATGTCAGGTTTTATCTCCTGTAATTGGGTTTCAAAATTTTGAAGGTTAGACCGTAGACCCCTGATGTTGGAGAAGGAGACATTGTAGTAGGGGTCTACGTAGGAGGATTGGGTTCTAGGTTTATTCATGTGTTTTTTTTTTAGATATTTCATGTTTAGGATTTTGGGGTTTGTAGAACAGGTCAGTATACTTGGTTAGAGTAGAGAAGAGAGGGAAAGTAAGAGAGGAAAGATAGGATTTTTTTGTAGCACATGATAAGATAAAGCCGTATCCATTACCCACTAGTATGGCATCGAGAGGCCCCATCAGAGACTACTGCATGGCCCAGAATCCATTCACCAAATGGCAATACAGAAGCCCCAGTATTTTGCACCTGCTGATAGAACAGTCTCTTTAGTTGTTATTCAAAGTTTCGGGTCCCTTACTCTCAGGCGGTTAACGTCAGCCCAGATGAAAACATTTACCTCCAGCATCCTTACGTGTGACATAGCTGCAAGGATAGATATAGAGACAGAAAATTTCCGACATCTCAGACTACTGTTCACGAAGTACTACCGACTTGGGAAGCAGCTTTTTCTTCACCCCTTGTCAGAAACATCACTCATTAGGAATGAGGGCTGAGGGACAAAAAATAAAAGCAACTGATAAAACATCCACTGCATTATCTACTCTCCATTAAAAAAAAACGGTAAGAGGGACTTATTTATATCTACTTAGTATAAGCCAATTGCCCATTCTCAGTTTAGAATAGAATTTGAAGATAGTCTCCCCTCCTATATTCATCCGTGGAAGTGTGTTTTTCCTACCTAGTTCGATGTACTTTTAGAGGTTTTACTTAGTTTAAAACGTGTGTTCATTAATAAAAAAGAGAGACTACACACTTTAATATTTATACTTATTTACTGTTTTGTTTGGAGGAAGATATAGTTTTTTTTTTAAATAACCACCCGCCGCCAAATTATATTTTGAAAATATTAAAATTTATTGTATTTTGGAAGGAGAAGCGTCTCCTTAAAACTATCTCCCTCGGAATTTTCTTTAATTTTCTATTTTTGGGCGATTTCGAGACTCCCAACATGCTGATCCTCTCATGTCGGATAGTTTTATTGGTTCTCGCATTACACTCGACACTACTTGTTTTATTGAACTGAATAAACGCTTTATTAGAAACAAAAAGTAGTCGGGCTATTTTGATAAAACGAGGAAAGAAAGAAGACAAGAGACCGTGAAAAGTTTTAAATGCCGGTCATCTTTTTCTCTACTAAATTGTAAATTAGAAGAAAAATGTTATAAACGAATTTTGTAGTTTTTGTTTTTAGAAAGTTAATGAGATGTTTTTGTTCATCATTTCTTATAAATTCTTAAAGATATTTTTCCACCTGAAAATCAATACATTTTAAAGGGAACAGGGTATTTTTTTTAGATCAGGTCCACCTCCAGAACCCTCTTTCAAATGACAACCCTAACAGGCCTTCGACTTTGCTGACCACGAAAATTGCATTGAAACTCTGCAAAAACAATCAGTTATTGAGGCATAAACAATTTGCATTATGCATCGTACTTTTGGCGCCATCTTTTTTTACGCGCATGCACGTAAAAATGGCATCCAAAGAATACAATGTATAATGCAACCCTTCATATTTCGATAACTACCTACTTCTGCAAAAATTTCAATGCGATTTTCGCATTGAGCACAGGCGAAACCCTATAAAAGTCGTCATCTAAAAGAAAATTGTTGTAGTGGACCCTGAAAATTTACCGTGAACTGATAGCCAAAACTGGTTAAAAACATAAGGTACCTTGCTTAAACTGTACATCGATGTGAAAAGCGTTTTATATTTAACCAGCTTTCATGTTGAGAAACAAAATAAGGTATAACACAACATTGAAAACGAAATTAGATAGATGGTGTAAGAGATAATTAAATTAATAATTGGGATGATTAAAGATTTATAAAGTACATAAATTAAAAAAAAACTCGAAAACATTTAAAAATATAATTTTAATAACTTTAAAGTGTAATTTTAATAAAACAAAATTGCCATTTTAAAAAGCAAAATGTGGACTATAAACTTGAAAAAGGAATAAAAAGGGAAACAAAAAGATGTTTATTATCTTCAAAGAACTCAGTTATCCTCTCCTCGCTCATAGCACCCACCCACGTGACATTCTAACTTTGTAAACGAAATAAGAAAATGTTTTGTTTGTTTTTTTTAAATATCAATTCTCGACGATAATTCTCGGCGTGAAGACGTAATCCCCCAACGCGGGTGATTACAGAAACATGTATGCACATATGTAGCCATCAATGTTTGTATAAATAAATTCAATATGCCTGCTATGTTCACTCATTGAGCACTCTTTGGTGGACACATGTTGTTTCATTGTATGTCTTTCTAGGAAACTAAACTCTACTGGCTAAATATACACACATATATATATCTATACACACACATATATATATATATATATATATATATATATATATGTACTGCGTTAATGGGTTTATATAATTCAAAGTAAATAAAGAACTAAATATAGTCAATTTAAGAAACCAATGAATAGTATTATTAAAACATATTAAATGTATATAGTTAATTAGTGGTAGCATTGTATGATATTTTGTTTTACATCTCTTTTAAATGGAGATATAAAAAATTGGTAAACATATAATTCTTTAAAGATACTTTGCAAGGAGAAGGTATAGGTAAAACACTTTCGCTTGGGAAACAGTTTGCATTATTTTTTTATTGTTAAAGTGGTTTATTCAATACTGTTAATGGTCTATGCGACCTTAGAACATACCTGTTCTATAAAGGATCCTACCTAAAAAGTGCTGCATATATTCTCATTATAAAATTGCATAAAATCACAATTCCATTTTATTGTAAATACCCTTCTAACCAAAAGAAAAAAAAACAGTTTAAAGTGGTTACACGTTTTAAAAGTCCAGGGCAATCCAAAGTAGAATATCATGGATAATGTAGTATAAAAATAACAGATAATTGTTACTCTTCCAGAGCAACGCCTTCTTTTTACATAATTACCGTATCAAAGCTACGAAAGCCCATACACCGCGTAGGTTTTTTAATATAAAATTGTATAACACAACAATAACATTTACTCATAAAAAGTAATCGTAAAACAATAAGACATTTCTGCAGCTCAGGTACATAATGAGAATGTGTGTATTATTATTTCAACAGCGTCCGACAGAGGCCGTGCCATTCACAGAACAGGAGATTGCTAGTACTAAAAAAAAGCTTTCTTCGATTCTTATGTTATCTTACTGTTAAAAATAACAACTTATTCCAAAAGAAATTTATAAATGTTTCATGCCTTTAATATATATATATATATATATATATATATATATATATATATATATATATATATATATATATATATTTAAGTTATGAATCACTTATTGAAAATGATTAATATTAAAACGTAACAATTAGATTTCGATATATGTTTATGCTTTAAAATAATATTTGGCACGTATGCATCTGTTGAAATAGACGTAACACAGAGTTCAATTCGGCTTTCCCCCAAACACAACGTAAACAGTTCATGTTTAGCTGCTGTCTGACGAAACATGGCGATTAGCCAATTAGAACACGGCGCGCTGAGTTTCAACTCGACACGCGTGCGCGCTAGAGCAGCAGACGGCATTTCGGATACCAATTGTAAAAGGAAAAAAACATCATTTCTTACATGCAAGTCAGTGCATAATAGCAAAATTAGGAAGCATTACCGACGGCTACGTCTAGAGATATGGAATGAACAGCAATCCAGACAGGGACTTTCTATTTCAATACAAAATAAAAAAAAAAAAACTAACGGCAAATTAAAATCAAACCAAAATTATAACTGCCAATTTAAATCGAACCGAAAACCGCCAGCGTAGTGTATTACCTCTTCAAAATAGAGAGTTGTTAATTGTGACGTAATCAACCCGGGGGACCGATTGGGGAGGTTGAGACTTCCCTGGGACCTGAGGAAGACTGGGTAAATATGCTAAACTTGTTCAATTAATCCCGGACGACATCGGATATCGAAAAGACTTGAATTGAAATATATAGATATATTTCGTTTTATTGTTTGAAAAATTAGATATATATTTTGTGTTATTGTCAAAATCAGAGATAGAGTTGTTATTTTGTGTTAGATAACAGGAAATGCCAGGCAATGTAGAAACGAGAGTGTACTTACTGGCCTGACGAACCCCGTGCCAGGTGTTCTGATTCAAAACGGTGACATTCTGAATGACGGGGATGAACTCTAAGGTCATGGGAATAGATATTAATTTTGGTCCCAAATGACAAAACTAGTGATATGGCTAAGCTGCACACCCGCAATCTGCATTTGGGGGTTTCCCCCAGATGCGTGTCGTAATTTGATTTGTTTAGGGGATTTTCTCCCCGACCACACACCCAATATATAAGGCCAATGCCGCTCAAAAATTAGTCATATTCCAGATTGGCGCAAAACCTTGAGATAATAATAATCGATCCCTGAAGACGTGGCCATCCCCTCTCGGTTTCGCCTGAGTTCAATCTACGAAAAAAAAAAGACTTGAAACTTTTAAAAAATGTGTTAAGAACTGGAAGTGTGCATATGTTGTTAAGTGTTGAGACATCATGCTGAACAAAGTTCAGATCAATAATTGCCCGTAACCAAGATGGCGGCTCAGAATCAAATGTGGTCCGTCGCGTTTTTAAAGGCGAACTGATTGTGTCCAAAATTTCATAATTTTTATAATAATTTTGAAAGGTTTTCATTGGTTTATTAAAACATCCGGTGATTATAAAAATGATTGGCGAAGCCATTAGTAACGTACCCCCATATCTGGTTTTAAAATAGATTTTAGAAGGGTGTTCAGAAAAATTCCTTCCTGCGCGGAATAAGTAAGAGCCACATATTCTGCTTCACAAGTAGAAAGGGCAACGATTTGTTGCTTTTTAGTTTCGAAGAGATAATACGTCCAGTCTTTGACAACCTAAAACAATACCCCGTTATAGTTTTTATATCCTCAGAGTTAGCCCAATCTTAATCTGAAAATCCTTCCAAATTAAAGGATATGTAGACTTTATAAATATTAAAGATTGTTCCATGGTTCCTTGTAAGTAACGAAGGATTTGTTTTGCACGATTAAGGTCCTTAATTGTCGGTTTCGATAAGTTTTGAGATAGCTTTGTTACAGTGTACCATATGTCAGACCTAGTTACGGTCACCAGGTAGATGAGGCTCCCTACCATTTACCTGTATATTCGATTTTCTATGGATTTTGTCTCGGTCCCTATATTTTTTATTTATGTCTACCTCGACGGGAGTTGAACGCGGCTTGCAATCTTGCATTCCTAACTTGAGCAGAATTTTTTCAATGTTCCGTGATTCGCTCATAGTTATGAATCCATTTTCACAAGTAAATTTTATACCGAGGAAACATGACAGTCATCCAATATCAGCCATTTTTAATTATTTTATTTAATTCATTTTTAACATCTTTTAAAGTGTTATCACAGTTGGAGGCGAGTAGTATATCGTCAACCCAAAACACCAGAATCACCAATTTATTACATACATTTTAAGTATACATGCATTGTTTTAGTCTATATCACGACTTATTTAATTTCCACACACAAGTTTTATTTTTTCATTTTAAATCCATCTGGATGGTAAATGTAGATTTCACAGTCAATCGGAGCATTTAAATAAGCATTTAGTACATTCATTTGATGTATTTTTAAATTGTATCGAGTGGTAAGTTCTAATAAAATTCTAATTCTTATAAAATTTGTCGTTGGTGAAAATGTTGCAAAATATCCCACTCCAGAAAGTTGTGAAAAACCTTTTGCAAAAAATCTTGGTTTAAAAGTTTCACTGCCAGAAGCTGCGATTTTTTTTAGAAAAAACTCAGCGTGAAGAAATTATATTTTTATCTGTTGGTTTTGCCACTATTTCGTATGTGTTATTTTACGATAAAGCTTTCAATTCGGATATCATAGTTTGTTCCTATTCGTGGTGATTTTCTGAATTAATCGTCTCATTGTAACTTTCCGGTGCGCTGTTCAACGAGTAACAGTAATCCACAGCGTAATCTTGTATCTTTTAAATTTGTAAGAAGTCTGACATTTTTCGCTCCCTTATAGGGTATCGACGTCTCTGGTTAATATTTACGTCAGATGTTCTACTCTAATTGTTGTCGTTATTAATATTTTCATTATGATCGATAAAGATGCTAGGTAATATTTCACGTTTTTCATCCACTGGATCGCCATATTTTAAATGTTATGTATCATTGAATTTTACACATCTAACCCTTGTCATGGCATTTTGGGTTGGAAAGTAGATTAAATATACCGGACTGTTTTTATCGTAACCTACGAAAATACGCTTTTCGCTTTTAATATTTAGTTTACTGGTGTTTTCTATGAATGCCAAACAATCAGAACCAAATAGATGCATGTTGTACATCTTAGGTTTTACACCGCAAAACGCTTCATACGGTGTTTTTCCTAGTCTCTTAGTGAACGATCTATTTCTGATATATGCTGATGCCATTAAAGCGCACGTCCATAAACTATGCGCTAATGTGGATCTGATAAGTAGGGATATTGTCATCACAAAAAGGGTTCGCCATGCTTTTTCAGCGGTGTCATTTTGGAGGGGGGATTACGGCGCAGATTTGTCGTGTTTAATACGGTTGTTAATTAATAGAAGTTCAAAGTCTTTACTAGTAAATTCAGTCCCATTGTCTGAGCGAATACATTTTACTGAACCGTACGGGGCAATATAAGCTAAATACTTCTTAGTGGCTAGGATAGTGTCGGATTTGTTTTTTTTTTAGAAAATAAACTATAATAAAACTTGAAAAACTCTCAATAAAGTTCAAAACGTACCTTAGATTATGTCTCTCCATCGGGCTGATCGAACCTTCTAAGTCACAATGCACAAGTGAGAGAATTATCGCAGCTTTTTTTTTGTCTGGCGTTCGGTGCTTTTTCCCTTGTGCATACACACCCCAATTTGGGAGATCGTCTGGAGGTATTATTTTCATGCCTTCGACTACATTTGGTAATTTTTAATATCAGCTGTATTGCAATGTCCTAGAATTATATAGCAGGTTTCCAAATCGTGAAATGTAGTTTTGAGGGAACCATGTTTTTAAAATAATATTGTTCGCCATTTTCTTTGATGTCAAATACAGTTCCATTGGTGTATATGAATTTTACTTGTTTCGGCCAAATTTTATATTCGCACCTTGTTTAATTGCAGTCTGCACGAAAAATATGTCTTGCTTAAATGTAGGTATGAATTGAGCACTTTCTAGAATAAAGTCACAGATTTCGCCTTTATTATTTTTAAGGGATATTTTAGCATCGCCTCTTTTCAAGGCTATATCATTTTATAGACTACTGTCGGCAAGTTCGACAAAATGACTTTGTGGATTAAAGTTTGAATCAAAATTAATAAAATCAGATTCCTTGGTGATAACGTGCGCTGTAGCATCACAGTCTACAAGTTTTTTTTACCGTTTTTGGTGTTGTCAAAGTTACATGTGAATGTATGTTCTTCCTCACAGTTCTCAACGTTTTTACGGAGTCCATTTTAGAGCGTTCATATCGACATTGGAAACTTTTGTGGTTGGGTCGTCCAAAATTATAGCATATAATTCTATTATTTTTCTTAGGAAAATTACTTTTCAAGGCTATATCATTTTTTTAGACTACTGTCGGCAAGTTCGACAAAATCAATTTGTGGATTAAAGTTTGAATCAAAATTAATGAAATCAGATTCCTTGGTGATAACGTGCGCTGTAGCATCACAGTCTACAAAGATATTTTTACCGTTTGTGGTATTGTCAAAGTTAAATGTGAATAGAAATGTATGTTCTTCCTCAAAGTTCTCAAGTTTTTTTTTACGGAGTCCATTTAAGAGCGTTTATATCGACATTGGAAACTTTTTGTTGTTGGATCGTCAACAATTATAGCAGATAATTTTCATATTTTTCTTAGGAATATTACTTTTGGAGAATCCGTTGCGGTGAGATGCGTAATTTGGCGGTGTCTGCTTTCGAGAAGCATTTTTGAACATAATATTGCTGGAGTTATTATTGTCCACGAACATAGGATTAGTCTCTTCGTAACTGCGCAATGTCACTTTAAATTCGCTGAAATTAATGTGTTTGTTTTCTGAATTATAATTATTATAAATTTTTTAAAATCGGCTGGAAGTCCCTTGAGAGGCATTGATCTCAACAAGCTATCGCTTATTATTTCAACTGGGAGATTTAAGGCATTGACGGATGTTTCTGCTCTTATAACATAGTTGGCAATAGTTTCATCCTCGTTACGTTTCAGAGACGGTAGTTCTGTATAGAGTGATATTAATTTCGTTTTCCCTTTTGATAAATAATTTTCTCTTAATATGTTCCATGATTTCCGTCCGTCATCCAATGCGTCTCTTGTAATGCATGACAGATTCTATCGTCTAAGCATTGAATCAGTTCTGCAAAAACAGTCGCGTGTTTTCGAGAAATCCAGGGTCGTTAGGATTCTCGGTTGGAGATTGTATCACTTTGTGTACTTTTCAAATTCTTAGATATCCCAGAAATTTTACCTGCGACAATTCGAATTTAGATTCCAATCCGGCAAAGAAAAGACGATGGCTCGGTCCATAGCATGTTAAGTTTTGAGGCATTATGTTGAACAAAGGTGGCGGTGTAGTGCAGATAAGTAATTGCCAGTGACCAAGATGGCGAGCAAGAATGAAATGCGGTCCGTGGCGTAGTTAGCGGCCAACTGATATAATCCAAAATTCGACATTTTTCTATAATAATTTTGAAATGGTTTCATTGGTTGTTTAGCACAGCAGGTGATTATAAACATGATTGACGAACCCATTGGTCACATACCCCCATTAGGAGTCAAAAACATTTTACATATGTGTAAAAAGTCTGTAAATTTTGTTAAATTATTTTTTTCGTAGAATAGAATCCAGTCGTCTGTTTTCCTTCTTGCAAACACAGCTTCCGTTTTTCGCTTGCAGAGGAAGTCTACACCGAGGCGTTCGAGATATCAATGTGACGGCATCTCGAAGAACCAGAAATCACGAGCCGAAGTTTCTCGAAAACGATCAGAGGTACTAGCGTGACCTTAATAAATCAGGGTGTTACAACATGAACTTATATGCGTAATTATACCACATTCAGTTAGTTAATTACATATGCATTTTACTCTTTGACTTAGTTTTCATTATATATTTATTTATCTATTTTTAACGAGAGAATAATTTCTGCATTCACAAACCTCCAGACATATATTTTATCTGACATATGTCTTAAAATAAATATTATAACAAAAATTAAATTAAATAATTATTGAAAATAAAATATAGAGAGACTCTCTGAATTGATGCAATAGATTATAATTAAAAAAGTGGATGAACATGGCAATCAATAATATTAAATTAAAATAATTTTAAAGAAACAATGATTAAGACAATAGTACTATTAAATATAAAACAGTAGCGTTGCTCCTAATCAAGGCAAGCGTGTTAAATTTGATACTAGCAGAAATGAGAAAGAGTAAACGCTGTAATTACTGAACATTTATTAAAATTAATAAGATGTAATAAATCTAGTGAATGTATTGATTGTATATATTATAATACTAAAGATACACCAGATAAAAAATAATAAACATAAAATTACTCTCTCTCTCTCTCTCTCTCTCTCTCTCTCTATATATATATATATATATATATATATATATATATATATAGTATGAATAAGTATTATTAAATGTAAATGCAATAAAAATTATATAATTATACTTTTAATATTAATTTAAAACCCCCAATGGAACACCCTATTTTTCCGACGAAACCAGAAACACTCAAAACACAAATCCACATATCCCACCTTTGGTGCATGGAACAAAAGAATCCTGCAATACGTCAATGGCCACCACGACGAACTCTCCTAGTCTAAAAGGAACTCGCAGCTCTTAATGTTTACATTGCTGCTCTAATCGAGACATAACTCTCGGAGGAAGGTATGATGGAAGAAAAGGGTTCAGGATACACGTTCTTTTGAAAATGAAAGGGATAAAGATGAAGAAAATACACAGAATGTGCTTCGCTATAAGTCACATATCGTGCATGATCATCAGCCTACACCAACAGCTGTAGATGTGCGACTCATGTCTCTTAGAATCACACTGCCTTCTGATAACTTGATTACTGTCATATCGGCATATGCATCAACCCAAGACGCCGACAGTGATGTGAAACAAGAATGTTACCAGCAGCTTGGCAAGCTTATACTCAGAACCCCACCACGTTACAAATCTATGCTGCTGGGCGACTTTAACGCTAGAGTGGGGAAAGGCCATACACTCTGGAAATTTATGATAGAAAAATGCAACTAAAACGGCCGCCTGTTTTTAAGGGTTTGCTCAGAATTTAAGCTATTCATTACCAACACTCAGTCCCAGCTCCCAAATAGATTTATGACCACGTGGACTCATCCTCAATCTCAGGATTGGCACATTCTAGACTATGTCATCGTCTGGCAGAAGGATAAAAAAGATATCCATATTTCTAACTCATCACTCAGTGTTGATGACTGTTGAACTGACCACCACCTGGTCAACACACCTTCTAAATATACTACCAGAAAAAAAGCCAAATTGTAATCAATAAAGCATCCTATAGAAAAAATTAGAACATTTCGTAACTTCACCTAGTAGAGGTAAAAACATATACTAACACACCATCGAACAGTACTTTGTATGAACACAACCAATTCTTGCGACGGGGAGGAAGAATGTTGTCAAGCAGTTAGATTATTAATGAATCAGCCAAAATACCAGTCGTTTAAAATAAAGAAAACTCAATACTGGTTTTATGAAAACTGGTGAAATTAATCTACTCAATCAAGAAAAGATTAACGTTCACCATGCTCATGGACAAGACTCCCGAAACCGGAAGATAACCAACATCTGTAGAAACTGCAAAAAACAGTGTCAATCAAAATGAGAGAAACTAAAAAAACAAATGGTTGCAGTTTAGAGCTTTAGATTTTGAGGGGTTTACAGAAGCTTAGAAATTTCCGTGTCGGGGGAAAACAAATGTTTGGCCCTTTCAGATCCTCAACCGGAACACTTTTTTTAGCAGACAATGCCACCATCCTCAACGATCCACAATCTATTCTGGATCGTTAGAAAAAGCATTTTGCCACTCCACTCAATAAAGAATCTGCTGCGGATGAGGACGTTCTCCATATGACCGCACATCACCCAGTGTAATTATTGATGAATGCACCACCATACCTTCCAGAATTTCAGTTTTCGATGGAGCAAATGAAAGTAGATAAAGCCCCCTTTCTAACTTACCCACAATGGTGGAAAACATCTGAAAACAAGACTATTGAGTTTCATTCTAAAGATGTTGGAAAATGTCAATACCAAAGGATCTAAACGACGCAGTAATAGTAACCCTCTTCAAAATAGGTGACCGAAAATCATGTTGTAATTACCGTGTAATTGCCCTTTTGCGCATAATGGGAAAAGTCTTTGCCCACATACTACTGAATCGCTTGCTGCAAGTCACGAAAGCAGTCCTCACAGAATCGCAGCGCAGCTTCCGTGCTTCTCGGGGGGCAATAGATATGACTTTCTGTGCGAAGTAGCTGCAGGAGTAAAGCAGGGACCAACATACACCCCGCTTTCTTGTATTTTATTACATATTAAAAGCATTCGATAGCGTTCCAAGGGACTCAATGTATAAAGTTCTTAGGCAATTTGGTCACCAACTCCACTTTATGGAACGAATCCAGGCATTGCATGGCAGCATGTCAGGATATTTATCGACCCAGGGCAAGGAAACAAAAAGTTCACAATAACATGTGGACTAAACCAAGGCTGTGTCTTTGTACCTACTCTGTTTTTTTTGTTTATTTTTCCTTATATCTTGCTGCAATGTTTCACGAACTACCCCAAATAATCCGGGGGTTGACATTAGGTATCGCTATGATGGGGGACTTTTCAAGCCAGCTAGATTAAAATCTAAAGGTCGTGTTAAATTCCAACACATCACATAGCTTCCAGATGCAGATGACAACATGGGTTTTTGCCACTTCAAGGAATACATTCAGAGAATCGTTAGCAACTCCACAACCACCTAGCACTGTTAAACTTCGAACTCTCCGTTAATATTCGTAGGACAAAATGTTAGTACAACCACTACCCAGCTCCATCTTACAGTACCTATTTATTTAAATAAATGACACTACTCTTAAGCAAGTAGATCACGTTCCATATCTTGGGAGCATACTATCGGAAATTTGAGAATGTAATAGAAAGCAGAATTGCACTTGCCTATGGAACTTTCGGTAAACTGACAATGCGCGTCTTCAAAAATAAACATCTATTAATAAATACTAAACTCATGCAATACCACGCGATTGTTACCCTACGCTTTTGGATGGATGTGAGACTGGACTATGTATCAAAGTGGTCTCATTACACTAGACAATTTCCACTAACAAAAACTTGTAGCTATATTGAACATCAAATGGTATGACTATTTAACCAACACAATCGTTCTTGAGAGAGCAAACAGCTGCTTAATTGATATCACCACTATAAGGCACAGATTCTGTTAATAGAATAGATGAAAACAGGCTCCCTCGTCAAACTCTGTACTCGGAGCTAGCCATAAAAAAACTATCGGTCTCCCTCTACAACAATACAAGGACCAACTCAAGCCCGCCCCCCCTACAAAACGGGGTTGATCTTCACATCTGGACCACAACAGTTCAGGATCGGTGACTGTTGCACCAAGCTGAGAAACCATCTTTGATATAAACACTCAGGGAAGAGAAAACTCAATTTCTAGGATACGAGAAATCGGCCGACGACGACGATGATTCATTAAAAAAATTAAAATTATTAAAACTGGCGGGCCCGTGGAAATTTCGCGGGGGACTAATTCATATGTAATGCATTGATTTTGGCCATCTGTATATATCAATATCCAGAAAGAGCGATAGCAATTAGGAACATGCAATCACCACATAACGTGACGACTTTACAGAGCTTCTTAGGCCTCGCGAACTACTACCAAGTATTTATCAAAGGCATGCACGACATAAGAGCTCCGTTGAACGAATTATTAAAGAAAGAAACACCATGTATATGGACAAAAGAATGTCAAGACTCATTTGAGGAAATTATAAAGACTTTGACGTCAGATTTATCCTTAACTTATTACGACCCAATATTATAAATAATTGTTGCGAGTGAGGCAGGCTCGTATGGTATAGGAGCATGTATACAGCATATCAGGCACGGTGGGAAAAGAAACCTATAGCGCACGCTTCAAGGACCCTAATACCGTCAGAAAAGTCTTACTCCCAAATAGAAAAGGAAGCATTAAGCATTATTTTCGCGGTGACGAAATTCTACCGTTATCTGTACGGAATACATTTTATACTGGAAATAGACCATCAGCCCCTAGTGACTATTTTGGCTCAAAAAAGGGCTTAGTAGTATATACGGAAAATCGGTTACTCCGTTGGGGTACGATCTTGCTAAATTATGATTTTCAAATAAAACATCTACGTTCGGGGAAAATAGGTCATGCGGATGGATTGTCAAGGCTTATACCGAAAAGGGATGAAACCTTTGAAGAGTCAGTAATTGTAGCTATACGTTCCACTTATGAGGAAAAAACATGGTGTCGTATATAATAAGAGAATTACCAGTCACGCTTACGGATATAAAAAGGGAGGCTGAAAATGACGACGTCTTCAAAGACAAAGAAAAAATAAGGGAAAATGACGGAAAAACGCAAAGTATATTTTCCTTATGCAATGAGGTATTATTATATACTGAAAGAGTGGTTGTACACAAAACCTGGCAGAAAAAATCTTACGTTGATTTTAATACAGGTCACCCGGATATAAATATGATGAAGACACTTATGAGGAGCTATGTTTACTGGCGTAATATGGATGTGGATATTGCATTAACAGTAAACAAATGTAAAGGTTGTGCGTTAGCCGCTAAGGCACCACTGATAGTTCATAAACTTTGGGAAACAACTGCCCATCCATAGTCACGCATTCATCTAGACTTTGCTGGACCGATCAAGGGGCAATACTACCTAATCATAGTAGATAGTTTTTCCAGATGACTGGAAGTAAAGCGGTCAAAAACCCAACGACAGATAAAACCATATGTTTTCTGCATGAAATATTTGCACGTTTTGGGGTACCAGGCATTGTAGTCACAGATAACGGAACACAATTTACTTCCAGTGTTTTCAAGGAGTTCTGTGAATCGTTTCAGGTAAAATATATTACTACACCACCGTTCAATCTTAGATCAAATGAATTAGCGGAAAGGTTCGTAGATACGATAAAGCGTGCCCTAAGAAAATCGATAGGGACGCCGACGGATAAAGCATTACAACAGTTCCTGCAAATATACAGGTTAACAGAGAACCCAAATACACCGTCGAAATTATCGCCCGCAGAATTATTGTTTGCGAGAAATATAAAATCACCATTAATACTAAAGCAAGCAGTCGTATATAAAACGACACACACATCACATAAAATGTTTACACCTGGTGATCAGGTATATTTTAAATGTTATGTCATATTGGGAGTCGGGTACGGTAGATAAACGTATCGGCGACTTGGTCTAGATGATAAAAGGTCCAAAAAGGATACTCAAAATATACCAAATTCAATTGAGAAAACGACATAGGAAAGACAACGAATAGGACAAACCTGTGGAACAGGAAGATCCAATTGATATAGTATACGAAACGTTTAATATTGAACCACCACAGACCATGTCCGAACCGAGGAGATCGGGAAGGAAAAGAAAGGCTATAGACCCAATGGTAATGACCCCCAAAAGGAAAAGATATTGAAAACTACACGACTTCAAATCTTAGGAGGGGGTGTTGTGGAGAGGCCCACTAATTAGCATACGTGGCTGAAAAGATATAGATAAAGGTATCAAGTCAGCAAGACCGGGGAGCTGTGCCGGTTGCTCCATGAAAATTTTAACACGCCCTCTGCCGGACAATCTTTCAATTGGAGTACAGCTGTACCTTTCTAAATATGTATTATCTTTTCGTCTTAATATATTTGTTTTACATTTACTTTCTGCGTTCGTGTTGTTATTGATACAGACATAACAGTAATGTATTGCTTAATATGCTGGAAAATATTTTTTGTGGAAAATATTATTTTATTTAAAATATTTTTGGTGAAAATATTTTCAACAACATTTTCGTTTTCAGAACAATCAAAAACCAATAATAGTGGTAATTTGAAAGGATTTTTTAGACTGGGAAGACTGCACATTATACAATGTTTAAAATATTGAAATTCTTTTTCATAGTTTTACATCTGAATTTCAAAATATCTACTTTTCCCCCCAAAAAAACCTGACTTTGATGGAGAGAAAACTCAAACTTGCTGCTATGGTTTCATCTGAGCTGGAATAACCGCAAGCGGAGACTTGATTCCAAATATCTCTCACATGTTACGCCTGCTCCCATTAAGCCTACCAGATTTGGGATTATATATATATATATATATATATATATATATATATATATATATATATATATATATATATATATATATATTGCATGTACCAATTAGAGGGCATCTATTTTTCTTCTACAGTTACAGCCGGCTTTATTTTCTGTATTTTTATTTTGTATCTTATTATTTTTTATTTCATAAACCCCAAATTTTAATAAGATTAATAACAACCATAACTTGACCACGCTTTTAAATAACTACACACAGTTTAACCAATTTACCAATAAAATACAGACCAACCCTTCATATACCAATGCCATCCCTAATCTACCTGAAAATAAATACACAAAAACGCAATCTACTTCGGTTCCACATCTGGACTTTTTAAGCATAGGATTTCAATCCACAAGCTCTCTTTAAAAAACTCTCCCTGTTTAACAAAACCACTCTATCTAAACATATTTGGCGACTCAAAATAAGAATATTTCTTTCAATTTGAAATGGCAAATAATACGATCATATAAAGCATATACGCCGGGAGAGAGATTCTGTACACTTTGTATGCATGCGGCCCAAAATATTTTAAAATATGACGATATTTAAAATAGAACAACCCTTCTAAATTTAAGACAGGACCTAATAGCCTCATGTAGTCATAAATGTTGGTTTACATTTTACAAATATAAATCACCATAAGTCATTAAAATCTTGCTTATTAACAATCTATCTTGAACTTTTATTCACAACTTAATACTCTTATTAATAAAATTTGGAGCATCATTATTATTATTAATATTAGTTTATCTGATATATTTACCATTATTATATATCACTTAAATATCTATTTTAGTTAAACCTATACTATATTTATTCTGCTCAATAAATAAATAAATAAATAAATAATTAAAATCTCTTAATTCGATGAGTTCCCCTTATATTATATAATCTAAAAAGAATAAACGCTAATTATCTCTCTTTGATTATTTAATTAGACAAATAAGATTATCTCCCCTTCTTTTTGCTAAATCTTTACATGATTTTTAATTAGGCGTTACTAATATATTCTAACCGTAAAAATGTTCCATTGGCTTTCATTTGGAAAATTCAACATTTCGTACATTTATAAGCTACAATCAACATACAAATGAATACTTTGACGATAATTACGGTTTTCAAAATGCGAGCAATTAAAAGGTATATATATATATATATATATATATATATATATATATATATATATATATATATATATATATATATATAATGCTTAACTTTTAATTTAAACATATTATTATAAACTTATATTTAAACCAAATTCAGATTTATGATTTTATTCTATTCTTTATTCTCAGCCCATATTACTTTGCCTTACTTTAAAATGGTAGGTTAATTTATGGTGTCTTCTATATATAAAAATAAAACCCGCCCAATAATTTTTTCTGGTAGGTTGACTTTGTTTAAAAAAAAAACTATATGTCAAAATTATTGTCCATGACATAATGCCTACCACAATAAAAACATCGTTTCCGAAATGATTGTACAAATTGTTGACTTTGATGTGTTCCCTCTTATAAAACAGATTTTTATTTTTTTTTTTAATTTTAATTTTAAATTAGCAATCACATTACTAAACATATGTGTGTGTGTTAGTGTGTGGGTTTTTCTGTGAGTATATGGGTGTGTGTGTGTGTGTGTGTGTGTGTGTGTGTGAAGCGATTCTTCACAACAGAAAAATAGACAGGGTCATAATTTCAGAAAATATTTCTTCTATGCTTCTTACCAATATTCCTTGTATTTAATTATTTCTAAAATAAAACACACGGCACAAATCCTCCTTGCTTAAATATTAAAATATAAAGCTTTAATATAAAAAAATGCACAACTTAAATATAAAAAATGTACAGCCGTAATATTTAAAAAAAATGAATAACATATAATAGAAGTTTACAAATACTTAATTCGCTTTGATGTAAGAGCCATCCTTTAAATCACTAAATAAAATAACGCAATTGTTAAAGATTTAATATAAAATAATGCCATTTGTAAAGGAAAAAAAAAAATCTTTTCACACTATTGTCACATAACATTTCTGATTTAATGAGATATCACAGCTAATTGAAAATGACGCTGTAACGTTCATCTTCTTCAAAGTAATGATAAACAGTTTATATTTATGTTCTATGTTTGAATGCTTTTCTTTCTCGCTGCTAAATAAAATTAATTGAAAAGCGTGTTTATCCGGAATTATTTACTCTAATTCAAATTCGCGTGCGTGCCATTCTGCTATAACAAAATTCATTCGATAGCGAATTAACTGAAATGTAATTAAATAAGGCGGAATTTCCACTTTTTTCTTCTGTATCTGCTTCTTGTTATTCGATTGTGTATTTTATATAACGTTTCTCACAGATTCGATTTGCTGGTGAAAATGATAGTAAAAAAGTTTTCTTGAATAAAGTAAGCATACTATATGAGAGGTTAATAAACTAGTTTTTGTAACATTTTACATAGTGCGATTATTTGCGTTTAATCATACTGCTTGTATGAAAATAATATTTTTATCTATAGTTGGTTTATTTGTTGTGCCTTACGGCATATGTAAAAAATTATGAACACTAGACAACATGAAAAAATAAGTCAATATATACAGAAGTCATGATATAATGAACGCAGCTTAACCCCCACAGCATAACATATTCATTCTGACGTCATGATGTCATAAGAACGCCTTCAATATGCGATACAAACACACACACACACACACACACACACACACACAAACCCTCATATATATATATATATATATATATGTATATATATATATATACAGAGATAGATAGAGAGAGACATATGTATATAAATATATGTGTGCGTGTGTGTCTGACTGTATGTTTCGCGTGACTACGAACATTTCCTTGTTACAAAACAGAACGTAACTGTCTGCACACAGAAGGAATAAAAAAAACAAGAAAATCCCATTTCTATTTCTTCATGGGAGATGAGTTGTAACAAATAAGTAATTTGGCGTATTGTAAATAAACGAACATAAAATAACAACATTAGTGTTTGGTTACGATATGACAAAAATGTCTTCATCGAAGAGCGCCATCTTTGTAAATAAATCTGAACTGATCGAATATTCAATCTGATAGACAGTGGGTCGAACCCAAGAAACCAATTAAAATGATGGAAATTAATACATTATCGAAAGTGTTCTTTTATGCATGCTGGTCTACTATTAGATGGCTAATAATAAAACATGATCGAAGGAATAATATCTGGCGCGTGTAAGTATAGAACCCTATAAAATGTCTAATGGTGTAAACTGCTATAGGAGGAGAACATAATCTAGTCTCTTTCCAGAAAAATGACTCATCTTAAAGCGTGCATTATCTCAGAATTATTGTAACACTACATTGTATTCAGCAAAAGGTTATTATAATGGTGAAGAAAATTCTATAAGATATTAACAGATATTTTGAAATAATGTGTTGCAATTGCGTTTCTTTTGTGATGATGTATTTTTAGAGATTGTAATAATCGTGCTTGTATATATATATATATATATATATATATATATATATATATATATATATATATAGTGCTACGATGAACTATTGGATACATTACATGTTTCATCAGAAACTTAATTATGATTAAAGATTTTACCTAAAATGTGGTCAGTATATTTCTATTACGTAAAATATGAATTATCAAACACAAAATATTGGATCAACTTTTTAAAAATTATTTTTCTGAAATAAATTTAAATTAGCCTATTGCAAACGAGTTATAACTAACCAATCAAAGAGCTTTATATTAAAATTAGTTTATAAAATTCCTCCAGTTTGAGCTTATTCCTTCAAAGTCAACCAGTTCATTAATAAAAATGCCTAACACGAAAGAGTTGTCAGTATACATGCGTCAAAAAATCATTGATAAGCACAAAGAAGGAAAAGTGTATCGGATAATATCACGGAAACTTGATCCACAGCTTAGTACCATTGGAAACGTTATTAGAAAGAATAAGAATCCTGCTGAAGCTGTTGCAAATCTTCCAAGGTGTGGTTCGCCAAGGAAATTAAATGAAAAAGAAATCATTGTTGGTAAGCAGAAAGGTACAAAAAACATTTTCTAACTCGTGCTGAAATTCAAACCGATCTAAGAGAAGCAAGGATAAATGTGAGCAAGGATACACTCAATAGAGTGCTAAATCGTGCAGATTTTGTATCAATATGCCCAGGAGACCAAGCCTAAGAATTTTGGAACAAGATAATCTGGTCAGACGAAACGAATATCGCAATCTTTGGAAGAAACACAGCAACACATGTATGGCGTAAAAATGGCACCGCCTATGACAAAAAGAATACAATTCCTACGGTAAAGTTTGGCAGTGATTCGATTATAGTATGGAGTTGTATTTCATCAAAATGTTGTGGTGAACTAGAAATAATCAATGGTAGAATGAATGGACGTATGTAGAGGAAGATTTTAGAGAAAAACTTCCAGAAATGTGCTGATTTGCTGGGACATAATAGTAATTACGAGTTTTAGCAGGATAATGATCCCAAGCATATTGCAAAACTAACCGAAGAATGGCTTAGAAATAACGGGATTGAAGTTCCTATTTGGCCCAGTGACTCTCCCGAACCCAACCCAATTGAGAATTTGAGGAACATATTGAAGGCCAATGTTCACAAGAGGAATCCACGAAATATTAACAACTAGAACTGTTCTACAAAGAATAATTGCGCAAAATACCTGCATATCTTTGCAAAATACATGTGTGCAACTATAGAAAGCGATTGAAAGCTGTTCAACGCAATAAATGCTATGCAACCAAATATTTTATCAATCTATCCAATGCTTTAACGTGAGTTAATTTGTATTTTTCCTTACATATAAACTTTCTAAACTTTAATTTTGTAGTTACTACCCCAAATATAAGTTAGAATAGTAATAGGAATATACTGACAAAATTTTCGGCAAAATCCTGAACCCTAAATAATGTTATGAAGGCAAATGTAATGTATCCAATAATTGTGCGTTGCATTGTATATATATATATATATATATATATATATATATATATATATATATATATATATATATATATATATATGTAATTAAATATATGTGTATACATACATACATACATATATGTATATATATATATATATATACATACATATATATATATATATATACATATGATGAAAATAGTGGAAACAGTATTCCGACAAAATAGCGAAATAAAAAGGAACTTTGCATCTCTCTCTCTCTCTCCCTCTCTCACGGACACGATTATTACAGAAATCATATAACAACAAAGTTACACACACACACACACACACACCCACACGCACACACACACACACACACACACATATATATATATATATATATATATATTTCATAAAGTTATCATAGCATGTTTATGTTTAATATACCTTGTCATGGAGTTGTCATATCATATTTAATTGGTATGCTTATATAATTAATTTTATTGTTTATAAATTTTATTGCGTGTTTTATGTATTTAATTTTCATGTTTCGAATATGTTGTGCATATTAATTATCTTGAAGCATATATCATGAATAGAAATAGACTGTAAGTAGCAATTACTAAAGTACGCATGTATTAGGCTCTAACAGGTGTAGCACAATTACGGATAATAGTAGAACTAATCATAATAGTAAATAAAACTGTTATTATTATTCATTAGGCGTTTAACAAAGATCTCTTGTATCCTTTATGTGTAGTAACAACTAGTGTCCCCAGACCTTCAGGAATCTCCACCTCGCTCGATTACATTGACAAATCAATTTGCATTATCGTAACAGCGGGTTACAATAAATTTCTCGTTAGCAACGATCACTAGCACCCCCCTGGATAGATTAATAATGCAGGCCTTGGTTTTAATATACATAGGTAATATCATAGTGCATTCATAGATGTGCTTATTACCCGACGTCCACCACCTTGGAGAAATACGGCGGTATATGATGAAGTAATGTTAAAAAATGTGTAACAGTTAATCTGGCCATCAAGAATATCTCGAACAACATGACAGTTTGGCGCTAAGACAAATTTGGCGAGGGATTCTTATTCAATTTTAACAAAGAAAAGCGCGCCAATCTAGAAAGAGAGTTGCAGCCACACGCCAGGTTGATGGTTTTTATTGACTCACTGGCCTGAGCCCTCCCCTGACGTCGAGAGTGTCAGTCCTCTCCTGATGGATAGCTTCTGAAAAAATAACTCAATTTGACCGTCGGGTCTAGTTGCAATGCAAACCCAAAACTCTAGTCGTTGTTTTCTTTTTAATGTATAAAACAGAAACTATATAACTACAAGTTTGAATATAATGCCACTGCATAAAGACAACTGTATAGGTTGTTGATATTAAGTCACTTCAGTGCCCACAGTTCAACACCCATCGCAATATAGGTTACCGATATAGCTTAGTACTAATATGATACCAAAGATAAGTGTATATGTAGTTTATAGCAAATCAGTTCAGAGTCCACATTTCAACATGTGTCGCATCATCTGCGACTGACAGTGCTTTTACCTGGAGAAACAGTCGCTCATTATCCGGATTCAATCTTCAATTATTGTAAATCTCGAGGGAGGAGGTTGACAGCCACAACTATATTACTCTTACTTTCGTTATTTCTTTTCTTCCTATGGTGTCACTAACAGTCTGCTATCTAAGGACGGAAGCCTTTGTTCGCGATAATTATTACCAGCAGATTGCAGTTTCAGACGAATTCAATTTTCTTTAGTTTCTGCAAAAGAGGATGTGCGGCATATGTGAAAACAATATTCAACTAAGTTTTGTACCTTGCTAGACGGAGGGAACGACAGAGAGATATTTACATTGGTATTTCAAAGTCGGTATGATTCCCAGAGTATTGTTCTTACACAATTTTATCATTCCCCGAGTTTATAAAACAAAATATATGATTCCTCCGATCATATATTTACTAGTAACTATAGAAATAGATTACTACTGATTTCGTCGGAAGTTGTAAATATAGCTTTCACTTTTCAGACGAAGGAAATAATGATACACCCACTACAAAATTTGAACAACCACAAACAACTGTGAGAAATGCCATATAAAGTATCCATCTTTCTTTTTGTTCCGCCGCCCATGCATTTAGTGATCGGCCGTTATTGGTTTAAATTTGAATGTCAGGTGATTCACTTGGCGCGCTTTTGTATCATGCTTTCTTTTTTAGTCTACACAGAACTCGGTATGGGGGTAGACTCAAATCCAGCAGCTCCCACGGGAAGGCGGTAAGACAATTCCTTTACGACCACCAAACAGTTGTTGAACGAGGGATCACATCTCTAAGGCAGAGACAAATGATCCTGTTGAATCTATCCAAATTAAGGATGCCATTCTAGAACTGATATGCATGTTTATTTACCAAATATTGAATCTCATCTTAATTCATTTTGAGTCCTAAGTGATTCACATTATGCCTAATTCTAGGCGCCATCATTCCCGTCGAGTTTACCATGGCCATTCATGAATCCTTCCTTAGGAAGAACGAAATAACATTCCAACAATATGATTCGAACTAAAGGCTCCATGCCTACGGGAGCAAATCGGGCCACCGTTTTGCAGAAGGACTATACCAGAACCAAAGAACTTTCATTGCTGTTTCTTGTGAATAAATTTGGAGTTTGAAAGGTATGGCTTTTGTTTGTGGAATTCATTTGTTTCTGTAGGGAGTAAATTGAGATGTGTGAGAAATAAATTTCTCACACAACGTTATAAATAACAGCAGTAACATTGTTGTCTTTGTTTTACTAATAACGAATACATTTTTTAATGACGGCGTTTTTTTTTTAGAAAATACCAGAGGTATGCGTATATATGCTGGTACCATGATAGTATTAGTTTTGCGTGCACTGATACTAATGTCGCTTTGGCAAGCACATGTTAGCTTCTTAAAAAAAAAAACTATCGAACTGATCGACAATCAATGTTTATCCTATTTAATACTTGTCAGTCCGCCAGTCAATATTTTTATAACCGTAATAAATAAAATGCATAGTTTGTCTTATTTAGGAGTTTAAATGATCTTAACTATGAATAGAATGTTCTTGTAAGATTAGCGTTAGTATCCAGGAATGTAATATTTACAAGTAAATTCTCCCCAGTAATCAACCACGGCGCGCATTGGAGGATCAATCCCCAGTGCTTGCAACCCATGAATACATTTGCGAATACATTAAGGCTTATACCAAGCGATGGCTGGTAGAACTAGAAGATATCGCTTTCATGAATGAAATAAATGAGTCTGTTCAAAATCCCGTACATATTCCTGTGTTGGCATAAAGTTCGCCACACAGATCCCAGAGTTCAACAACGTATATCTGAATACAGTTAGAGATTGCAGAGACCGAAATGTTGTGCATATGATCTTTCAGATGAGTAGTAGGAGTGGTAGCAGTAGTAGTAGTAGTAGTAGTCGAAAGAATGCAAATAATACGAAAAACGAAAATAATTTGTATTACATTATGAAATGATAAATATGATAATTTGCATATTTTAGAAAACGAATATAATAAAAAAGATGATAATAAAATGACGGCAGACTGTTTTCCTTTTTTTAATATATTTTTTTTAATTGGAACGCCTGGTTTCATTATTGCGTTTAATTGGTATATTTTTAACTTTAGTGCTAAATCATCAGTGTCTTTATAACTTCTGATACAAACAAATTTTTAGCTTTGGCAAACGCATTTTTCCTCCGTAAATTTATACAAATATATCAAGCTAATCGATCATAAACTCTTTTTCTATCAACTGATATGTAGAGTCTGGAATGCTGACACGAATGAATCGACGGATAATCAACTTGGAAAGAAAGGACAGACTGTACTTTATTATTATTGACATTTACCTACTCACGTCGTTAGGCAATCAATACACGCCCAAAAGGTTCTGCTCTTAAGGACGCCATTTGCTCACTGCGACAATCAGCAGAATGTGACATAGCTTCCCCATTTTTTCTCTTTCTTTTCCCGCAAAGCACCCTCTCCGTTTTACCTCGGCCCCGACTTTGCAATTACTGAATGCATCAGAACTTAGGCCCTTAACTTCCTGTAGCAGTTCTCTGCAGAAATGTTTCGGCTTAAACTTAATAAGAAATGATTGTTCCTCGTAAGCTCTTTGCGCCTGCATATCTGGGCGGAAACGAAGATTAGGTGGGAAACGCCATGACTTTTCCTAATTTAATCAGATCGGCCACGCAACAGTCAGCACGGTAAGAATTGCGACAATTCTTAAAGCCTGCAAGATTTGCACTTAGACAATTAGGACCTAAGTTTCCACATTTTCGGAAATATTTTTTTCTCTTTCCGATTAATATCGAAAACTTTATTTTTCCCAGATTATCCTTTTTTTCGTCTTTTAAAGCGTAACAATTAGAAGCGCCGATTCTCGCTTAGGTTGTCAGGTTTAAATTCACTCGGAATATCCGTGATTCATCCAACACTTTGTTAGTTGATGACTATATCTATGCTTACAAAATAAGAATCCAAATTGAAAATAAAAAATATATTTAACGAAGGAAGACTCAGATTTGATCACTCTTATAACGCCTTAGGTACACGTGCAGTTAAGAATATTTATCACTGACACATAAATATTCGGCTAACTAAAATAAAAAAAGCGTCGTTTGAAAAATATCAGAATTGCGTTCGATATGAATGTTTCTGGTTTAAAAACAATTAAAATTTATCACTTAATTTTTCAATTATAAACGTTAACTCAAACATTATATTTGAAAAGTTATAAAATTGAAAATAGGTCCTCAAAAGTGAAATGTTTATTACAATGTATTGAAAAGAATGGCAACGTGTGAAGGCAGGCGAAGTTTCGCACTGTACAGAAATAAATATATGTATAAATACATGTATATACAAGCAAATGTATGTGTGTGTGTGTAAGTGTGGCTGTTGTGGTCATGTGTGCATATATGTAAATATATGTATACATCTCGATATAGACCCTGTTTTTAATACAAACTTTATTGGTTACATACGTGTATGCTTGTTTCTGTGGAATCTCAATTCAAAGAGACCACTTCATTGAACAAAAAAATGGGCGATATTAAAATGAGAGTCAAGGTTACATTCGTTTTTAATAAAACATTTTCGGCTGTTGTTTACGTTCCGGAGGAAAGGGGTGCGTATGTTTTGTTAATGTAAGCAGTAGAGGTTTTAAAAAGAAGTGTGGTAGATAAAGTAAGTAGAATCTGGGGGTTATAAAAGAGAGGGAATTACGATCCCCTGTGGTCAACTGTCGCAGCAGGGTGGTATTTGTTTCATATAAACTTAGGGATTTTTTTATTAGCCTAACTTTTTACTTGGACTTTAAGTGATATAAAAAGCTCATTATTTTACACTCATATTTATGGTCATTATGATTGATTATTTTCTGGTGGCGGCTTCCCTATCCATCTATTTTATTAATAGCTTCTTTTTATTCATTTTTCTGTTTATTTTATGACTCAGTTTTAATCCGTTTATCTGTTTCTCGTTTTTATTTATTTACTTATCTGATTATTCAAATACTTTCCGGCCAAATTGTGACATTAACAGTCAGCACACCAATATGCAGGCTTATCTATACAATATTATTATAAAATTGGTATAAAGAGCGATATATTGTCCATTCTAACTTGGTGTCTGAACTAATTACGCAGGTCAAGATTTTCATCTGTTTAGATTAATTTGATGTCGATGTTTTTTTTTTTGGGGGGGTGCTTATTATTTCATCAATATCAGAATGTAAATATAATATATATGTTCATATGCTTTGTCATAGATATGGGTTTTACATACTATATGCAGGTAAACATCATATATGTGTCTATAGTGGTGGAATATTCCGTTACCAAAGCATTCTAGTTTAAGTACCCACTTATCGTTTAGGATCAATTCTGCGGTTGGTTTTCTTATGTATCACTGCTTTATGATAATGGTTCTCATAGGTATTAATCAATAATCCAATTACACAAGTACTAGGCCCATGAATTATTTTAGTTTATCGTTTTCGGGTGTTTAATGAGTAAGTATGCAAATTACACTCACTTTTATCACTAAGTTTGTGGCATATAGTGTTTCTGTTTGTTTAATCTAGTAGTAAAATGTAGCGTTTGAGATGGTGTATATGGTTAATGACAGGATGGCTCTTTCTAAATTAAGCAAGTTCTTTATGTTAGCCTATTCTGTAACAATTTCGTGAGAATAGTTTATAAGGTAAAATGTGTCGGTTTTTGTAAGCTAGTTATTGCTTTGTGGTGTTTGAGATACATTTTATCATTTCAAATCCTGCCATGATTCCTGTATTTATTAATTAGATACTGGAAGTAATTATGCATCAATTGTAGTATTACCTCTATGAGAAGATCGATATTTATTGTTTTTGTGTACATCTTTCTTAAGGCGTAGCGTTCACAGTGTTTCAGTTTTTAGCCGATTCCACTTTTTAATAAGGTTTTACGGTCTTAAAAACTAATGCACCCATGTATATTTTATAAATAAAAAAATAAGTAATTAAGTAAGTGCGCGCAAAAAAATGTACTTAGCTAAAATTACATCTTCGAGGTGTGGGTCCCTTCGGCCAGCGTCCAAATGACGCTAGGTATTCTAGCCTTGCTATCGAAGGTCAGAGGAGTGGGGGGCACTTAACATTTGAGGTCGACCAGTATAAGGTTTCCTCTTCTTTTTTAAGGAGAACGAGAAGGAAAGAAACCAATATTCTGCTTATATATTTTAAAGATAAGATTTTAAACGTCGTTAAATTTAGATTTAACAACATTTACTTAGCCAGGCATGAATTTAATGAAAAACTGTGTAAAGGTGATTAGGCTAAAAAGAATGAATTAGGAGCAATACGTAATCTGAAATCGAGACAGGTTCATAGTTGAATATTTACCAGTTAGAAAGTTCGTGCACCTTTTTTTTATCGTCTACGAAACATTTTAAGTGACATATGGTTAAAGATTCGGGTGTTTATATTTCAATCGGTCGAGTTCATATTTAAAATAATCTACTGCAATGAGAGAAAATACGCATAATTCCAATTCATGAATAGAGAATTGAGGTTTAAAAGTTCTTCTGTCATCTAAATAAGCTAATATCTAAGGATTCCCCTCCCCCTACTACCTCGATGTGACATGGTAAAAAAAAGAAGAAAACATTTAGTCAGGAAATTGTTTTAAAATAAGTGAATTATGAATTAATTTGAATCTGTTAAATAACTTATAGGATATCTCTTTTTCTATTCCACAATGAAAATAAGTAATATTTTCCTGATATAATAATAATTAGCTGACGTCTTTTTTATTCCCAGATTCATTGTAAGCACGAAATAAATATCATATCTCTAGCTTCTAATGCGTGCGATCTATTATCGCGAAGTCAATTTCTCAATTTCCTTATTTTATAAAACTGAAAAACAAATAAATTTGAATACAAGCCATATCTGATCACAAATATGTTTTTGTGTCGTTGAGTTTAGCGTCCGATCTCTTTTTTCTATTTTAAAATAGACAAACTACATCTTAAACACCTTTTAAATCGATTTTTTCGCCAATTGTCTCAAGTGTTGTAACATCTTTGGCTTCAATAGTTCATATTATTACTGAAGAACACAAGACAGATGTTTATTCTGATATATTTAGAAATACAGACTTATCCCATTTAGATATAGCGTCATTTTCGTATAAACATGATTATATATAAACATTATTTCAACTGCGTTAGAACAATATCGGTTTTAATTCTGACGTTCAGTAGTTTTTCATCAAAGAAAGAAGTAAAATAAACTTTACCTAACATGGAATAATTAAAAAGAACCAGGGACACAATGGAGCAGTACTTTCAAAGAGCTGCCGGATTGAAAGGACATATAGTGTGTTCTCTTAAAAATTAATTTTATTTTATGTATTAACTATGGAGCACAATATTATTTCTGACTATTTATTATTACTTATCCCGTATTTCATTTACCTTAGTTTTATATTTAAAATGCAACGTTAAACTAATATATGTTCGTGTTATAGTTTTTGATGTCCAACATACTAATGATTTGCACTATCCAAACAGCATCACCTTAAAATATTGGTTTATAAAATCTCATTCACTGGACTTTCCTTGGGATTCCATAGTATGTCTGTTAAATTGTTATTGCGAAATGTAATTTTTTGTCGATACTAAAATTATTGTAAAAACGGATAAAATCAATCAAACGTAAAAGAAAACTGCGAAGTTTCTCATAATTATATTTTTTAGAGTGAGTATTTAAGTTAAATTTTTCTTTTTTAATGTAACAAAATGTAGTAAGCTAAAATAGATAGAAGGTAGTCGGTTTCGCCTTGCAACGCTCACATCTAGAAGAGAGGAATTTCCTGGCTATAATGGCCGTAGAGAAAGAAGAAGGAGACAGAAAAAAGGCAGAAAAAAACTCGCTTCTCGTAGATTCGTGGTTCGTCACAAAGATCAATCACACCGCCAGAACCACCTACACACAATCTGCAGGACACTGACTGACTGCTTCCTATAGTCCTACCTTTATAGCGGCCGGAAATTATATATTTGCATAATCGCGCGAGAGCACACGCGATTCTGCGAGAATTGCATGGGGTCGAACCCAAGAAAAAAACCACCATGGACGCCATCTTGGAACTGTCTTCCACCTTATTCCTTTCGGCTTGCAACGCAACAACAGACCTATCCGAAGTAAGCCCCACCCCCATTTTGGTTATTGCTAATTCCGCTACATTTAAACGTAAGGGATTTTTTAACGTCCGTCGTGACTATAACGCGTTGAGCAGATACTAAAAATGGAAGACAACGAAAAATAAGTTCTTTAATCTTCAGTGAGTCTAATACAGTTATTTAATCAAATAGGCAATCAATATGAAATATAAAGTGAAAATGCGTGTATTTTTTACACTATATAGTGCGTGTTACATAGTGTTACACGTGGATATAAGCTTATTTTAGGTATAGAGAGTAAGATATAACACGGCCTTTTGTTGAATATGTTTACGCGTTTAAGGCAGTAAAACCCACTCATTTTTAAATACAGCATTTCTATTTCTATTTGTGTGAAATTTACAACAAACTAATTGTAACCTTAATACATTTAACTACTGTCCTTGCAAAGCCATCTTTTATTCACTGCAAGCAGCACGTTTTTCAGCATCGAACCCTTGAGATAAACACTGGCTTTTAACCATTTCGACTACCGAATTAATATCGTCTCCTCTAACTGAGCTTTTCAGTCACTCATCAACGATAATCGCGATTTTCCTTTTAGCTTTGCCTCTGTTATTAAGACTTCATCGGTGCATTAGGCATGCAAAATCCACAGATGTGACTCCGTCCATTTAGGGACAAACAATGGCTGAATTCTGTTGTTACTTAATTTGATATTCTAATAAATCTTCCGGTTCAAAATGTCAATTTTTTAAAATTTATTTACCGTTAATTTTATTGACTGTAACTAAGTTTAATTTCAGTTTTACACATACAGAAGCGATTAACACCAATCTGCACTAACTATGTCTTCAAATTAATAACGTTAAATTTGAAACAATAGCTAGCACACCAAATACAGCTAATATAAATTAAGATCCTTAAATATGTATTTTTTTAATTTATATATATAAATAAATGAATATATATATACATATATATATATATATATATATATATATATATATATATATATACTAGCTGTACCTGGCCAAGCCTTGTTTTGGCTCAGTTTGTTTAAATGGAACACATTCCCCAAGAAAAAATGCATTTTGTTCGTTTATTTACTTTTATTATTTTTTTGCAAATTTTAATCAATAAAAGTTGTTTTTTTTCCCCCCCAAAAAAGTTATTTTTTTTACAATAAATTGTTAGGTGAAAGTTTTTTTTTCAGGAAAACTTGCACTTTTTTTTAAAAAGAAATTTGGCAGTAAACGTTTGTCTTTGAAAACGACATTATTATTATAAAAACAACAGATGAATGCTTTATAGAAACACTGTAAATCGTTATGTGAATGTAGGAAAAAGTTTGATTCTTTTTTTTCAAGAGAATGTACCAATTATGTTGTTTTATAAATGGAAAAATACTTCCATCATTAATTATGCAGAAAAATAAATAAAATGTTGATTTAGTGTTTCAACATTATGCTTATAAATTACGATAAAACTTGCTGAGTATGCGCTGTTTTACGGTTGTTGTAAAAATGGAACGGAAACTTAAATGTTTCTCCGTTTTAATCTTTCTTATTTTTTTAATTGTGCCCCCCAAACGAATATAATCAAAACAGGAACATTCGCCAATTGTACTTTATGTATATGACACACAAAATATTAAAAAACAAGTTAATAACGAAAGGGAAATACTTCCATTTTTAAACGAAAAAGTCAGTTTGGTATATCTTTTTGTTATTTTTACAGAAGTCCAGCTTAACATTCACATTGGAAATGTCGACAGTTATAGGTTGTCGGGTACGTTTACAACGAATAAACACTCCAATCTAGTAGATGTATCAGAATTTTGTAGGAATTTTTGACACCCCTATCACGAAATTTTTGACACCCCTATCACGAAACTGCGAATAAAATATAAAAACACTCGTAATTTCTCTTTTAAAAGTGGATTGTTTATTTTCTTTATAATGTCCAGAAAATCGCTAGATTTTTAACTTTCATAATCTGAAATTTAAAAAAATCTCTAATTCACCCACTCCCCAAAAAACTCCATATTTTAACTTCCTACTATAAAAAAATTATAAATATAGTATATTCAATATATAAAATGTTCCGTGTTTTCTCACTATATGTTTCTGGAATTATATTGAAGTTGTTAGCTCCCCAGAAGGCTTAAATATTTTATCAGCTAGTTTTACCTGTTTTTTTTTTCAGAGAGGTTTTTTTTTTTTTTGCAAGAAACAAATCATAAACTCAAACTTTTTATAATGAAAGTTTAATTGAAATATACTGCAAATTAAACATTAAAATTATGGTGCAACCTATTTTGAAATTAGAAAAAAACCCAAAAATCTTTGTTTTAGCATGTTAAAAGTATTTAGGTTGGTAGATAATTAAATTCTACTGTATTGGTATAAGTTTTTCTTTTTTTTTTACATGTTGTTTCTTGCTTTTTACAATTTTCGACTAAATACTTCTAAATTAAGCTGGGTTGCTGGGATCGTATTTTAAACTAAACTTCGGAGGTTGGAATGCCCCCACCAAAAATGTACTTGAAAAATCGATTTTATAGCGAGATTTAAGAATGGTTAGCCGACAAAAAGGTGAAAAACAAAATAAATAATCAATAAATAATTGTTACCAAAGGCAATAAATGCTACTTTTTTACTTACATGAATGAGTTTATTTTATGTTTTAAAGTATTTTCAAGCGCTTTTCATTATTCTTTAATCTAAAATTGCGGGTGTGTGGGTGCGAAATATCTTCATATTTTCTAGAATTTCCCGCTAGATTGCAAACGAAATCTCCAGAGATAGCAGGAAAGCCGCTACATTGGATACACTGGTCACGTGAAAGGAAGCGGTAATAAATAATTGCCCTAAAATAAAAAATGGCCTATCGGTACAAAGAAAACGACCTATTAATCATAGAAAAATTAATATAATGTTATAATTAAACAGAAATATATAAAAACACACATGGATATAGTAAACATATTATACCAAAACGTGGAAGTCATCCTTCCAGTGGCTTTTAGACTATAAATAGCGGACGAACCAAGAGTTACATTTATATATATATATATATATATATATATATATATATATATATATATATTTATATATATATATAGATGTATATATATATATAGAGAGAGAGAGCGAGAGAGATTACATTTGTTTTCTCTACTTAAAGCTAAAATTCAAATGTACACGTACCCTCACCTACAAACAGAACCCTTTAATTATCTCCATCTCTTTCTAAACCTACACATTTATAAATTTAAAAATAATGTATAAATAGATGTAAGCATTTCTTACCAAAATTTTCTTCATTTAATTAATTTATCTTTCACGGCCACTTAACGCATTTATAAATGCAATTCAGGATACAAAAAAATAAAGCTCAAGAACTATGCCGTTCCACTTACAAAACGAAACTAAACCTTGTCCTATCACCCCACCCTCTTCTACTGAACTATAGCGCATTCTCTTCACCAAACACGTTACTCAGCCCTGTTCGTCTACTCTCCACAAATGTTCACCTTCTTCGTTCTGCCTGTAACCACAAGGTGTTTTATCTTCACCGGCTTTACATCGATTTGTATTATGTTCATCTCTTTT
This sequence comes from Euprymna scolopes, assembly GCF_053919585.1. Taxonomy (NCBI): domain Eukaryota; kingdom Metazoa; phylum Mollusca; class Cephalopoda; order Sepiida; family Sepiolidae; genus Euprymna; species Euprymna scolopes. Next base: position 17,961,185 of record NC_136493.1, read on the forward strand.
ATAGTTGGATTTTACATATTTATATCCAAGAACTATTCCTGCAACAGCTATATATTTGCTGGGACCATTATTTGCATGAGTAAATAAAAATAAAAACATCATCATCATCTATCTATGGATAAAATACGCTCATTTCGAACTTGATAAATGCAGAAACATAAAATCACAACATAGAATTTACAACCCACCCAAATCCTGTCTATTCCTTAAGAGAGAGGTAATGTGTTGTCAATATATTTTTGTCCGTGGTCAATTATTAAAAAAAAAATTTAACATTCTCAACAACTAACACTGACTACTCTGAAGCACTATTTAAATCGAATGTGCACGTTATCCTTCACAAAAGGACGTGTACTTTATTGTGTTATTTTTTGCATTTTAATATATTTCGTCAATTGTTTTGCATTCGACAATCTCTTATTTTAAAGGCTTGCCAATACAACTCGATACGTTACCTTAAATAAATTTCTTCCATGGGCGTTTTCTTGTTTACCAACCTTTCATTTTATTTCATTTTATATTTATAATTTTTCTATTTAATTTTACCTTCTGATATCTGTCACTTTATTTTTGTAACTTTATATGTGGCTTCCTATGACATAAATAATTTCAAATAAAGACGGAAATGGGTTCTTCTGTTCGGCATGATGCGGTTCTTTACTGGTGACAAATACGGTGTCTTTTTGCGAATCTCGTTCATGTCAGATTTTTAGGAGATTATAATGATGGTAGTGGCAACACAAATTTCTGTAGCGGATCAATAATTAGCTGTTTTAAAAAATCTACGTTCACTCGTGCCGACCGAATTAACTTTTTTATTTCAGATTATATCCGAGATGTAACAGCCGTAGCACGCCAGTAGAAATGAACCGATGCGAATTCCCTACTCCCGACGGAATGTCATTAATCAATTAGCAAACGCCTAATTTGAGTATGTCGTGCCGGTTTTTGTATTCTTAATGTCGGCCTTATGTTCATTTTAAACACGGAGTTCGTCTCACTATTACATGAATACATACCATCTAAGAAAACAAAGTAACAATTTCGCGGTATGATATTGTATATCGCTTAATACTTAGTAACATATAACTGTTTATTGTTATTATTATTATTATTAGTATTATTATTATTATTATTATTATATACACCCAGGAGACATCATCAAAGGTTGCATTCCCTGTGGTTAATGTGAAAAATTATTATTATTATTATTATTATTATTATTATTATTATTATTATTATTATTATTATTATATTATTATTATTATTATTATATTATTATTATTATTATTATTATTATTAATATTATTATTATTATTGGTTGAAAAAAAGCTTTAACACAGGTTAGCAAACATCTCTCCTTGAAAACAACATGTGGTGTCTCCTGGAAGTTGAGTGACAATAAGTCTCCGCATATGTTCTAGTACGTTTTTCCTCTTTCGACAGCATTTGCAAATAAATTGGTTTCCACTGTCATGTGTGTGGTAATAAGTCTCCTGAAGGCCCCAATTCTCTTCGCAGTTGTCCAGCGGAGGTCTGCTCTGTCCTCTCTCCTTGGTCTTTCCATCCCCCTTGGACGTTCTCGTCTAAGATGCATCACTCTTTTCGGAGGAGTCGTGAGGAGGCAATGTGGACATGGCAGGGGACAGCGAGCTTGTAGATAGGCAGGCCCAACGTTCTTGGTTCTATATAACTCATCCTCTTGGTTTGCTTTGCAGCATTTTTTACGCTGCGCGCATGTGGCTTGTGTGTATTAGTCTACGCATTCAAACGTTTTCATTAATATTTCAGCTGTTTTCATTATTGTTATGCGTTTTATATTTGCAGCAATTCCGCTGATTCCAATTTCTCCTATTCCTTTTTAAAATATTTTGGAATTGTTTCTAGTGCTTTAAACTATTATAGACATTGTCTTGATTTTCTACATCATCCATGCCCCGTTCAGTTCTCTGGATAGCTATGTGTACTTGCTATGTTTCTTCTTTTCTTTGATAATCACCATGTGGTATGCTGGGACAGCAAAGTCTACGATTTGAGAGGACTTTTTTTTCTTTTAAATTATTGAGACATCCGGTCTTCTTACTTCGATATGTTAGTCTTTTAGTAATGATGTTACCGGTTTATGCTTGCACCATTTGTCTGTGCGTTCAAGGTGCAGATATTTGCATAATTCAGTGTACTGCCCTTTCCACTTGGTCGTGACTTTTGGGAAAGCTTGCCGCATTCAAATATGATATGGTTTATCGTTTCGTCTCTTTGTCCATAGAGTCCTCATTTGCTAGGATTTGTTTGTGTTTTGTCGATCTTTACTTTGATGTAGATAGTTCTTATCGAGTAACCTTTGCTGCTCATATTATCGGTTTACGTGTTTTTTCGCATTCATGTCTAAGTGTTTTCCTTATTCACATTTTCGTCATACTTTTGAATTTTTCGTCTAGTTTTTTCTCATCTCAATTTTCCTTTCTTCGTGCTATCCTTTGTCTCTCTGTATTCTGTTTTATTATTTTTAGCGCTCTCGCTGCCTTAATAATCCTTACAGTGTGTTGCATTATGCATTTTCCTATAATCTTTATGCGATCCACACATCTTTTATACAAACCAGTCTTCTGTCGCCGTCTTTCCTGTTCACATATAGTCGGTCGACATCGCCTTTTGGGTGTAGGTCGTTGGGCATGGTCATAAGTTTTCTAGTATTTTGATCAAGCTGCCTTAGTTCTTGTTTAGTCCACATTATGGACGGCTTAGTGTATCTTACTAATGATACTGCTCACACATGTATAGCTTTATTAGATTTCTGTTATATGACTAATTTTGCAGGCGTTTTCTTGTTCTACAGGTATTTCTTTTTCATTTTTTTCTTTTCAATTCTGTTTTGTTGATAGTGTCTGCATCCATAATTCCCAAGTATTTATAGGTTCTTGTTCCCCGTGTGCCCTCGTCTCTGTTTTGTTCAGTGGTTCCATGGTTTCTATCGTCTCCAGTTTTCCATTATTTATAACTAGTACTGCGAACCTTTCCATATCAAATCCCATTTAGCTATTCTTGCTTAATATCCCGGTAGTGTTTATTAGCGTTTCTAGTACATTTTCCGTCCGTGCAAAAAGTTTCAGATTGGATATGTGCATCAAGTTGTTCATCTTTTTCACTGTATTAAATAACTTTTATCCGGCTTGACACTTGCTTAATGTATTGATCAGATGGGTCATGGCTATGTCGAACACTAATAGTGATAGTGAATCTCCTTGGAAGACGTCTCTTTGTATGTTAATTTATATTGTGTGTTTCCATCTACTGTTAGTTAAAGCATCCATGTTCTTCTTGCATTTACCATCACCTTGATGGTATTGCTTGGTATTATATAACTTTCAAAGCATTATTTTATACGTACTTGGAGAATCCATGCCATTGCTAATTTCTTTCTCCTTCTTGTTTCTCCTTCCGGTTATTTTTATCTATATATAGCAGCTTATGTGTTCTTATGTTGTTGGCATCATTATTGTTTCTAGGGAAGACGTCCACGATTATACAGATAGTGGTAGATTTGTTCCCTCAGTTGTGCTACTATGATATTCCACATTGTGTTAAGCACGTAAGAGGTCTATACTTGCCGGTGAGTTGTTCCATTTTCTGTATCAGTTTGGTTCTACATTTTGTCATCCAATCTGGCACGATTGTTTCCTTTATACATCTTCTCAGGTTTTTTCGCTATTCTTTTCGTCTAATCTTATGAATTTTTTAAAACCAGCATGCATGAATCTCGTCGTGTCCTGGTGCTCTCTCGTTTGCCAATTTTTCTATGGTGTTCATTGAGAATAACTGATTTACATCTATAAATAAGGATACTCAGTAAAGTACACCAAGACCGTTTAAAAGTCGATATTAATTTATTTTTGTTACTGGTAGATATGAAAACATTGTTTGAATTGGTATGTGTCTGTACTAAAATTCTAACACAATTGACAATCAACGATTATTTACTAACAAGTGGTCGTATTTCCTGATTCCTGACTAACACTAGGATACCTTATATTTTTCAGTGTTTTACTTTGTTCGATAACCTGAACAAACATCTTGGCGTTATCGTGACAGCAAATTGCGATTGAATTTTCGCTTGCAAAGCGCATAAGTATTCATTGGACTAAAGTGACCAAGCCCTCTGTGCATATGCTAAGTATATATCTGGTGTGTACTTTACTTTCATCCTTTTTAATCTCTCGAGACAATTTAGAGTGTGGAACTAGTGGGCGCTGGCACCACTATTTTAAGATGGTTACATAGTTTGCTTACCGCTTTGCGGTTTCAATACTTTTGCTTGCATATGTTGTGTTGCTCTATCTTTTTTTGTTTGGATTTTATCGTACTTTTCATGGGACTGATTAGCGCGTCTTGCGCCCTTGGGATAATTTTCGCATTCGAAGTATAACCTTAAGATATAGCTGTTTTCAGCATTATTTTCAGTTTTATATTAATATTATACATATTATAATTATAATAATTATAATTATTAGTTATAGTATTAATCGAAGTAACCTGAAATCGTAAACATATGGATGTATAATCATTATATTTTGGATTGAAAATATATGCGATGAAAAATGAGAACAGAAGAAAATGACGCATCTGCAACATTTAGTATCGTTGACTTTCCTCTGCATTTTAACGCATAAAACATGCAGCATTAGTAAGTAATTAAGAAGTTAGCAACTGAACATATATTAAAAATTCAGATCTTGTAAAAAAAAATAAAACGGATCTAAGGAAGATATGGTGTAATTATAAAAATAACAAAATTGCCCATAATACTGATTATAGGAATTATATATATTATAATACTAGCGGGGGTACCCGGCGATGCCCGGGTGTCTTGAGGTAAATCAAAACTCCGGGGGGTGGGGTGGGGTTAAATAACACTGGTCAACAAATTTTTATTTTTTTTCTTTGGCAGACCATCTAGGAGTGTTTTCTGGGGTTTTGAAGGTCGCTGATTACGAATATAACATTGGTTTTGTCAGATTGGCTCTAGTTTAGAAGATACTGATAGCCCCAAATAAGCCTAAACTGCTAAAATTCTCCCTGAAATACTTCAATAAAGAAGCAGTAAATAATAATTTTCTGATATTATTGAATCATTATAATGATTATGTATATATTGAAGTATTTCAGGGAGAATTTTTATATAATTATTTATATAGGGAGAATTTTTATATAATTATATACTGTAATTACTTAATAACATGTTCCATAAATATAGTTGCAGTATAAATTAAACAGTAATTAAGAATTTTCTTTTTAATTCCACAGTTGAAAATGAGTTTCAGAGAGAAAATGAGTTCTTCTAGAAGATGTTGCAGATATGAACCGGATGTCTTTTGTTACATCTGTGGACAGTATATGATGGCACAACAAAAGAGGAATATTACAGACTTTGTCAAGAGGGCGTACAAAGCATACTTCGATATGATACTTGGTGACCAAGACAAGTCTTGGGCCCCACATATGGTGTGCAAAACCTGTGTAGAAAGTCTCCGCGGTTGGACCAACGGTAAGCTGAAGTTGAAGTTTGCTGTACCAATGGTGTGGAGAGAGCCCAACAATCATTTTGATGACTGCCACTTCTGTCTCAATGACATGACGGGGTTTAACAAGCACAAGAAAGCAAATTGGTAGTATCCGAGCCTGGATTCTGCTATCCGTCCTGTTGCGCACTCTGAGGATCTACCTGTGCCTGTTTTCACCAGTTTGCCTGAAATCGATGAAACCGAAGAGATTCCAGCTGATCTTTCAATATTAAGTGATAATAGCTGTAGTGACTAATGAAGAACCCTCAAATGGCCTTCAGCTTTTCAATCAATCTGAAGTTAATGACCTAGTGCGAGACCTTTGTTTGTCGAAGGAGCAGTCTGAAGTTCTTGCATCACGACTCAAAGAGAAAAAACATTCTAGATTCTGGCACCAAAGTAACATACTATAGGACAAGGGAAGGCAGCTTGCTTCGTTTCTTTTCTAAAGAAGACGACCTGGTCTTTTGTAATGACGTTTCTGCACTTCTTAACTGCATGGGGATCTCGTCATATGACCCAGCAGATTGGCGTCTCTTCATAGATAGCTCGAAAGCAAGTCTAAAAATTGTACTTTTGCACAATGGCAATAAGTTTGCTCCTATACCAATTGGCCATTCTACCAAGATGAAAGAAGAGTATGATGCTATCAAATTTGTTCTTGAAAAGCTGAATTACAACACTCATAAATGGCTGATTTGTGTGGACTTGAAAATGGTGAATTTTCTGCTTGGTCAGCAAAGTGGGTACACAAAGTATCCCTGCTTTCTCTGTTTGTGGGATAGCAGAGCAATAATCCAGCACTGAAGAAGGAAGAACTGGCCAGAACGAGAAAGTCTCGAAGTTGGCACAGCAAACGTCATCAATGAGCCTTTGGTACCCAGGGATAGAATCATCTTCCCTCCATTGCACATAACACTAGGGCTCATGAAGCAGTTTGTTAAGGCGTTGAACAAGGATGGGGATTGCTTCAAGTACATATGCAGGCAATTTCCAGGTCTTTCCATCGAAAAAGCTAAAGGTGGCATCTTCGATGGACCTCAGATTCGAACGCTCATGAGGGATTCTGACTTCACTCATCATATGAACACGGTTGAGTTAAATGCTTGGGTGTCCTTCACAGATGTAGTGACAAACTTTTTGGGAAATCACAAAGCTGACAATTACAAGCAATTGGTCCGTAAGATGCTTACTGCATACGGAAAACTAGGGGCAAATATGAGCATTAAAGTTAATTTCTTGTTTAGCCACCTCGACAGATTTCCTGGTAATCTTGGTGATTACAGTGAGGAGCAGGGAGAGAGATTCCATCAAGACATCAAAACAATGGAAGAGAGGTATCAAGGCAAATGGGATGAGCACATGATGGCAGACTACTGCTGGAACCTTTTGAGAGACTGCCCAAAAGTTGCTCACAAGCGAAAATCGTATAAACGTCAATTTTAGTTTTGCGAATAAAATATTGTTTTGTGTGTTCATTGTAACTAAGAATCTAGTGTATAATGCTTTGCATTAATTTATGATATATAACTGATTATGTAAATGTTTCTTTTTTCACTTGGAGAATTAAAATTCAGCAAATTTTTAGCAAATTTTTTGTATATCCTCGAAATCTATGAAAAGTGTTCAGTTATAGGATAAATGAAATGATGTTATATCTAACTTAACTTGTTAGATTGAGATTTTACACTGTCTTTGTGGTTTAAGATTATAATAAAAATCAATATCTGACATTTATGCACTATTTAGCCGTTTTTTGTACGTTTAGCTATGGTCGCGAATGGGTGATTTCAGACAAACGACCCCCCTGTGATATCTCAAAAACTAGAGCCAATTTGAAAAAAACTAATGTCAGATTCGGATTCAGCGCCCTTGAAAACCCCAGAAACCAGTCTTACTTTGCCTGCCAAAAATATTGTGTTGACCAGTGTAATAATCAAAAACATTTTTGGTAGGTGAGTATGAGAATCGACCCCGTACCCCGGAGTTGGAAATTAATGTGTAAAAAAAGAAAGTACTATGTTACCATCAGGCCACCGCGACATACAGCGTAGACATGTTTGAAATTATTTATGTAACTATAACTATAAAAACAGGCGTGTGTAATAAAAGTAAACTTTGCTGCTTCCATTTGACCTAATTGCCGCGAACATGTCCGTTTGAGTTTAGTTTCATTTTATTTATACTAAAAACCCAATCAACACGCGAGAAGCCCAAATAACAATAATTTTGTAAAAATCGACGTAAATAAATTCATACGCTACGCGCTTTCCTAATTCCTATATATTATTATATAGGACCCATATACACAGTTTTAAGCGATTGTAACGAACCCGGTAGCGTGTGAGAGAAAAGCCCTTTGAATACATACACGAAATGCTCACACACATTTTGCCTTTTATATATATATATATATATATAGAAGAGAACGTACGTAATAAAAATGGTGAATTAATAATTAAATTCAAATGAGTAATATAAAATTATATGTACTTGAGTAATTAAACTACAAATAAGTAATTAATACAAAATGACATATATTTAGGGATAGAGTAGTGCATACGTTTTTTTTACAATCACCACAGCACGCATACGAGGGGCGTGCAATAAGTAATGCACTTGACCACATTCAATTGTATGATCGAGCTGAAATGTTGCATGTGAAATGATTTATATCTTTACCAGTGATCTGGTAAATTACAGCCCTGAACTAATTGCGGTTTCTATTTTACAGGTGTTTGAACTGAGGCAGGTGTGAAATGGAGCCTGTTAAATGTCGAGCAGTGATCCGGTATTTTTTTTTGTATTTGAAAGGACGCACACCACAGGAGACTTTTGATGAAATGAAATAAACTTATGGTGATAATGCACCATCATATGGCTTGTAAAACGCTGGAATCGTGAATTCAAACATGGCCGGAAGTCTGTAAAAACAGCTTCCATACTTGGTCACCTTCCTTCTGCAATTGATGAGGCATCTGTCCATGAAGTTGAGACTGCTATTTTAGAAGATCGGCGCATTGATATTCGCCAAATAGCCCAACATGTCAAGATGTGTACAGTGTCTGTTGAAACTATCATTCATGGCCATTTGCATATGCATAAGTGGTCTGTCAGAGGGATTCCTAGGTTGCTCACACCATTCCAGAAGAGAGAACACGTCGAGTTCTCGAGGATGAATTTAGAGATGGGCCAATAAGATGGGTCAAAGTTTTTCAAAAGACTGATTACACAAGAGACCAAAGCCAAATCAATGCAGTGGAAGCACTTGGACTCACCACCTCCAAAGAAGGCAAGGTTGCAGCATTTCGCTGTCAAGGTCATGCTCACAGTCTTCTGGGACAAGGACGGAGTAGTGATGACACATTTCCTGGCAAAGGGTACCACAGTTACAGGAGCCTATTATGCTTCACTTTTAAGGAAATTAATGGAAGCTATCAAAATCAACAGGCGGGGCAACATCAGCAAAGCTACTCTCCTCCTTCATGTCAACGCTCCGGTCCACAACTCGCATGTCGCCAGATCAGTAGCACGGGCGAGTGGTTATGAAATCCTCATACTCTCCTGACCTTGCACTCTCTGACTTTCACCCCTTCCATGCCATGAAATTGTTTTTGAAAGGAAAGCGTTTCCCAGATGATGCAGCCTTGATTTCTGTAGTAACGTCGTGGTTGGAGGAATAAGCTGTGGTGTTCTACGAAAACAATCTCCAGAGCTGCATCAAACGATGGGAGAAATGCATTACTCTGGGTGGTTCCTATGTAGAGAAGGACTAAAAATTGTGCCAAGTTTCATCGCTCTATTTCTATGGAAAGTGCGTCAAGGTCATTACTTATTGCACGCCACTCATACGAGAAATGATACAATTAAATATTATATGGTAGTAATGTGTGTGTGTGTGTTTGTGTTTACAGAAGCAGCCCCAAAGCGGCTAAAATTAATTATATGAAAGATAAACTGTTTGCATCACGGATGTCTCGTTACAATGATTAAAACCAAGATATAATGACTCAGAATTCTTATTTTAATGACGCCAAAAACTATTGTATGAGATATATTCTGGGAAATGTAAGAATTGATTGTGTAAGTGGCTGGAAAAAGAAATGTCATAATTGGCATTGTGTGTCTATATGAAGAAGTTCAAATAACTTGATGTAGCAGAGTTTTATATTGTCTTTGCCAACATTCTGAAAAAAAGGCCCTTGCGCCAATAAACGATGTGTCAATTCTATAATGGTCGCATAATTACGTTAGTAAATATTGGGCATACTAATGAATACGTCTACACATATACTTAGCTTCATATATATATATACTCTAAAATTAACAGATTTTATACCACCAGTTTCTAGCTTAGTAATAAGGATGATAAAACAAGGTGGAGATAAAAATAAAATATTTAAACAGTTACACAAAGCATTTGTTCGTTATCCTGATGCGTTTGAATCGTTTAAGATAAACCAGATTATATTGATAAAGGAAATCCAAAACTATATTAGCAATGTATAAATGTATTTATAATTACATATAATAAATTTATATAGTTAAAAAAAAAAAAAAATGTATATATGTAAAAATAAAATATCTTTAACCTTTATATATCTAATTTTAAATAAATAAGAATGTAAATATACAAACTACTAACTATAGTGGGGGTGATAAGTAGTTAAATGGATTAATCCAAATCTTATAAATACAAGAATGATAAATTAAAAAATTAAAAAATGTATCCATTTTAAATGTGGAAATTGATGAATCGCACAGGTAAGAAATTCATTTTTATACTATGAAAAGGTTAGTAATTACAATTAAGAATAGGAAATTGGGGAATAAAAATTTTTGTAACTTGTCTTCTTCCTAAGATTAAGGGTGGTGGTGTTTGATCAACACTGCTGGGGAGCCATGATGTAATACACTGTTTTGTTTTTAAATCCCCGAAACAGTGTTTCATGGTAAACAACTGATGATCCCTTAAAAAATATAAAAATTGGTATTATAGTAAATTTGAGAGTTGATGCAGTGATTGCAGGTGATTAAATGACTTACTGACTAGATGTTTTTTTAATGAATGATAAAAAATATTTTTTTGTGTGGTTTCAAATGTTAAAAACTTCAAAGACTATATATATATATATATATAGGCATATATATATATATTTATATATATATATATAACTTTTTTAAACGTAACTATATTTAGACATTTTCCAACCAAAAGTACTTCTTTATTATTTTTATGCTTTAGTTTTTCTTCAGAAATATTTGTGATATTATAATAATACGACAAAATAAAAAAACAATCGAAATTAAAAAATCGGGAAACGATTCCTTTTAATTCATTTTAATAATTTTTGCTTTGACAACGCAGACGCGACATGTAAATTACACATTACGAAAAGTGGATTTTGTGTATAATGTTAGTAAATTTAATCACTAATAAATTATTTTTTTAATTCCTAGGACACTTGCATTCTAAAACAGATCGTGCTTACGCCATGGTACAACGATCGTTACTCACTAATTCTTTTATCCTCTTCTTATTCCAAACAGCACCAAAGTGTTTCAATTTCAATCACAAATATCAGCTGACGTTTTATTGTAAACAAACACAGACGAAATTCGATGAACGACATTATCATTATTATGTTTTTTAATTTTTTTTGCGAATTAGTCAATCAGGCAACTTATTCCTCGTAATATATATAATCAATCAAGGGCTGATTCTAAAATAATTCATACGAAATCTACATAAATTAAAATATCATGTTTTAGTGTATCGTGGGAATCGGGATACCCCAGCTGCCAACAGTCAATTATATAAACATGATATTGTATATTAAATGTCTTGAACTATTCTATAATGATATCCGCACACATTTTAAATAAAGTTTCCTAGTTACCCATTCGAAATGCAGTCTAAATTGGGTTGTTTTATATGACTAACAAGTGCATGATGCCCGTTTCTAATTTAAACTTACACATCTGTGTAGAGCAGTCAGATTTTATTAAATATACTGTATTTTTATAGATTGACGGATATTAAAATGGATTATAGGTACGAAATGCAGTAATATGCAAGCTAAAAGGAATTGGCAGTTGTTGTTTTTTCCTTTTATTATTACCATTTAGTGCATTTTAAATTATCATAATACAATTGTATTTTTCGCTGCGTAGCAATCTACAGACTATCAGATTATTACATACTGCATTGAATTACTAGTGCATCGCGGGGATTTCTCTGTCATTCATCCTCGTTTGTCTATATCTGCGGATGTCATAACGCTCTGAATGATTCGATCAGGAAATGCTCTAGCGTGAGATTAATTTCACTCTTCAGAGAATATCTACATTTGAAGAACATGTTATTTTTTATATGAAAAAACGTTCGTTTTTTTCTTTATAAAATGA
>NC_136493.1:17975650-17978150 GCF_053919585.1 Euprymna scolopes
AACATATCATTTAATAGACTGGACCACTAGACGATCGCACAACGTTTACTCTGATTAGACGATCACACACAATCCCCTTTATGATACAACAACACAACAAATACAATTTTGGTACCATTTTGCTTACCATAACAATTTCTAAGATGATAACAATGCACCACAAGTATAAAGTTTTGGTTTCAGCAATAAATAACTTTAGAATGAGTCATAGTGTGTACAAATAAATTTAATTAAATCAAAAATCCTGACTTGATATCAGTAGATAAAAATAATCTGAAGTTTAATAACACAGTTACTAAAATTACGATATTCGTAAATAAATATCACGAAATTTACATATATGACGTATAACAAAACTCTTTAACCAATGCATTTTTTTTCGGTTTTCAAATGTATTTATGAAATTTATAGGCATTTATAAGCTATCGGTTATCAATACCATTTAGGACATTGGACAGATTCCAGCAGATATGTTTATCGCAACATTTATCACACTCACCCAAATATTAGAATAATCGAATATGAATGTCACTGAACATGATTTGGAGCTTCTTTTGATGATGAAACTGCAACAAAACAAAAAAAAATGCGAACTGAAATATCAGAAATGCTATTTGGATTTGCTGCAGACAAGGGAAACAACAAGTGCCATATTCCTGTCGAAATGCTCCAAAAATGTATATAGAGACAGAAAGACATATCCCTGTGTTTTTATCAATTTCTTAAAAGGTTTTGATAAAGTACGACATGAAGAACTGCTAAACAAACTATATATATTAATGGGAAATACCTTAGAATCTTGATCTACCTTTTTTGGAGCAAAAAACCGACAGTTAGAACACTATGAGGAAGCATCAATTAAAAGAGAAGTCCGTCAAATGTCTTTTTGACACGAGATTATTTTCGAACTATATAGCGAAAACATACTGGGATAAATTGAGGACATCAAAGGTATAAGTTAGAGTGAACACAACATTAATAATCTTATGTATGCGGAGGACACTGTATTCATAGTAGAATCGCATGAGGCGCTCCACACGTACTGGATACTGTGGTAAAAGCAATTTAAAGTAAAATACTTATTTAAACATCTCAAAAACGGTAAGCATCATCATATACGAGAAAAGCCAGACTCCAACATGCAAACTATAAAATGGCAATGTACCAGATAAACTAGTTGATATATTTAGATATCTGGGGTACTGGATCACATCTGGTGGAAGGGGCACAACTGAAATACAAAGTCGCAGACAAAATCACCTTCAAATGCTTATCATCAATCGTGACCAACAGAAACTTTAAAATAGACGCCAAATTCAGCAAACTCCGAACCTATATATGGTCTGTTCTATTATACGGCTGTAACGAGATTAGTAGACGGCACTTCAAATTTATAGCCTTCAGAATACCCTACCTAATTCACTCTTAAACCGACTATAACAAATATCTCACAGCTAAACTTCCAACTTAGAATTTCCTTAAAACGTCATAATCCAGAGTAGCAATGTTTAACGGTTAATGAAAATCTATATATCACCAAAAGTGAAAATGCGTGTGTGAGGGCACTTCTAAGCATATATACTTTACGAAATTTGGATATACAAACTTGAAATTGTGTATATATTGTATTCAGACAAGTTATAGAATGTTAACTGGTTTGGATCTGAGAAAAGTTTCGTACAGGGTCCTAAATCAATACTGGTACGTGGGGTAAGGTTAAATTTTATCTGTTTATAAACTATTTCACGAATAAGTAGGCTTGAAAATGTCACTTTAATGGTTATCGTACATGATTCTATGTTTTAAGGTTTTACTCAGTTTGAGTATTATTTTACTTACACGAAATGAACTGTTTAGGAAAAAAACATAATTCTCGCATAGACACGTCTCAGTTTTTATCGTTTTATTTATTTTTTTTTCGTTATATTTATTTTCATTGTTAAAGGGCTTGTATTGTACGCTTAATTTCAACCAACGCCGCGCATATGTTATATTAAAAATAAACAGCCAATCATTCGTTTTCTCGTACATTTTTAAGTAGACTGGATACATATTTACTGAAATTGCCTTCGACTCTGAATGAACATAAAGTTAGGTTTTTTTTTGTTTTTTTTAAACTCACGTAGTTATGAAGAGTTTCTTTCAAATGTTACAAACATCTTTCTATCGTTAATTGAACTAAATCCTCTTGCTAATACATGAACAAAACAAAATGATATAAAATTAAGAAACGCTTATGCATCTATAACCTTTGCCGCCAGATAACTAAACTTTATTTAGAAATTGCAAAGTAAATAACAAAAATTACCCTCGTTTAAAACCTGTAATTTAAACTGTCAAAAATAAAGTTCGTAAAAGTATCGAAAAACACAATTGCGCTTCAACATTAACAAAAGAAAAACAAGAAAGATGTGATCATTGACAAAAATAAAAAAAGTTGAAAAGAAAAACCGCGCGAAAAATATAACGTGCAGAATGAGATGAAGATTAAATTCTATTC
>NC_136493.1:17980650-18105650 GCF_053919585.1 Euprymna scolopes
GTTATATGTTACGGATGAATTGTTTATTTTATTTTTCTTTCATATAATTTTTTTCCATTACTTTACTTTTTGTTTAAAAGTTTCACGGTGGAAATAATTGGAAATAAAAGCAAATTTCGATTCCGATTTCCATCATAAAAGTATAGATGTGTATAAATTTCCTTCCACACTTACAGAACACACATACACAGACACTAATATATATATATATATATATATATATATATATATATATATATATATGCATATGCATATATGTATATTTATTTATTGAAATATATGTATATATATTTATATATACATATATGAATATATTCATATATATATACATGTGCGCGCGCGTATGTGTGTGTGGGGGTGTAGCATTAAGACAGAGGCTGCTGTATACAAGGCCTGCATTATTATCAACATTTTTTATGGCAAGGAATCTTGGCCAACTTTTGCAAAGCACGGAAAATACTGAATACCTTCAACCTACGGTGCCTACGACGGATCCTTGGGATTAGTTGGAAAGACAGGGTCACAAACAACGTTATCTTCTTTCATTGCAATCTGCCAAGGATGTAAACACTCCTGTAAATGTCAGGTTCTAAAAAGACATACTATTCGGAGAACTAATTTGACGCAACAGAAAAATAACCAGACCTTAGTTTCGCTAAGTGACATAGGTAAGCGTGGTATATAAACGTTGGGAATAAAAACAGACAACTGGGATGAACATGCCCAAGATTTGGACCCATAGTTGGAACCCTAACAGGTACTACCACTACGGGTCTGAGTGGACCTGGCAGCTATGGCAATTAAATGTTGGGTCCACAGACCTAAAATCCCGCAGGCTGGGGTCTCACTATCGGACATAGTTCAAGGTCATATCCAGGGCCGGTGGTTATAGAAAAAAAAAGTTTTATTCATGGAATCTTATTAAGGCTAAGACATCGATAGAGAGTGAGGGATTTTTAAGAAGGATTTTAGCAAGACGAGTGTGTTTTCTGAAGGATTTGTAAGGGGGCAATAGATTGGAGCTCAGCTGAACGCTTTTTATGAAAACCGTTACACAACAGAGAGAGGCTTCTAACGTTACTAATATATATATATATATATATATATATATATATATATATATATATATATATTATATAGTAATTTATAAAATATATATGGCGATTAAGCTACACTGATTATTCTGCGTTTCATCAACCTATAGGATTCGTCAGACTTATGCGCGAATTGTGCGGTTGCCTCTTGCTTTTATATATGTCGAGGATTTCTAGTTGGCCAATCAGCTTTCTAGTATCCACCGCGCCCCTTCCTCTCAGCCAATGGACATGCACTTTATCAAACAAAGGATCTGTTTTTGAGCTAGGTTAGTGGTTTTAGGTAGACGTTCTCCTTTTTTATACACATGAATATATCTATGTGTACACACACATATACATATATATATATATGTATATATACCTATATGTGTGTAATCGCTTATGTATATACATGTGTATTTAATTTATTTATTTGTTTGTTTTCTATTGTTACTGTTAGTTTTAAAGCTATTTTGTATCGCTATCCTAGAGTCAGTTTTATTTTGTGAACACAGTTGTTTGCTATTTCTCGCCTACAATTTGACAGATTTTGAGGTTCTTTAAAGTACAGGATAGAATATTTTTCATCATTATATATATTATACATATATATAATATATATATATATATTATATATATATATATCAGATATGTATACATATATATTATATATATATATCAGATATGTATACATATATATTATATTATATATATATAATATATATACATATACATCCATATATATGTATATATATATATATATATATGATGTAAAAAAAGGAAATAGTATTCCGACAAAATAGAGAAATAAAAAGGAACAAACCGTGTTGTGTTCATCAACATTTCGTCTTTATTTCGAGACTTCCTCTGGATGAATGAGATTAAGAAACAAAAAATACCAGTATAAAATATTTGAAAATGTTTTACGTGCACAGTGTGATACAGTTCTATTTATGAAAAAACGGAAAAAAGACGTTGGCAATTCAAAAAGGAGGGGGGAGGGCTGGCGCTGTTAAAAAGAGGGAAATTTTAGTGACGTCATATAGTCGTTAATATAATTTTAAAAATATGAACGCAGGTAATATTCTTACGGGCAAAAAGATATATCTGTTGAATTTCAAATATATATATTTTCTGAAATTCAAAAATATACCTTTTTTTTCTTTTTTGACTGGAAAAAAGATATATCTTTGAATTTCAAAAAATATATATATTTGAAATTCAAAAGATATATCTTTTTTTCCCGTAAGAATATTAACTGCGTTCATATTTTTTAAATTACATTAACCACTATATGACGTCATTAAAATTTCCCTCTTTTTAACAGCGCCTGTCCCCCCCCCTTTTTATTTCCAACGTATTTTTCCATTTTTTCTGAAATAGAACTGCATCACACTATGCACAGGACACATTTTCAAATATTTTGTACTGGTATATTTTGTTTCTTAATCTCATCAATCCAGAGGAAGTCTCGAAATAAAGACGAAACGTTGATGAACACATAATACGGTTTGTTCCTTTTTATTTCTCTCTCTCTCTCTCTCTCTCTCTCTCTATATATATATATATATATATATATATATATATATGTTCAAGGTCGAATGAACACATGGAATGAATAACTACAGCACAGAAGTAAAGTAAAACAGATATATTTAAAGCAATAAAGTATATAAAAATAGTTTCATAGCGTTCATTGGTATAGTCCTGGAGAGACCATCCTTGGAGAAGGTTGTCTGAGTAGTCGTTGACTCTCCACCTTATGTCTCTCTGAGTCTCTCGTTGAGTCTCTTGTTGAATCTCCCGTTGGGTCTCGCCTGTCTTTACGGTAACACACATATTTATATAGTTAACATTCCTCGTATGCTGATTAGATAGATTCTTCAACAGCTATATATATATATATATATATATATATATATATATATATATATATATATATATATATATATATACAGTGGTGATCATATTTATTGCCACGGTAAAATAAAAGTTAAATTTTGTCTAATAAATTCTAAAAAAAGGATTAAATTAAAGAAAATAACAAATTATATTATGTATTTTTAACTGGCCTTTCCGATGCAGCAATCGGATTTAAGAAAAAATAAATAACAAAGCAACAACAAACATAATTGCAAAAAACCCTTGTTCAAAATTGTTGGCACGATTTATTTAATAATCAATTGTATAGCCTTTGGCCTTGATTACCTTCCTCAGTCGCTTTTCATAGTTTACAACCAAGTTGTTGCACTCTTCAGTAGTAATTTTAGCCCACTCTTCCTGACAATAATCCTCCAATTGAATAAGATTCTTAGGCTTCCTTTGCATTACCCTCAATTTTAATGTTCTCCATAAATTTTCAATTGGATTAAGGTCTGGGCTTTGTGATGGCCACTCCAAAACATTAATATGATTGTCCTCAAGCCATTTCTTAGTCAGTTTAGCCGAATGCTTTGGGTCATTATCTTGCATGAACCACCAACGACGACCAAGTGAGAGCTCTTTAGCAGAGTCTTTCAGGTTTTCATCCAATATTTTAACATAATCTTCCTTTTTTATGCTACCTGTGACCTTAACAAGTCGCCCTGGTCCAGAGGCAGCAAAGGATCCCCAAAACATCAAACTGCCTCCACCGTGCTTCACTGTGGGTATCGTGATCTTAGGCAGGAAAGCTTCGCCAGATTTTCTGTAAATATAAGATACTTTATTATGGCCAAATAACTCTATTTTCGTTTCGTCAGTCCATAGAACACGTTTCCAGAATACAACATCTTTATCAATATGACGTTTTGACAAGGCTAGCCTTGCTTTCAGGTGCATAGGCTTCAATAAGGGAGTCTTTCTCGGACGACATGCTTTTAAACCAGCTCTCTTCAAAACTCTACCAACTGTATGTCGAGATACATTCACTCCAGAGGTGCTCTGTTCATCTACAATCTCCCCAACAGAGATCCTTGGGTTTTGTTTTACTTGTCGAACGATTTTCCGTTCATCTCTTGGGGAAAGAATCCTTTTTCTCCCTCTACCCTCTAAACTCATAACGTGGCCTTGCGATTTGAACTTGTTTATTATGGCTCTAACAGTTGATTTATGAAGGTTTAGCTTCTTTGAAATCTTATCATAGCCCTCCCCATTGGTATGGCATGCTACAACAAGCTTCCTGACGTCTTCGCTGTGTTCCTTAGTTTTAACCATGGCGATTGAAAATTATAATTTAGTCACTTATAATAGTTTAAATAAATCGCTATCTAAAAATTATCTGAAAAAAATTATTCACTGATTTAGCGTTAAACAAGCATAATATGGCTATAAAAAAGTTCAGAAAGCACGTAAACCGGAAATTGATTGATATTATACTGATACTAAAAGAAAAACAAAGTCGTGCCAATAATTTTGAACAAGGGTTTTTTGCAATTATGTGTGTTGTTCCTTTGTTATTTATATTTTCTAAACTCCGATTGTTGCATCGGAAAGGCCAGTTAAAAATGCATAATATACTTTGTTATTTTCTTTAATTTAATCCTTTTTTTAGAATTTATTAGACAAAATTTAACTTTTATTTTACCGTGCCAATGAATATGATCATCACTGTATATATATATATATATATATATATATATATATATATATATATGTATATGTATATATGTATATATGTGTGTGTGCGTTTGTGTGTGTGTGCGTGTGTGCGTGTGTGTTAATTCGAAGTGATCCTTTTTCATTTACAAAAAGCTGAGATTTCTTTTCAAAAAGAACACCTAGAGAACTACATGCGACAATTTAACAGGAATACGCAATTGATTTTTTCCAAAAAATAAAAAATAACAAATAATAATATCCAAAGAGTCAAGGCAAACGACAAAACCAACACCGTTTGTTCTAATAATAATGTTTTTACTAAAGAGACCCCCTATTTATTATCATATAAATCTCAGATCAGCTTACATGTGTCGATGAAACTGGCTATCTGGTTTGCGAATTTCGGTTTAAAAACTTTTCTGTGTACCCATGTCTTATATTGAAACAAAAAATAAATTATAAAAGAAGAAATAAAACCAGCCGATTGTGCGAATTGTTTTAAAATAGATTATCATGATTTTTATGCATTAGTATATACTCATATATTTGTCTGGACAGGGTTTACCCAAAACAAATTAACTGCTCATCATGAATTTTCGTGTACGTATATTATTATATATTTGTAAGAACAGGATTCACGTCTATACTAATAAACCGACTATTGATGAAATTCATGCAGATATATATTTTTATATGTATTATTAACAAGATTCTGGTATAAACTAATTAACTAATTGTTCTGGCGAGAAGTACCTACAAACGAATTGAACCATATAATGAGTACAGAAAAAATGTCATTAAAGCGGGGAGCCACAGAGTTTGTTATGTTTATTATACGAACAAACCTACAGTTGTGTATGTTCCTGCTAATACATTTGTCTTGTATTCCGTTTTCATTGTAAGTGCTAAACTAATAGTATCATACTGGCAAACGACGATTCGAAAGTATTTCATCAGGAAATTTCGCTTTAGCACTAACGAACGTGGATTAGATTTCAAGGGGTAACCACATCTTAGTAATATTAGTTAATTTGCTATCGATGATATCTCCGTTCAGTCTTGAAAGAAAAATGCTGCCCTTGTAGGGGCATCTGCGCGTGTATGTATCAGAAGGGTTGCGCAATCGTCAACCACATCCACTCTCAGTTATTCCAGTTTATTTTCTATAACACAGGCAAAATAATGAACCCACGTGTAATATTTGGTTACTAATTCTGAATACAACATGGAGTCAAACACACAACGTATTTTGTTGACATTTATGCTGATGACACTAAAATCTATGGCAAGACATCAAAGGCTGAAAATGACTAAGTTCTCTCTTATTCTCTCTCCTCTCATCTTTATATAGGTGCAATGAGAAATGGTGGCCGATTAATTCTAATGGATCTAAAACCAAGCTTCTATCTTTCCATCATCAACGCGTTGGTTCCCGTCTGGAATCAATCGAAATGAATGGCTCTTGTCTTGGGGATGTTCCATGTTTTAACAAACTGCTAGGTCTGACGTTTATCTCTGATCTGAGATAAAACAGGTGCATCAAATTCTTGCCAGGGCTGCTGGGGAAATATTAGGATCGTGCTACCGCTCATGTAGATATCACACTGTTGATATTCAATACTAGAATGAGAGCCAAGTTCTCTACCTGAATAAGAGCCAAGTTCGCCCAAGGATGAAGTACTGTTTCCACCTTTGGACAGAAGCTTCCAGAGGAAGTGTATCCTGCTTTGACAGAGTGCAAAATATACTTCCTAGTCCAGTGAGGGATGCCGTTTTTTCTTCTTTGCAATCTCATTCCCACAGAAGAGATCTTTCGAGCCTATCTCTTCTTTATCGTTAGATCATGGCAACTTCTTATTTGAGCCTTATTTGGTGGCCTTAGAGCATTGATAAGTGTTTTTGTAAATAAATATGAGAACGTTGTCTCGGACAAATAATATTGAAAAATTGGAAAAAATGTTTTTTATTTCATCTTGAAATACTATTTGGGCTTCAACTGGGGGTCACGTATAGTCGTCTATTCTAAACTACAAATGCGTAGACCATTGTTCTTTGACTTAATTTGAATACAACGATTTCAACGCGGTTCCGTAATGAGTGGCTTTGTCCACTAGATTTGGAGGTTGCCTTTTTACCTTTTGTATTGAGATTCGCGCACACTTAACGATGTCCGCATTTTTTGGCATTCAAACAGGGTTGATTTTTTTTTTAATTTTAGCATAATTTAGATTGTTTATCAGGAGTTTACATTTACTGTGTGTTATATTTTTATAAAATAAAAACAAAAAAATAAAACAAAACAAAAATTCCCATTCAATTATTCTTTTTGATAAAAAAAAAAAAATTACATTTTTTTTTTTCATTTGGATTTTAAATTTGAAAACTTCTTTGATGCACTATTTAATATAACAATTTTGAACGTTAAAACCAACAAAGAAAACGTTTTCTTTGTTGGTTTTAACGTTCAAAATTGTTACAATTCACAAGGGAAATTATTCGACGACTGTTAAATAGAACTAAGTTCATAACATAAAGTACATATGTTCTTGCGGATCAAGTAAATACTTGCATTTGGATTTTCGGGTCCGTTTGGAACGAATATCACATGTTAGTAGTTTATTGTTTTATATATTTTACTAGCGAGGGGTACCCGGCGTTGACCGGGTGTTTGTAGGTGTGTGTGTTTTTAAAAAACTAAGTATGAGAATCGAACCCGAACCATTGAGGCAAAGTTGTAAATTAAAGTGTGAAAAAAAAGTGCGACGTTAACCATTGCCCCACCGCGATATGCTAACGGAAAAACGTTTCAATTTATTTAATTACTTGGATTTGACAGGTGCCCGTTTTAATGAGTTAATGAGGTCAAGTCTGACTGCGGGATGGAATTCATTTACTGCGGAACGCTTTTTTTATTTTCATTTTCCCAAGATGTTATAGGAAAAAGAATAACCCAAATGCGGCGAGCGACAAATGGTGAATATTTATCTTCCCGAAATCGAGCAAATTAAATAGACAGGCAAGCTTCGTTTTTAACTCTGAGATATTACGATTTATATGTGATATACAAAGTTTTTAAAAGTTGTGAACCGACGGACCGCTTCTCTGAAAATAACCTTTTGCAGACACACAGAAAAAGCGAACACACATACATACATACATGCATACATACATACATTTTCGCTTTTATATTTATAGATTGACATTTATTTACAATTTATAAATTTCCATTATCTAGTTTTACTTAGAACCTTTCCCGAATACACATTTATTTATCTATTTTAATTTTCATTTTATTTGTACAATTTTTGCTTTTGGTTTAATTTCTGACTCACAGCACCCGTTTCGCATTTCTTGTTTTAATTTATATATAATATTTCAGCGGATTTACGACCGGGCTACTTCCCAACGTTGCCACAATTAATTATATTTCAGCGGATTTTAGAAGCAGATAAGACCCCCGCGCGATAACACTTTTACAACCATGACACGCTCCCCACCCCGTTGCCACACTCTTTTTCTGCTTCCCCCTAGGCTATTTCAATTAACTATTTTTTCTACCAGGTAACGCTGACCTCTCACCTCCCTCGATGTCACAGTTTTTGATGGGCAGACAATGCCATGCGCCACCAGCTAGTCTATTATATAAGGGGCCGATGTCTGTGTGTTGTGTGAGAGATTGCATGTCCGCTAAACTCTTTTGTCTTGCAAATCATATAGGTATCAACGCGGCATCGTAAGAAGCGATCTTCCGGTTCAAAATATATGGTAAAATGTGAAATTTATATTATTTCGTGTAGAAATATTGTTTTGTTTAAAGGGGGTATGCGAAAAAAGCTCCGCTTTCGACGCGGTTTTAAAATCGTGCGTGCGCTAACCTATGTTGCGTTCTTTGGTTTTAAATAGCAAGTGTTTGACGTTACAGCATCTGTGTTCTCGTTAGCGTTTGTTTACTAATTTGAGTTATGTGAGTGCCCGCCTGGTAGGTGTTGATTTTTTTTTTTTTTTTTTTTTTTGGCTTACAAAAATTTCCTTTCAGTAATGGCACCCAAAGTAGTCCATTTTTACATCCTTCGCACCCGCTTTCACAATTTTAATGCTTCCCCCCTGTCACATTTTTTGAGGCCGGTCACCAACACACCTATGTTGTCATACGACAATATTACGACAGTGCAACGCCGGCTGTACGGCTAGTCTATCAAATTTTCCCAAACGCCTTTGTATGCGTTTGTGTGTGTTTGTGCTTGTTTGTGTGTGTATGTGAATCCGCATGATATGTGCACTAATAAGTCCTCGTTAAAAAGATCGATCTTAGTTCCAAAAATTCGAAAGATTGGAAAAAAACGTACGTTATTTCGTGCTGAAATATAATTTTGTTTTAAGAGGGTCAGATAAAACCCTTGCTTTGGACGCAGTTTGCTAAATATTGTTAAGTTCTTCTCTTTTTAATACAAAATTTACGTCGTGATGACGTCTGTGTCACCGTGCGACTATCGATAAAAGCATTTTCTTACTAACTTGAGTTATGCGAGTTCCAGCCCTACACGCGTTTATTTGAATTTTCTTTTATTTGTGTACAAAATATTGGTTTCAGTTTTGCTTCTTGCTAATAGCATCCAAGTCCCGTTTTTTACGACCGATCGACGCCCGCCTTCGTCCTAGCTGTCACATATATTTTGCTTTGCACCCGCACTGTCACATTTTTTATTTATTTATTTTTTTTACGACTGGGAGAACGCCAGCCATCCACACAGTATCTTTTCACGACTGGATAACGGCGGGACCCCCAACCGCTAGTATATTTTGAAAACGGATTTTTTTTCTTTTCACGGTGATTTCAAGATGCCACTCTGAAAGCGAATAAATGATTAACATATTTTTCTTTTTCTTCTCTTTCCTTGTAATTTTGAAGTTTTTGTGCGTCGACATATACATATATTTGTCTGTAAAGAATTTGCGTTTAAACTAATAGCTGATTATTATGAACTTTAGCATGTGAATATTTTATACATTTCTATGGAGAGAATTCATTTTGAAACTAATTTACTATTCATTATGAATTTATGCATATATATATATATATATATATATATATATATATATATATATATATATATATATATATATATATATGGGTGTGTTCGGATAGATTAATTAACAGAAACTATGACATATTTGTATGCGTATATGTTTATGTATTTGAATTGATAGGATTTACGCATGCACTAATTAGCTAATAATTATGAATTATATCTGTGCGTATGTGTATATATTCATAGGAGCGAAATTCATTTATAAACAAAATAAATTATTATACTGTTTATGTGCATATCTTTATATGTTTGCATTGTCAGGACGTACATTTTAATAATCAACCCATCGTAATGCATATATCACATATTCATATTTTATATACTTGTATGGATACGATTTACTCCTTTACTTACTAAGCGATCATTACAAATTTTATGTATATGTATACGTTTGTATATTTGCATTAATATGATGCGTTCCTCGAGTACTTAACGGATCATTATGAACGTTTTGCATGTGAATATGCTCCTATATTCGTATCGAAAAGATATATGTTTAAAAGAATAAACCGATTCCTATAAATCTTGTTAGTTTGTTTTCTATTCATATAAACCGGTAAACTTATTAACTAATAACTATGAATACTATGTATGTGTATATGTATGTGTGTATCTGTTTCTATTTGTTTGGCTATGATGTGCAGCTAAACTACTGAATTTTATGTATGTCTTTATGTTTATATATTTTTATTGATAGATTTCGCGACTAAATTAACTAAAAATTTTGAGTTGTATATATTCTTCTATGTTCATACATTTGTATGGAGAAAAATAGCATTTCAACTAATTAGAAACCGGTATGAATGCCCAAAAGGTGTATATGTTTATATACGTATACCGACCTAATTAGAATACGTGCGAATCTTATTCCAGCATGTATTATAAAATCTAATAAAAAATAAAAGGTATAGTGCCAGAATCTTATTTTAGTCGCAAAGTGAAGCCATTTTAAATTTTCATTATTGTTTATAGTAGCCCCTAGAAACCTTAATTTTATTTCATTTTTTCGCAGATCAGTAAAATAAATAACTCTTATAGAGGGGGTAAAATGTTGTTTTAGTTAGTATTTCTATTAAGTGTTTTTAGTAGCGGTTATGTTGTCTCCTGAATTGTATATTTTTCGGCTCTTATTTTAAAAGAAATATTCTAGCATGAGTTATAAACTTTGTTTTAAGTGTATCCTGAGAGTCTACTTGTGTTGTATTCATATCTGAAGTTATCCTCCATATAATAGTAGGCCGCATAAACTACGCTTAATATAATTTTCATTTCGAATTGTATTTCTTATTGAGCAAATCATATATTCATTATATATTGTATGCATTTTTCCAAAATATGAAAATACATTGATGCCATCAGTTACAATCAAAGCAAGTATTCCCAGCTTTTGTCATTACTGACAACAGAGGAATAGAATTTAAAAAGAATAAGCGATTCTTATCTTTTATAATATAATGATAGATAAAATATTCGATTTTCTGCATGGTTCTCCCTGGTTGGCCCATATTTCCGAAAGGCCCGTTAGTGGCGTTATCTCTCACACAAGATGGCGTGTGGCAAAGCTTCGATTCCGATAATATTTGATTTCTTAAATAAAAATAAAAATTACTTGATCGATTCACGAGGTTTTTGGAATATGACATCTTCATGCAGTGACAAGTACGTACATTCTAAAGAGTTTTTTTTCAGATTTTTATTTAAAAAAGATTTGTTGTAAGCCGTTTATAGACTTGCACCAAAAGAAAAAAATAGTGTGTGTCTGTATGTGCGCCAATGCGCTTGGTCATTAATGCCATCCAAATAGAATAATATAGCATGCAAATGCTTGAGTTATAGAGAAAATTTCCGAATAGAAGAAGTCGTATTCGTAAACATAAAACGATACAAGAACAGTATCAGTACCAATCTAGAGTGGTCCGAACTCGGACAAAAAAAATTGAAAGATTGTGACAGGTATCGGTCTAACAAGATAGACATAGTTAAAACATGTACACTTTTTTATGCTCGTCGCCAAAAGTTCACTGCGACTGGGAAAATGTCACAGATCATAAACAGCAGAGATATAAGTTACGGATATTCAATGCCCATTTGTTCCCAGATATGCACGCCAGTCTGAAATTGCGATAAATTGTCTGGAAACCCTAATTAGTTTTTAGAATTAAACGTCCTTTTCTAACATGATGGAGTACCAACAAAGAAAATACACGAATCATATTATTTAAACCATTCAGAAGAGTAAATAATACACTCTAAACAATTACGTTTGACATTTTATTACCTTCATTACTAGCCTAGTTCGACTGCACTTTAGCTACGACAAAGCATGTATCAGTCGAAGCTTGGTTTACATTCATTCAGACAACAAATGAAAACACATAAATACTAACAGACTTACATGAGTTACGCCTAAAAAAGAGCTTATTGATAGATCCAGAACATAACAACTTTAATAATCAACCAAAAGTCTAGTTGTTTTGCATAGCATATGTTTTCGTTATATATTTATATAAATGTTCTCTAGGAGTGTGCGCTATAAAAAACGGCACAGTCAAATTGACACACTGGTTCTCACCAGAACACCGAAGTTAAGCAACGCTGCACATGGTTAGTACCAAATAGGTAACCATTTGCGAAAGGCGAGACGCTGTATATTCTGGAAGGTAATATACAAGGTTAAGAATCTGGCGGGGTCTATCCTTCTCTCAAGGATAGATGCGACTCAGTAGTCGTGGTAGGCACCCAGTTTAGTTATAGCGCCACAATAAAAAATTCCCTTGAAAACCCTTCTCTCTAAATTGCTATTTAATTATAATGGTTTCCTATTCAAGTCCTTGGTGTCATGAGCGTTGTGTTGATATTTGCCAGAATAACATCGTATGTAAGTTTTCTTCTCTTTCGTCTTCTTTTCTCTTTCTGATCGTATGCGCTTGACGATCAACACCGAGTGGAAAAATAAAATAAAACAATGGAACCTCACAAAAATACGCAGATTTGAGAGGTGTGTTGATTATTTGAATCTAATATTTCCGTGACACCATCGCAGAAATATCCACCTAAAACCAACGTCTGTAATTAACTAAGCTAGCATATCATCATTTCCATGTCGATGGGCGTAATCTCAGATCTTCATTTGTCAAAAGCCTAATCAGTCTCGAGCCGAAAAATGCTCTCAACTATGTACAACTGGAACTTGTCTGTAAACAAACTTTGACAACTAAATTTATTTAATCCGTATCGTAAATCGTACAAACACCTCGTATTTGTCTAAGAATCTCAAATACGTGGTAGAAGTCGCCCTCCCTGTTGACAATTTAATCATATATCAGACCACCATTTTTATTCAGGGTGAATAACTTTCCTGTACATTTCTTTGTTATTTTCTTCCTACACATTGTCGTCTTATTTAGAAGTCACCTCTCATCTAGCTGTCTACACATTTATATTTTTACATCCAGTATGATCAAATATTATTTAGTCGTCCCATTCGCTTTTTGGCAGAGCTGGGCCAGTACTTTTCCTGATATTGTGTGTACAGGGTCGACATTGACGTGATAACTACTTTTTAATTTTAACGCTGAATCATTTATTCATAAGCCTGACAGAAGAATAAACGCTGCTTCTTCTAATTTTCAGGAAATTCCAGTTTCTTATATGAAAGGCAATAACATAATACGAATACTTAATGTATATGTTTGAAGTAGTAAAATGTATACCAAAAACTTTGACAGTGGTATCCTTGTATATTAAAAAAACAAACTTTTGACGACATCATGAGGTCGGTGTTTATATTTTTAAATAGACACACTTGGTCCAAATGAAAATGTCACAAATCTGCAAATCAATATCTTTTCTGGTATTAAAATTAAAGAGGAGTAATACATAAGCTTAAAGCCAAAGGCAAAGTTCATGTAAAATAGAGAAATATGAGAGTATATTACGGAAGCAGAATCGTTTAAGAAGAAACGCCAGCTTTAAAATAAGGATCACCTATGAGAGCTGCACTGAAAAGATAATGAGAGTGTTTCCTGAGGCATCGGCACTTCAGTTACCCAATGCTTTAACAAAACAAAAAACTTCCTCAGACTTGTTTTTCTGTTCCACCGCAAATAAGAATATCAGTTAGTTTATTAAAGAATAAATTTGGCCACTCTCTGTACAGTATGAGTCAATTCTATTTAGAAGAAAAATTGTAGCCATTCAAAGATAACATCTCGCTATTTTTCTCTGAAGTTGTATTTGTCTAGCTAAACTGATAACGGACCAAGTCCAGAGTAGACCAGAGCACACGATGAAAACTAAGCATCCATTAGACGAAGCGGCGACGATTATAAAAAAAAACAGTGTCGTCCAAAGCAATGAAAAATAGAAAGAATGAAGCGAAAATATATCATTCAGGCATCATAGTATTACAGACATTAGACATTCATTTAAAAATGTACAGAAAATAGTGAATAATTGGAAAGCAAAAGTCACGTCAATAAGGAGAACGAGTAAATAATCACTTATGGGGAACATTTTGCAAATCCCCATATTATTTTCAATTAGTTTATTATGGAATCATTGTGAAAGACATAAAAAGCAAACCAATGCATTGATGATTAAACTATAAAATTGTTTAATCGCATTAAATTAGAATAGGTTTCTTTCAAGTAATTACATTCTTTAATTCTGAAAATGAATTGATAGTACACAAGAACTAATCTTGATTATACGTTTGTGGTAATTACATGTGTAAATCTGGTAATAAAAACCTAAAATTAGTAATGAATCATTAGTTTTGAAAATGTAAACAAAATGGTTTAGACAGTTGTATGCATTGCTGATAAACACATTTAACAAACATCCTCCTTTTTGCCCTCTTATTAACCATGCATAGTATAGTATAGTATATATATATATATATATATATATATATATATATATATATATATATACAACACATTACTATTAATCTGTATTCATTAACTAATTATTGGGAATGATATACTATGAGTAATGAGATTTAATTAGCACCAAGTAGAGAATAGTGCACACATATCATTATATAGTAATTGGTATAACTTCACTGTTTACCGTCTGCAGAGGCCTTTGTTTTGTTCCTAAGCTATTGCACATACAATCAACCGCTTCCATATCATCGAGAATCGGGGCCCATTTCAACAAAGTATGCACATGTTTTATTCAAAACCAGTGACGCTTACAGCTACTGGATTTTTCATTTTCCTGTCCGTTTGCATTAAATGTACTTTTTATTTAGTTACAATTGTGACAGATCACGGTCAGACTAGACAATAGCAAATAAACCAACAAAGTAAAACAGCAGCATCAGTGGAATAGAGAAGAAAAAGAATAAACAGCAAATATAATTCACACCTAATATCATAATCGAAAATTGTTTCGCTTGTAAATTTACAATTTAAAAAAGTACAAAATAGTTAATGTACGAAACGCAAAAGTCGCGTAATACAATAGAGGAAATACCAATATTAATAAGATAACAAACCCCATGGAGCTTGAACGGTATGAGAAATAAACTGTGTCATTAGTTTTATTGCAGATTTGCAAAATAACAATATTTCACTAATGTACGTTACAAAAATAAGTAAAATTGTATCATCACAGGATTGCTTTAAGGTCAGTTATTTCCACAGGTTTTATTCAAATTCATGGAATATTCAGGAAGATATGGTGTTTTATTTATTCCCAAGGAATTTATATTGCCCATCGCTTTATTTCAAATATCTTACAATGTGTAAATAAACGAGCGATCGAAGAACAAAGTATTGTTGCTAGATTCCCAGGAGGATTGTTCATCAAAGATGTAGCCACTGAGCTGGAAATAGATTCAAGAACTTTATCTTCATTCGTGAACAACCCAACACCAAATCCAGAAAGTGCATCAAGAGAAACCTTTAAGAGTGTGATATTCGGAACATTCGTAGGGAAGTAAACCTAAACACAACCCACCGTGTTCTCCAGACCTTAATTCAATTGCACATTTCTGCTCAATATTGAAAAGACGAGTTCATGAGGGAGGAGGGCAATTTACTTCAAAGGAGGCCCTGTGAAGGAACATAGTTGATGTCGTAAGAGCCATAAATCTTTTTTATGATAAAATAATTTACTTTTTCGGTTGACAAAATGTTGTTTAGACTTTTTTTTTTAAATGTCTCGATATATCGATAAATAATTTATTTATTTGAGGCTTAGCACAAAACATGTGCTTTTCCCCTTATAATTTGACAGAAAAAATGTAATAAAGAATTAAAATTCTCCATGATTATTCATTGTACTTTCGCCCTAAAACAGCATTTTCAGAGACCTGCAATAAAGCGATAGACAGTGGAAATTATTTAAATAAAGAATAAAAGGTCATCACTTCGTGAATATCGCATGAATTTGAATAAAATTCTGGAAAATAACTAAGTATAATGTAGACTTTTATATTTTATGTGGAAGATATTTAGTGATAAATTGATATTTTACTAATCAACAATTATAGGATTCACACATTTTATATAATTTCAGTAACGAATATTTTTGATAAAGTTGATATACTTTTGAGATCGCGCAAAAAATTAGAATAACACGCAACTGACATAAATTGTTAATATTTCATGCCAAAATAATATGAGTTAATACATTTTGATAAATGCTCAGAACGTAATATTTTGCTACTATTTCCAAGACAAACAAAATAATTACATTGTAAGAGAAACTCTTTAATTTACAGTTCAGCATCTCTTGGCAGATACTATTCTTTTCTCTGGCCCCGGTCCTTTCCAAATATTTATATTTTACGTAATGTTTCGCTGATTTTACTAAGAGAAATATCAACTGCATATCTAACTTACCGAAAATTTATTTCCCAGAACATTTCAACAATACTTCGTATTATTACAATGATACTAGCTGGAGACAGCGGACCTTGATGAGTGTTTAATCGTCTTAAATACATTTTATTCGCGCAGATTTCCTATTTATTACTAGAAAGCCAATACCATATTGAATATAACATTGTAATTAATATACAGTAGTGCTTTCAAAAGTTTTCCAAAATGACTTGGGTGCTCGCATCTAGAGAATCGAAAGCAAAAAAAAAAACTAGAGCTCCGGTTATATATTTACAGACAGACAGATAGACACACACACACACACACACACACACACACATACACACACACACACACACACACACGCACCCACTGTTTTATTCATATTCATTGGAAAGCATACATAGAATATATTTTACACTTATATTCTTGTTCCAGTTTGCTATTTCTCGGTGTTTTTCAAAGGCACGCAAAAGATGTTATTCATACAAGGGGTTTTACATGGTGGCCACCACTTATCAAGGTCCGGAAGCGACTCGGGGATAAGCGTGTACAGTAATAAATGGGATAGTATCGTAGTAATAGTTAGTATTGGCGATTTGGTAAAGTGTCTTACTTATGGGGGCGGTTCATCAGGAGTTTGTTTATGTTGGACTTGAAGACATCCAAGTTGTAGTCAGGTGGAAAACAGGCAAACGGAAGAGAGTTCCACAGGCGGGCACTTCTAAGAAATCACCTTTGTTCATGGAATCTACGTTTTGATTTAGGCACATATTAAAAGTGTGGAAAATATTGACAGCGGTGTCAGCTAGACGGGTGTTTATCGTGAGAGATTGGCGAGGGGCAACCAGAAATCGGAGCTCAGACGAATACTTGCCATGGAAATAAAGATAAAACAGAGAAAAGCTCGCAACCTCTCTTTTATGGGAGAGAGGATGCAGGGAAGAGAAAAGGTAATCTACTAAGCTACGACATCTATTTGTGTTCTGTCTTGGCAGGATAGACTGTTTTTTAGCAGCACCTGCACAGATGTGGTAGCAATACTCCATCCTTGGCCGTACCTGGCTTTTATATATAGAGAGAATTTCATCAGTAGTGAGATATCTTCTGGAGCGATATAAGGCCCCTCCTATTTTTCCAGAGACCTTGACAACAGACTTGATGTACGTGTTCCATTTCAGATCAGGAGTAAAGATCAAATCCAGAAACTTGTCAAAACATAGAGCCTCCTCAGGACGAGAATTTCTGCTTTTTAAATCGTCATTCAAATTTACAATAAGCGACTACGCTTGATTTCAAAACAAAGGAAGGCTATTGTATCTTGACAGTAATCGAATCATTCTAAGAAATATACCTCACCATTTCGACTGCATCAACATAATGACCATTCGCCTTTATTTTACATACCCATACATTTTCAGCGACACGTATATTACTTTTTTTATTCAAGCACCACAACAAACCTACTTGTTGAGTTGCAGTTATACTTGAAGTTTCAGATCGTATTACACTATAGAAAAGATATAATTTTAATAAGCAATGTTTTTAGTAGGAGATGAAAATTAATTGTAAAATATAAATATCTCATTAAATGCGTTTATCATGTTTCTCTTTGTCTGTATGAATGATTGCATCTCTAAACATCCCACTCCTTCTATGTAACTAATGTGTGGATCCGCCTAACGTTTTCTATAGAGTGTTTTCATTAATCTTTATAATTCTGCCGAATTCTTTCTAATGATTTTATTCTTCAACATCCTTCAGATAGTCACAAAGCATTCTCGGCAATTTAACGGGAACCTGTTTTACTACAATATCTCACTGAACAGTCAGAGTACAAATGACAGATTATTTTACATAGCATCGACGATTTAGTATGTGAATTAAATTATCCTGGGACAAACTACTAGAGTACTATTAAACTGCAAGATACACTTACTATACATCATATATTCAAACGCCCATGTTTAAAAACACATTCCTCCCTGTAATTTGACTCTGGTATTGTACTACGCGTATTCAGCAGTGATGAGAAAATAGGAACTACATAAGAGAATCAGGTTCTTAGCGATGAAAGCGATTACATTACTCTACAATATCGGTCAAGAATACGAGAAAATATATTTATTAAAACAAATTATTGTTTGTTTGTTGTAATTTAATCGGTTTATTACTTTTTAACTTATCCATCGTAAAAATTTGAACATATGTATCGTTTGTTTTCATTAAAATAATTATTTATCGAGCTTTTCAATGAAAAACATATTCATCGTTCACACACACACACACACACACACACACACATATATATATATATATATATATATATATTCTTATAATTCTTGGAATAGCTTCTGGAGTCATATCCATACTTTTTCAGCACGGTACTCAATAAATCAGGATAGGATTTCTTTTATTTTAAACAGTAATCCAATTTTATTTTGATCGCGTATACGAAGTAATTAACCTCTATTTATTTTTTATGCGTTCTACTTATATATATATATATATATATATATATATATATATATATATATATATTCATATAGTGGGAGTACATATATATATATATATGTATATATATATATATATATATATCCAATAAGTATGAAAGAATATTATAAATAGAACCTTTTTTACATAGACTATATAAAAAGGGAACGCGGGTATCGTTTACCAGAAGCAAAACTAAAAGCGACATTTTGTAATCCATAAAAAAATAAGAAGAACTGACGCGAATTGGGTGCGATCTCGCATAACGAACTCATTATCTCATTTACTTAGCAATATGACCACGTATAACTTTGTCCATTTTAAAAGAGAGTATGTATCGGATAAACCTTCGTTCAATAACGTATTTTACCTTTGCTAATATTCGTTTGTTATATAGTTGTTTTTTGTTGTTGTTTTTTTTGTATTTCCACTTCTTAGACGGCTTGTTTCGTAAATTGTAAGCGACAGTACAAATTGGTTGCCTAAGACATACACTCTATTCTTAAAATTATTATAATAGCTTCTGAAATAATGTCCGTATTTTTTAGACAATAAAACAGCATATGATTTTTTGTAAAACAGAAGTCATTTTTTTTTCGACCGCTTATATGCAATAATACACCTCAATATATTATTTGAATACTTTCTACTTGTTTCAGGTTATATTTAACGTAAAAACAGCACATCTAGACATTTTGGTAGTAAGGGTGCATAATTATTTTTCATTTGCTAAAATATTTTAAAGTTCAATTGACTGTTAACATTCCTTCTGTTCAGTGCATTGCCATGCAAAATAACAGAGGGTGCATGTAGAAGAGTACCTTACCTAGCCTACGGTAATATTTTCTGGAGAAAATTAAGTAACATGCTCAAAAGTCATCTGCTTGTCACATAATTCTTTTTGACGGTGCCCTAACATGACCCACACACGGGGTCACAATCCTAGCCCGCACACTGTATGAAAGAAGTCGCAAAAACTAATGCACACAGATTAGGAATGCATTCAATTTTCTTTTTTTAGCCTCATACATTTAATCACAGGTACTCTCCATTAAAACGTTTTGTAGCTTTTTTCAAAATGCAATCCCGTGTTCGAGTTATCTTATGAAGATTCCACTGAGTCAGACACGTAATACTCTGTCTTTGTCTGCCCATATTTAAGAGGTTTCTTTTCTTTTTGCACTCTGCCTCGTGTGTAACACGTCTCTCATTGTCTAGCTCTAAACGGAAGGTTCCTTGTTTTCCCTTTGTATACTTTTCTGCCCTTCTCCCTTGCTGCGGCACATCGAAAACAACTCAATCATTTGCGAACATATGTTCCAGTTGTCAAACGCTTTTCTTGTTTGAGAGTAGCGATTTTCAAACTCCAATATCAGTAGTTAGGAGTAATCGTTTATAACGGTCCAGGGAACGTTCCTTGAAAACTGTTCATTAGATACGCAGATTTATTGAAGCGGGGCGCTCATCAAGGTTTACATTAGGTTAGACGTAAAACAATAATGATATAATCAGCTGAGAATCGGTTCCACATTATTGTGCCCCACGGAGTAGTAGTTCTCCGAAAATACCTCTGATTATAGAAATTATATATGGTTATAGGAAAAGATGGAGAGTAAGAACAAACACTGAGACTGTTTATAGGTAGTTGGGTGTTTTCAGCGAATGCCATACAGATGGCGGTGTACAATAGATCCAAGTACAATCACCAACTTGCTCTGACAATAATGGTTAACACCCTCTAGATTACGAAGGCGGTTTTGTACACCACTTTATCAGAAAATACACCACTTGATTGCTGATAGTGCTTAATATAAAAGCTGCACAATACATAGCGCACATCAATAGCGTAATAGATAACTAGTCTGCTCGTAAGCTAAACGCCTGGATTTCGATCTTCGTGTAAATTATTTGCATTCGAACTCATTGATGAGCTGTGATGGAGATGAGCTGTAATGGAGACAAGCAGCTTAGGACTCGCTTTCTATATAAATGTATGGCTTTGCTAAATATACAAACGTAATATATATATATATATATATTTATATATATATATATTTATATATATATATTTATATATATATATATATATACTTCGACATGTTTTTATCTGAAAATGTCTCATTTAGTGCATATGTATGTTTTCACACAAAAAACCTATTACTAATGAATAAATAATTAATAACGCAAGCACAACCGAACAGATAAAAAAAACGTAAGGGTAAGAAATCCCAAGAACAATGGCGTAGAGGAAAGAGGGTTGAAAGAAAGAAGGATATTTTATATCTTCTTATAGTTTTCGTTATCTATATATTCTATTTTGTGTTTTTACTTCCGCTAGTAAGATTAGTTTATTAATTTGTAAGGTAGGATTCAATGCGAGAATATATATT
This sequence comes from Euprymna scolopes, assembly GCF_053919585.1. NCBI lineage: Eukaryota > Metazoa > Mollusca > Cephalopoda > Sepiida > Sepiolidae > Euprymna > Euprymna scolopes. The sequence goes on from NC_136493.1 coordinate 18,002,112, forward strand.
TCTTTTGGCATTCTTGATATCTTTAATAATTTACATATTTTACGAAAACTACTGATAAAGAAAGGCATCTATATTTGGTTCATCGCATAACATTTAATACGATACTCTTCATATGCATACCCATACACAGAAAGACACACACACACACACACACACACACACATATATATATATATATATATATATATATATATATATATATATAAACACATTTACATGGTCGCGACACTGGGCATGGTAATATTTCGGACATTCGGTCGGTTAAACCGAGAAGTCCTTCTCAGGCGATTTAATAATAGTTGCTTTTCATACCCCAAAAAAAACTACGTCCCAAATTTTTGAATCCTCTTAATAACCTCATTATATTAATTAACTATCAATCTTGAATAACTCTTACGTAACATATATGAAAGCAAATAAAACAGCTCATACGAACAATCTAGAACTGATTTAATTAAGGACATCAACCATGACAGCAATTGCATCACTAACGAATTTAAAAATAGAATAGAAAAAGTACATAAAAATACGCCAAGATCTTATTTAAAGATCATACACCGAACTCCGATACAAAACTACCGACAAGAATTATTAACTCTACATGACCCGAAATAGGAAAGATAAGCAAGACAATCATAGAGAGAACTAACTCACAAATTAAAAACACTTATGGCTTAAATAAGATTTTAAGTGGTTCACACATATCCTTTACAAAAAGACAGTTGCATTTATTCAATTCGATATCGAGAACGTCACCCCTCTATTCGAAATAAAAGCGTTTTCGATGAAGCCCTTGAATTGTCATCCCCCCTTTCATACTCTCCTCATATATACAACCTTTGGAAATAGAACTTATTTAAAAACATGTAGAAAAACTGTTCTTATTAGCCAGGACCAGAAATTGTCAAAAAAGACTCAGGCCAGACTTTTCACCATTCACTGGGCTCTTCAGTTTCTGCAGAAGTAACTGACCTTATTGTCTTATTAATTCTATACAACTTAACTAGTATAATCAATACTGAAATTACAGGACTCTATATGGACGGAGCACTACTAATAATCAAGAATGCCGACGGCCCCTAAAATGTAAAAAGATAAATGAAGAGACTTAATTACAACATTAAAATTAAATCGAACTTAACATTTTAAATGTCCTACATGCTACTTTTAACCTAGCAAAACTGCATATGGAATATATGCTAAAAACGGTTCAACTTCATTATATATACACCCCTCATTTAACAAAAAAACACATATCATTAACCACATCCCCAAATACATAGAAACAGAATCAGTATTAACTTCTCAACAAGTAAAATCTTTCATAAGCACGAAATCTTCTGACAAGCAGTGTAAAAATCTGTGGATATACCAATATCATCATCACCTACAATGAACCTAACCCCCTTATAAATGAATATAAAACACACAGAGATAGGAAAATCATTTGTTTAAACCTTCCTTTAAATATTAAGGTCAAAAATATATTGGAATGTTTTAACAATTTTATTTAACACTCACTCCGCTCTACTAAAATATATTAATTATTTATTTTTAGTTTTTTTCAGTTTTTATGTTAGTTTTTAGTTTTAATTTTAATAGTACTAATTATAGTTATTTATCTTTTATTCCTTTAGTAATAATAGTAAATATATAAATTATCTATCCAATAAACTTTTACTAATTACTAGCGGAGGGTACCCGGCGTTGCCCGGGTTTTTAGAGGTGTGCGTTCTCGGGCGGAGGGGATCAAAACATAAGAATAAGCGAAGTTAATATTTTTAAATATTAAATATTATTAAATATTTTATATCAAAAAAATGTTAAAACTTTAAAAAATCGAAAAAAAACTCAAAAAAACTAACGTAAGACAATATGTTAAATATAACAAGGCCGATAGCCATTAGTCGCGTGCTCTCGTGTAATGAATGAATACGTGAATGTAGGATTTACATTAAATTCTTAAGGATAAACTAAAATGACCGAAAAATTGGCGAAAATTACTTAAATGTGAAGTAAATGACTTAGAATACTTTTAATGGACTTAAGGGTGAATTGAATGGCCTTACAAATGACTTGAATGCTTCAAAAATAACAGGAATCCTTCAAAAACAACTTGAATGATCTGGAGAATGACTTGAATGGCTTTGAGACTGGCTGGTTGTAATGTGGTTGATCATTTTACATTAGATTCATTCAGAAAAGTGATCCCCCCCATTATATCACAAAAATTATTCGATTTAGGGAATTGCAACGTTATTTTCGTATTCAGGAACCCTGTAAGCCAATAAACATAAAAGGAATAAAAACTGCATGTGTTACGGACCGACCGACTGCGTGACTTATAGAATTGCTTGCACACGATTAAAAAAAAACTATTCTGTGGTATACATTTTAAAAAGCCAACACGAATGCTATGGAAACAGAAAACAGAAAAAGGAACGTTACAACTACTTTAAAAAATCTGAAAAATACCCCCCTCCCAAAAAAAACATAGACCGTGAAAAATGGTTTAAATAACGATGTTTACATATTAAACCTTTAAAAATCGAAAAAAAAAGACATCTCAAACCACGAGTCGAACCCAAAATCTTTAGATAAGAGGCCGTTTTTTACTATTTAAACTAAATCATGTTCCGACGTCATTTGTGCATGCGCAGAAGCGAACTTGTCATGAGAGAACGGTTTTTGCTGACCACTCCCTGTAGAAAACTGATGATTTTAGTGTGAAGGAATTCATGTTTTTGCCCATTTATCGGTATTTCTCGGGCGGAGGATCGAGCTTCAAAATGATACCAATCTCGTGAAAATCCGTGACCCGTGTCGAAATTTTTTAGGAGACATACAAACACACATACAACCATACAAACATACATATATACACACATTTTCGCTTATATATATATATATATATATATATATATATATTCAAATTATAAATCTATAAGCATTAGATCTTTCATTTATATACATGATCTTGTTTTAAATAAATTGGACGCATGTATCCACGTTCTTTTAAACTAGGTGTAGATTTGCTCTGTTTACTACCACACTATCTGGACACAGCAGAACTTCTAACCTATATATATTACTGCATTAGAGGGTACAGTTTATTTTAGTGTTGCCCTTTATCGACACTTGTGTGACACTCATTTTCGTTATTTATCCCTTTCAGTGTCTCTTTTTAAGCCCCTAATATTTCCCCTTTCTGATTTTATCTTTCTTTTATTCCTCTCTTTACAAATAATCTGCTGTCTTCTTTTTAATTAATGTTAATTTTAATTAATTTCTTTCAATGCATTATTTATCTAATTATAATTCTAACTGCATATAATCTATATTTCTTCCCTACGTGTTTTTACTCTTTTCCGCTCCCTTTTCCTGTCTCTCACTCCTCTCTATCCCCTCTCTATCCAGCAATTCACCTGTTGTTTTTATGCTTATTTGTAATTTTAACGAACCTTTCTTTTAAATGTATTATAACTTGAATTTTCTGAAGAGATCGGCATAATTATATTAATGTATTGTTGAATGAAACGACTTGTAATGATTTGAGCAAATACAAACCCAAGGTTGAAATAATAAAAACATATTATTACAATAAAACCAATTACTATGACGTACCATTTATAGACTTGTTCTTTTGATTTGGATTATTATACAAAGAGTATATGTTGCGCTAATTAATTTTGGTACCGAAAATGTATTATATTAACATTTATTTTCCCATAACCAATAATAATAACAATAGTAATAATAATAGTAATAATAATAATAGTAATAATAATAATAATAATAGTAATAATAATAATAATAATAATAATAATAATATATGTATGTATGTGTGTATGTATATATATATATATATATATATATATATATAATTAAAAGGTGATAAGAACAGCTGTCTAAAGTGTATTTTAATGTAATAATAGAATCACTAATATAATTAAAATACAAGAAAACAGTACTCGTTGTAATATAGATATATAATAAGCTCAATAGGCATATATACCCCAGAGCCATTTTTATATTTAATAAGATTATTGATAATTTATAATTAAAATTTAAAATTAAAAATCGGTTTCATAAGGAGGAACAAAACAAAATCAATAAATTGTACGATCGTTTCGGAAACGATGTTTTTATTGAGATAGTCATGGATCTCAATAAAAACATCGTTTCCGATAATAAGTTTAACATTTAGTGTTTTTGAAATAAAGTCTCCTCATCCGCAAATATATTTATTGTTTTTTTTTAAGACACCAAAAATAAACCTAGTATTTTTTAAAAGTAAGGTAGATGTATCTTATAATAGTCCGCCTTTTAAAATTGGTAAGTATCATCGTCAAAGCATTCATTTGGATGGTAAATGTAGCATTCATAAGTCGCGTTAGTATTTATTGTAGAGTAAGTTCTTAATCCACATGTGTACAACATTCAAGTGTTTGACGAGGTAATGCAACCCCAAAACATTCTGCTCAACCCTACAAATTTGACAGCTCAAAACCAATCAATCTACATAAAATCGCTTTCCTCTCCTACAGTGAAAATAAACTGCTCTAGGTGATCCAAATATCAAATAAAAAACAGTAGGATATGTAAGGATTTTTTAATAAATGTTATGGATGTGTATTCACATAGAAGTGCAATTGTTTCTTCGAACAGTTAGACAATCGGTGCTGTTAACTTACATCAAATTACTTTCGTCAAAACAATTTAGGTTTAATTATCTGGGGTTCAATTTTCATGTTTTTTTTTTTTTTGGAAATTTACTCCTGACCTGAAATGGAACACGTACTCGGTTGTAGGCCAAACGTTCTGCTGCAAAAGGGTTAAAGATAAAAAAATAGGATCTTTTACTCTCTAACAAAATATTAAGACAATTTGGAGTCTAAACATTTTACAGAGAGAGAGAGAGAGAGAGAGAGAGAGACTTTATTTAATGTCGCAGCCCACAAGAGCCAAGAAAGCCAAAACACTGGAATTCCAACACTCGAGTTTCGCCCTAATTGAGCTCATCGGTTAGACATATCCGTGCTCAGGATTTGAAACCTGAACCTCTTGCATGCTAGGAGAGCACTCTGCCAACCGTGCAAACACGCCACACACACAAGAAAGTCTATTAACTTTCATGCTATATATTATAGCATTAAAAGCTTATAAAACGAACATTTTATCTGTAGACTTGAATTTTTTCATATAGATTAATCTGGCACGTGAGAAACCTTTTAATCAGTTTTCCTCCGGGAAAATTCATGCTAGTGTGTGAAAATTGACAAATTAAGACGTGGGAGTCATCGGAATTTAAACTGTTTACAACCATTTCTCGACTGCTCATGCACAGTCGGGAAACATATCAGGTTGCTAATTTTAAGTAAACGTTGATTGGGAAACATTTTTTTTACAGATTATTATGTCAAGTTGGCCTGATTGTTTTTGTACTAAAGCTACCTTCTTTACATTTAGGTTTTCATCTCAGCCCGAATATTTTCTTACCTACAATGAGTGAACTGTTTGGAAAAAGCACACTACTCGCGTGCAAATATCTCAGTTTCTTTACAATTTTTTACGTCATATTTTTCCTTAAAGAAATTAAACGTTGCGTTTAATACATACGCCATTACTGTTTATTATATAGTAGCAGGGGCACATGACGTTTCCCGGGATCCAATAATGATCAACGAATATTTCACACTCCCATATATTTATTGTCATCGAAATCCGCGAAATCGCTCGGATGGAAGTTCTACATGCCTCCAAACAGTAACTTAGTCCACAATATATGTGTTTCTACATTGCACTCTAGGAAAGCCACTGTTTTTTCTTATAAAGTTATTTTCTATAAACATTTTTCCGGTTAAAGAAAAAAAATTAGGTAATTTATGTTCGGGGTTAGAACCTATTGATTCCGTCATGAAAAGAACAAAAAAAAACACGTACATTTTCAAGCCTTATAAAACTACTTGGAGGTAATGAAAAAAAATAAAGAAATTTACGCTCGGATTTTGAACCTACAGACCACGTCATGTAAAAAAACAAAATAAATAAAAATAAAAACACGGAATCAACAGGACAATCTTCACGTCCAGTTGTTCCATTATAGTTGCTAAGTAACGTCATGGAAAAAATGGTTTTACCTATAAGAGATAAAATGTAATAACTGTTTCGATTAGCGATGGTCGGAAATTATCGAGAATTATCAGAATAGAGTAAAGAAAAAAATAATAATAATTAACTGAGATCACTCCCCGACTTATAGAGTAAAGTTCTGTAAATTTTAACGAACATCTGTTCGGTCGTTACAGAGTCTATAAGGAACGCCCCCTCCATACATACAGATAAAATTGCATTTATATTACTGTAGTGATAGGAATTCTACATTAATAAAAAATATATTTTGCGATCAGGCAACGCCGGGCGGCCTGCTTATAGACTATACATGCGTTACAATTCATTAACAACTCACTCTACGGGTGCGTAAAATTATAATAAGGCCCGATTGATGCAGCGAAAAGTGTTTAAGAAAAATTCAATCGTTGAAATGATCGTGAATCTGCGAAGATTTCCTTCGTCGTTTCAGATATCCGGCCTGTTATCAGTTCATTAATTCGTAACATGTTTTTCATTTGCTGTGCTTATGCTGTGTTTATATGAATATTTTTAAAAGTTTATGTGAGACAACACTATGATCAGTGCGTTGATAGAGCTTGGGAATCGAATGAATTTTAGAAAAAATTCACGTTGAAAATCTCAGCGCGGATATAAATGAGCCAAAATAGAAAACCAGGAAGAGTGATTCATTACCGTTGACAGAAATATATTAATCGCGAAATAAAGCATTAGAAATACAAAAGGTAATGTTTCTTATATTAGTTAAGGTCTTCATTGCAATGTTATATTTATATTTTACACACACGATTTCACAATATAGTGGACGACGAGTCATTGTTGTGGAAGATATTTTACTACTTCCTTCCTATTCTCTACTTATTTCAAAAGTTCTCTCTGATTCTCTCTCCTCTGATCTTCAGCGCGTGGTACAGTAGAGGAAGAGGTGGCTGGTTACTTTTAATGCATCTAAAACCAAGCTCCTACCTTTACATCATCAACCCTCTGATCCACATCTGCCATCAATTAAATGAATAGCTCTCGTCTTTGGTAGGCTTCATGTTTTGACAAGCTTCTGGAATTGGTCTTTACTTCTTACCTGAAATGGAACACGTGCATCAAGTATGTTGCCAGTGTCGCTGGAAAAATGGTAGGATCCTTCGAACGCTCCAGAAGATATCTCACTGCTGATGCAATTCTCTATTATATAAAATCAAAGTACGTCCAAGGATGGAGTACTGCTGACACATCTGGACAAGAACTGCTGAAAACAGCCTATCCTGCCTTGACAGCGTACAAAATAGACTTCGTGTCTTTTCTCTTACCTTAAAACGCTCTCCCACAAAAGAGATGTTGTGAGTCTGTTTTTGTTTTATCGTTATTTCCATGGTAAGTGCTCGCCTGAGCCCAATTCGTGTCCCCCCTCGCCAATATTTAACGAAAAACACCCGTCTGCTGAAACCACTGACTACGCCTCGGATGTCTTCAAGTCCAACATAAACAAATTCCTGATTAGCCGCCCGCTTTATTAAGACACTTTATCAAATACACATTACTAAAGATTACTACGTTAATATCCCATTGATTACTGTACACGCAATAACCCTTATCCCCGAGTGGCTTCCGGTCCTTGATGAGTGATGATTCCAATGTAAAAAAATGGTGGCAGGGTCTGATGAAGCAACAAGTACTGGCTCCCCTCTATGAATTCTTCGTAGAATTTACCAATTTGACTATCTTTCACCTCACAACAAATGATACTTCTATGAACATACCCTACTACAACAAGATTGTTTCGCTGTTCAACAACAAACCCTGTCCTAACCCTGTATGGAACAAAACTACATAAAATGTTCTATGTTCCGTATACTTATTCCACTATATGTCGTTACTTTATCCCAGTTTATATATCATATTGCTATAACTATCATTAAGTTAAAGATTACTTACGAGTAAATACACGTAATACTTTTGTTGAAATTTATGTTTATACACAATGCAGTATATTGCAGACATGAAATAAAGATTCATTATTCAAGTGATTATATTCAAGATGTAATAGCGCACATATTGAAAGAAGCGTCGTAATAATTCCAGTAAAACGGTACCTGAGACCTACTTGTAAAGCATTGTTTCTCAAATTGAAAAATACATACTTTTCTATTGTGCCTATGTTTATATGTCATAATAAATCTCTACCTCTATATCTACTATTATATAAAAGTGGATTTGTGTGTGGTAGTTCTTTCCTTATAGACGCTGACCATTCTTAGCCTACGTTTTGCAAAGTTCACACAAGGAAAATGTCAGTGTTCTTACATATGGTTTGCACAGAAATTCATCCGATAAGTATCGAAACTCGAAAGAAAATCGATCCTAAAAATACTATTTCTTTCTTGCAGATCAAAAAGAAGGTTTACAGGGGAATATTTTAGGTTTGCACCGGCAAAAGAGATAATAATATCTCCACAAATAACTTCTTGAAATATAGATCAGTGGTACAGCATTTAACTAAAGATTGAATGATCCCGTGGGCCAGTCCGAGTGTACCTTATCATATTATTTTCATTTTTTCTTCTTAATAAGTTCAATTTACGATGGAAAAGAGGAGAAATTTAAAATCGCCGCAAATCAGTACATCTGTTTGCATATTTTAAACTAAACATTAATCAGAAATGAGTTTACAGACTATTCATTTCCAATCCAAAATATCAGCTGACGTGATATTGCAAACAAACAGACATGGAATTTGATGAACTACATTATCATTATTACTTATTTATTTATTTTTTGCGAATTAGCCCACCGAGTAAATTACCCCTCGTAATACATAATATTAAATAGAGGGTTGATTCTATAATAATACATACGCAATCTGCATGAATTAAAACATAATGTTTAAGCATACTATTCGACCGGGCAACGTCGGGCGCCCAGCTAGCATATAATAAAAATATTTATGAGTAAATATGTTTATTTAATTACATTTTACCTTTTATTTATATCAATCCTTTAATTTATGGAGCTCCACGTAATTTAAGCGCATATAACAAATAAATGTAAAATAACTATCTTCCAAATTTCAAAATGTTGACTACCTTACCGTTTATTTATTTCATTCTGTAGATATGCAAACTTTTAGACAGCCTATCTATCAGAAAGAAATATGACAGCGTCATAGAAATCTTACAAACTCGTTTGAATTAGGAATCACATTTTAGGTGACAGGCTAAGTTCTTCGTTTGGTACTATTGGAGAAGCAGGGAGCAAGAAAAGAAAACCTAAAGGCAAGGAGTCCGTTGAAATAAACTATTGGAGTAGAAAGTCTTTCTACATCTGGGGACTTTTGAGTGATTTTTAACTGACTCTCTTGAACATCGGAAGTATATAACTTGAGGGAGTGTAAGTGCCGCAAGTGTCTATCGGAGCACGATCTATTGAAGTTGATGGGAATGTAAGCAATGATGGTAACCATACTCTATATGGCTTTGTCGAGATACAGAAAACGTGTACATTTGTGAACTTAATAAACCGCTAAATGGAAACCAGTTACCTTTGCAGCAATAATAGTGCCTGTGACCTTTAGGCAGATTAAATTGGGCATATGACTTAATGTTCAATCAATCATGGTAACCGATTATTTCTAAGGCTTCTTATAATTAATGTTTTTAGATGTGCACCAAGAAGAATTAACGAGGAATCTCCAGGACTCCGTTCTTTTGTTTTATTGACGCAAATTACAAATAATTAACAAATACGCATTTGTATTAAATCAATATGGTACACGGGTTTAAAATATAGCAAGATAAGTGCATGGGCAGAAAAAAAGCAGTGGGTATTTTATATCCCCTAGTGTTTCACTTTGGTGCGTTTTAATCTAAACAAACTTTATTGCAACATGCGCGTTTTAGTTCCATTTATTTATCTTCTGTGTTTTCCCATAGGTAACATTGCACATTTTGTATTCATGACACAGGGGCATTTTCTTGGATAAGTAATTTGATAAATAACAGAATAGAGTAAATCAACAGCTCTCGATTTATTATTGAATATATTACTCGCTGTAAATATATCCTAACTCGGAATTTAAATGTCAGGACAAATTAATCACCAACATTAAGTCATATCTTGTAACATATCATGATGTAAGGAATCACTTAGAATTTAATTTTTCTCCGAACACAGAAGAAGATTATTATACATAAGTCAGTATCATATATTTTAAACACGCGTAATACGCAACATATGCAATTAATGTAAATACGTATATGTGCTAATATTTACCAAATAAACAATTGGACCATAAAAGAGAGTCCGAAAATGTTCTATTTATTCCGTAAAGTTTAAACCGAATAGTTTATTACAAATAAAGAGTCCTACAAATGGACCATTAATTCTGTTATGTATAATTCGAATAATTTATTGCAAGTAAGAGTCATAAAAATGTACTATTAGTTCTTTTGAGTATAATAAAATTAGTGTCTTTAAAAAATCCTAAAATGTACTATTAGTTTTGTTAAGTGTAAACCGAAAGGTTTATTGCTAGAAATAGCCATAAAATTCACTATTTAACAATTGGTAAATTGATAAAAGTGTCAATACTCTAAAGACATTTGTGTTGTTGCGCATTGATTCTACTGTGTACAACGGAGGAGTTCATATTAATTGTTTTAATGAATCGATAAGTTTTCATCAATAAATATCCAAATTATATTGAATATTACAAATTGTAAAGGACACACACAATCTTGATTAATTAAATATGTTACCACAAAACAGGCTTGTTCCCTTTTGTTTATTTGTCTCTTATGTGCTACTTTGGAAAACGAAAGCGGAAGAGTGTTTATAAATAGATGTTCTCCTTGCATGTAGAAGTTAATTATTATTAATGCATATTAAGAATTGCACATAGAGCTGTAATTCAAAGTAAAGAACAATTCATACAATAGAACGAATATTACTTATTACAAAAATCAAAAAGGTTAATTAAGTAGATCTTATTAAGCAAAAATAATTCAATTTTACGACTAAGCGAACCGTAGTGTTTTCGTCAGTAAGGATGATACTCCTAGAAATGAATAAAGATCAGACAGCCAAAACTGAAATATCGAAATTCAAATCAGCCTTATGTTGAAAAGATTTGGATATCAAAGTCACTAAACATCATAAATATTTATTTTCTTAATTTAAAAAAAATACCAATTTACGTAATGTTTGGAAAAAAACATATTCAGTTTGTGACGAGTAGACGCAACATATATATTGTTCTGTATTTTTGTGTTTGTAATTAGTATCAGTCTGGATAAACGCATAATTCTTTGTAAATTGATAGCTTATTTAAGTAAAAATATACCTTTATAACTGAATTCGTTTTTTTAATTTTGTACCATACATTATATCGATTATATACATACATACATACATACATACATACATACCATATTTTGTACATAGTAAATAACAACAATTCCATGCATTAAAAGAGAAAAAAAACATTGTTGACACCAAATATTATTGGTCAAAATTCCAAACAGAAAGCTCACAAGGAATATGTCGAGTTTTCTTATTTAAGAAACACTGTCTATCTGCTGTATAATTTTCTTATGAATATACAAATGCAAAAATGAGCGTATATATATATATATATATATATATATATATGTATGTATATATGTATATATATATATATATATATATATATATATATATATATATATATATACTCCTATGACTTCTTTTTTCTATTGTGTATTAATATTCATACTAAAATCCCTCTTTTCCATATATTTAAAAACGAAAATACAATTTTCTAATATATGGGTTGTGGAATTGCATTCACTAGCAAAAGATCTAGCTCATTTGCATATTCTTTTAAAGATTAATTTGAATTATTTCCCAATTAGTTGATTCGGTTTTCTAATGGGATAATCATCTTTAGTTTACTGTTACGTTTAATTAAATTCATGCAGATATTCTACATGATTTATACTTGCATAAAATTTGCGTAAAATGTTTATAGTAAACAGAAAATTATTTCCATATATATTCATGTATACGGATATATGTTTGTTTAACAAATTTTGCCTACAAAACTCTTCCTAGAGTTTTTTGTCTACAGACATGAAGCTTCATACATAAGGTATTTGAGTCCATGCGAAACTTTATATTTGGGTTTTAGTCGGGAATAATCGGTGTGTAAAGTAAAGTGTTAAAATTAAAAAAAAAAAATGAAATTTGCAAGGTGAAGGTCGGACGCCGGCATTGCGAGTGTATAACGTAGTAGGTATTGGTTCATGTATAAATTTGTAGCCTTGCAGTTAACATGTTTTCATAGATGAGTTATTGACGACACAGGCAGAATAAATCGCAAACTAAACGTTAAGTTTTGAGACATTATGTTGAACAAAGATGGTGGCGTAATTCAGATCAGTAATTGGCAGTAACCATATGGCGGCCAAGAATCAAATGCAGTCTGTGGTGTAGTTAACGGCGAACTGATTGAATCCAAAATTTGACAATTTGTATACTAAGTTTTAAAAATTTTCATTGGTTGTTTAGCACAGCTGGTGGTTATAAAAATGATTGGCGAATCCATTCATCACATACCCCCATTACTCGTGATGGGGATGTGTCTCCTAGCGGCTTCGCTACAGAGAGACAGGGTAGTCGTACTCGTCAATAGCCCGTTCTTGACACTCAGCCCGACAGGTGAGGGGCCGAGATTCAATACAACTCCTGTCGGCCTGAGGTACACCACTTGGGTACTACCTAGGGGGTTCCACCCTCCCAGGCCTTGCAATCGGGCTTAATTGCTTGTCACCTGAGGCGGCCCTACCGGGGAATGTCGACGGGGGTGCCCAAGTGATTTTGGATGAGGCCTTGTGACATATTTTTGTGTGGTGGACACCAAATACATAACTACCCCCATTAGGAGTAAAAAACAATATATATATATATATATATATGTGTGTGTGTGTGTGTGTGTTTGTGTATGTGTGTGTGTGTGTGTGTGTGTGTGTGTTGGTGTCTGGTTACAAAGCCTGAGGGTCCGAAAGTAAATTAGACACAAAGAGCATAACAATGTCGTTTAAAATCGAAAGAATTTGATTAGAAAAATATAAAACATCAACACCATAAATATAACCTGTCTGTTTAAATGCATGTATGTATGCCTGTTGTGAGGCCGGCCTAAAACTTTCGATACGGATTATCAAGAGATTTGTATCATATTTAAGATCGACGTCTCGGACGACAAATATGGAAAAATTGGCAATACACATTAATAATAACACTCTCAATTGTGCAGTTTTCTAAAAGAAGTATTATATATTTTGCGAGCCATTCTTGCAAGTTATTGTATCGGGTATATTGATTTTGCCTAATTCTAACGTTCAGAACTTCCGGTCGCTCCATGGAGTAGCGGAAAACATAATATTTTCTTTCACTATCTTCCGCCTTCTCTTCACAGGTTCGAACCTGCCTTCATACTACCACTTTTTTTTGCTCAACACACACCTCCAATCACACGGCTGCGCCTGGCAACGCCTGGCAACGCCTAGCAACGCCGGCCACCTGGGCTTTTTTTTAAATAGACGAGGAAATTAATATTGTACATGTATAATGAAATTTAGATTTCCTCTTTCATTTTTAAGGGATGGTCGAATGAAAATGTTATTGAAAATTATATTAAATACAAACAGTAGCGAAACTAATAATGTTAAAATGAAATGCAGTTTTATGCGTATGTGTATATATGCACGAGTCTATTTTTATAACAGATTTCTTATATCAGTTCGTGTGTGTAAGTTTAATACAATAATTAATGTTTTTATATGTACGTTTAAATATATCAATTTCGTAAGATAGTCCCATATTTACATTTACACAAACACACACCTACATACACACACACACACACACACACACATATATATATATATATATATATATATATATATATATATATATATATATATATATATATATACGGGGGTATATGTGTGTATGTATTTATAGTACTTTCTTACAATTGAATTAAAGGAATAAATTATAAGATGGTCAATATAAGGCATTTTGGAATATAACTTTTAGTCAGTTATTCTCTATATTGATTTTTAATTACATTGAGCTTCTTAAATAAAGCTTGATATATAATATAAGAAATATAGTTCTACAGAAGTATATATATATATATATATATATAGAGAGAGAGAGAGAGAGAGAGGAAGAGAGAGATTCACTAACACACTAACAAATTTATTAAAGTCGATATTTTAACCACAGAACGCAATATTTGGAATATTCGCATAAAATAATCGTTACGGCCAGAACTCAATAACAAACTGGAGCTCGGGTCTTCATTCATTATATAACTTCACACATGGCTCCCACCTAACACTTACCATTACAACCATAACCCATTAGAACAGATACACCACTGCACACAGCTCACAACCCGCCTCACATTCCAAACAGGACATTACCACAACCTCCTCCCATATAAATAATATAAAAAACAAAATAAATAAATAAATAAAATAACAATAATACACTAAAAGGAACCTAATAAATAAAACAGCAGTAGATATTTTTTAAAAATTTAATTAAAATTAAAGGTGACTGAAGTAAGACAAATCAACTAAAATCTAAAGTTAATACAAACCAACTAAAATTAAAACTTAGCTGAAATAATACAAACCAATTATGAAAAAAAATAAATATAAAAATCTACTACCACTCATATATATATAACTCTACATACGGCTCCCACGTAACACTTACCATTACAACCATAACCCATTAGAACAGATACACCACTGCACACAGCTCACAGCCCGCCTCACATTCCAAACAGGACATTACCACTACCTCCTCCCATATAAATAATACAAAAAATAAATAAAATAACAATAATATACTAAGAGAAACTTAATAAATAAAATATCACTATATATTTTAAAAAAATTAAAATTAAAAGTTACTGAAGTAATACAAACCAACTAAAATCAAAAGTACATACAAACAAACTAAATTAAAAGTTAGCTGAAGTAATACAACCCGATTAAATTAAAAAATAAATAAATAAATATAATAATCTACTACCACTCCTGAAAATAAATAAATTAACAACTCCCAAGGAATGTCACCTCTATTCCCCTTCCCTTCCCCTCACCTATCTTCCTACCCCCAGCAACACTAACCTAAACACCCAGCTGCCGACCCCGACCTCTCCTCCTCTCTCACATCCCGCCGCTAGAGTGGTCGACCGGACACAGCCTAGTAGCGATTAAAGCGACCCAGAAAAGCAGAGACACCCGCACATCAGCAGAAAAAAATAAATAATAGTAATAATGATAGACAACATAACAGAGAACAATAAAAAGCTCACGCTAAAACAAGTTATAAACCAAAAAAAAAAATAAAATAGAAATAAATACAAATAAATAAAAATAGCAAATTTATAAACACGTCAATTACCTAATCATACCATACATAAATCCCCTACTCACATTTGCCCCGAGGCCTCACATAGCTACACAACTTCCGGCCGTTCATCCAGCATGCTTCGAATCGACCTGTTACGCACACCATTTGAAAAGGAAAAAAAATCCGAAATTAATAATGGAATACGTCGCATAGAATTACAAGTAAGACATTTTACCATACAACTGAATATATATATATATATGTACTTATTGATTTGTAAATCGCCACTTGTTCTCGTCTCCTCTTACCAACAGCGACTATAATTCATTCCTCGCATTGTGACAGACTTCTAAATCTCTTTTACACACCTATCTCACACAATGCTTCAAGCAAACCACATATCAATTATATATATATATATATATATATATATATATATATATATATATATATATATATATATATATATACATATATATTCATTTTATTTTTTATTACTGTTTTTTCTGTTTAGTTACATTTTTGTTTCACCTACGCGACCGTTGTTTGGCCGTTATGTAGCCTGCTCAGACCTTACAGAAAAGTTCGTTTATGGTGGAATGAAGGAATAAATATGTCAGGGGAGGGGTGTGAGGAAAGCGGAAAGAGAAAAGGGAGAAGGTGGGGGGCGGGGTTCTTGGTCGTTAGGCAATGCTTTAGTTTTGGAGTTCAAGAATATTAGGTGGTTGTGGGGGATCTTGGAAATTCATCTCTGGTGTGGCTAATGAAATAGGGATATATGAAGGGGCGAGGGAGATATGTAGGAGTAAGAAAAGGGGGTTACTTTAAATTTCGGGTTCTAAGGTTTAGGTTGTTGGCGTTTCGTTAGTGAGATTATTTCTTGGTAAAAGTGCCTTGACCTGTTGGGTGTTCGCTTAGGCTGGGATTCGGGGGGGGGGGCTACGATTCGGTGTATCTACTTGATTTTGATATTTTTATTTGTTGTTAAGTGATTTGATAAGATTAGTCTTGGGCCGTACGATGGAGCACACACATGCGCGCATACCTACACACACATACATATAAAGAAACGCGCACATGTATACATACATCATCACCTCCACATGTAAACACATGTGCATATGTATACATGCATACATATACACCCGCATCGCCCCTGTTGACCTCAATTGACCTAAAAGTGTTAAGTTGTGTACGTGTTCGTAAGCCTGGGTGCGCGCACACAAACACACAGATACCCATACATCCATGCAAACGTATACATGAGCACACCCGCGCATATTGATTCAGACATACATGCATTTCCGGGTAGGCTCATGTATACGCTTGCATGGGTATCTGTGTGTGTGGGTGTGTGTGGGTGTGTGTGGGTGTATATATGTGCGCACCCATGGTTACACCATAAACGAACATTTTTGTAAGGTCTGAGGACAGTACATAAAGGGCAAAAAATTGTCGCGTAGCTGAAACAAAAATGAAACTAAACAGAAAAAACGGTAATAAAAAATAAAACGCATATTTCTAATATATATATATATATATATATATATATATATATATATATATATATATATATATATATATATATATATATATAATGACAGGAAAACCCGACCTTGTCGAAGATTGAATAATGTTTACCAAATACTCCATAGTGTCATACATTTATTGTTGCGTAAATCGGCGAACTCACCTATTAATTAATCAAATCGATTTATTACACTACTTTTTTGCCCCCCCCCCCTTACGCTGTTCATCGGAACTAAGCTTCAGATTCTTTGCCGGAGTTACATTGTGCAAAATAGTCTATATTGCAAAGTTGATTTTATAAAATTATTTGCTCATAGATTAATTTAAAGTTTAAAATTCAAAAGTCAACATTTTTATTCAATTGTGTTCTAAAGGGAAATATTAATTTCTAACATGCATCCGTCTAATCAAAAAAAAAAAAAAACTGTTTACTTTATGAAATCATTTTACAATCCCTTGAGTGAACGTTAACCGTATGAAAATCAAGTAACATGGTTCAATTGTGCTCTACAAAGAAGCATTATTTTCGAACATAATAATGAATTATAAAAGAACCTACAATATATTTCATGGGCTGTGCCTTTCTGCTTGTGCGGTGATAAAGCTTTTAAAATGCACTTTTGATGTTAGTTTTTTTTTAAAGTATTACATTTTGTTCCAAATTGAACTTTGTTGTGTAATCGATTTTTTTTATTATCGATTTTCGATACTTGCCAGTATTTTTAGAGTCATTTTTTTGTTTTGTCTGTGTGGATCATTTTGGAGATTTGGAAAGAGAAATAAAAAAAAACATCAATTATTTGTGCTTTTATTGTATTAAAGCAAATTTAATTACGCAGTCTATTTTGCTAGTATACACCACTTCAAAATAAACGACTACTGTTTATTTGTAAAATAGCCGTATGAAATTAAACGTAGATTAACAAAGTTTTAGTAAAATTAATTTCATATTGAGAGACAATTTTGTACGTTGTTTTCGCAAACTTTTACTATTTCTGTCAATCGCCAGGTCTGTAATTTATGAGAGCTCAATAAAACTCCCTTTTGGCTTTTAAATGTCTATTAGATTTGTAACACAATTTTATTATCCTATGTATTTTCGACGCCAATGTCGAATATACAAAGGGGACAAATTTAACGTGGTCATTCAATCGTGGAAAAACTTGAAGGTCCTAGTATTTATCTGTTTTGGATAACATAAACATTTACCTCACTTTTTATTATGGTTTTGTCGAATTCCCTTGTTTCAATAAATCTGAATCCCAGCATTTTAGTGTTATTTAAAATAAGAAATAAAAAAGGTATGTTCTTTATCGTCACCTTCTTACCATTGAAAAGGGTACAGTGTATATCAATCGACAGCTTTTCGTTTCTACACCTTTCTCTTGTTTACGCCCGTGTTTTCCACCAGAAGAGAAGGTCATTAAGTGCTAATATTCTGAAAAAAGAAAGATCTTTTGTGTCAAGCTTGAAAAGACATAATGTTTTGTGCGAAACAGTTATACTGATTTCAACGGTTTGAAACACGAGTAGCGTAAATTTTATATAATGCAAATCTATTTGCTTGTGTTACAATTTAAATAAAAACATGTTTGCCTAACTATGATACATGTATAGAGATTAAATACACCTGTTTTTTTATTTTCTTATTATTTTGCAATATTGAGTTACTCTTTAACTAGTTTTACGTTAGGCTTCGTTTTTACTATTTCCAAAATACAAATGATGCTTAAGTACAAATTAAGAATCACTATGAGAAATATATTTTTACTAGCGGGGGTACCGGGCGTTGTCCGGGTGTTTGAAGGTGTAAAAGAAAAATAAGTTCCGGTAGGTAGGTTCGCAACCGAACACTTGAGATCAATACCTGATAGTGTACCGCCATACTAGGTAGGAAGAGAAGTGAAAATTGGTGAAATTAAACGATTAAGAATTTGAACAATAAAAAATTTAAGTGTACTGGTTCGTGAATTTAATGAGGCCTAACATCAGCCATAGTAGTGGAATGAAACGTACTTAACTTAAGCTGCTAGTTTCGACATATGTTGATTGTTTCCCCGTCAAGATGTTGGGAAAACCAGTTCGCCTTAAAATGGGGAGTGCCCAAGTGAATATTAATTTTCTGATATAAGGGGGTTTCCCGCATTGATCAAGCCTCGTTGCCTTCTTGACGTCCGGAGCACGAGTGCCAGGAAGGGTCATTTTACTAAGGGTAAAGTTTTGCTTATATACGGAAAAGCGAAATAACCACAAGGATACTAAGAAACACTGCGAAAATTGTGTGTAAAAGTCGCCCAAATAAAGGATACGCATCACCCCCTTTAGTAAATCCTATATATTTTAATATAGGTAGCATATAAAAGGTTCTAAGAAAGGGTAACCGGTCCGAAGACCCCCTCAAAGTCTTTATCGGACATACACAAAAAATACACACGCACACTAACACACATTTTGCCTTTTATATATATATCTACTAGCGTGGGTGCTCTGCGTTGCGCAGGTGTTTTAAGGTATGTCAAGATTTTTTTAAAGTGCTCGAACCCGTGACGCAAAGGCGGACGTGTTAAAAGATGTGGTATTAGCGAAGCGGGCGTGGGTAGAATTCAAAACTACATTCGGTAGCCCATGTGGAGAGAGGTGTCTTAAAAAAATGGTAGTAGGAAGGCTGTGACCCGTAACGTGAAGGCTTCCCTCTGACGTATTACCAATGCTCCATCATCTGAGCTGAAGTTCCCAACGTTGAAATTAACAAAAGAGTCAAGCAAACCGATACGATACGATGACTTGCAAAAAATGACGACGCGAAAATAAAAAAAAAACGACCCTCCCTGTAGAAAACCTGGCAGTTGAGGGTGAGGCAATTAGTATTTTTTAGCCAATTGTTCGATATTTGTTGAGCGAAGGGTTGAGGTTTAAAACGATATCAGCTTTGTTAGGTACCATCGCCCCCGTCCAAAATTTTTGCGAGAACTACAAACACAAATACACACACAGTTTGCCTTTTATATAAATAGACAGGTGAGGGTGAGGGTGACCAGCGTTGTCCGGGTGCTTGGAGGTGCGTGTGTTGGGGTAGATCGAAACAAAATGGAAACTAAATGTTAAGCGAAGTAATAACCATATTTGAATATTTAAAAAACGGACAAAAACAAAAAAATAGCGAAAAAATGTAAGGATGGATCGGGGCTCGCACCTGGAGACTTGCGGTAAAAAGCCGATAACGTAGTATGACGCCACAAAGGGAGAGACTTGAGAACCGAGGAAAATAAGCGTTTAACAAGCAGGTTGTTTCACGTCAACGTATGGTTTACTAGGTAAAATAGCGAATTTTGTAAGATACAAGTCGCTGAAATAAAAAATGTTTACGACGTCGTTTCGTAAATCCTCGTTATTATAATTTAAGGAGGATATAAAAAGATCTAAGACATAGTAACGCCCCCCCCCCGAGAACTCGCTCTAAAAAGCCTTTACCGGACATACAGAAACATGCGCACGCACACACACATACAAACACACAGCAATACTAACACACATTTTGCCTTTTATATATATATATATATATACATATATATATATATATATATATATATATATATATATATATATATATATATATATATATATATAGGGGGTACCTGACCGTGCCTGTGTATTTGGAGGGGTGTGTCTGTCGGGGGGGGGGTAAAATAAACAATGAGCCAAATGATAATTTTGTTTAACTATTAGAAAAAAATGATATTACAATTCTTAAAGAAGTTTAATCAGAACCCTCCCCCCCCAAAAAAAAAAAACGAACGAAAAACTTCTTTCAAACAGATCGGAAAAATAAAAAAAAAGAAATGAAAAAAAATGAACGTGTTGTGAAAAATAAACAAAACAAAAACAGCGAAATGCGAAAAAAAGACATAATAACTCTGTTTCAATATCAAAACGTTTAAAAATCGATAAAATAAAAATGACATGGTATTTGAGATACAGAAACAGATCACGGGACAATTTTTTCAATTATATTTGTGTTTATAAATATATTCCTAATACAGAACTATGTGTATCGTTTTATGTCTGCGTTATGCAGATCGTAATCAAGATATAATGATAAAAAGTCATATGCTTAATATTCATCTAGTGTTGTTCAAAATCATTATATGATTGGAATATAATTTATATATATATATATATATATATATATAATGTGTTTATATATATATATACATATATATATATATGTATAATGTATATGTACATTATATCCGTAGCTAACTAACTAACTATATATATATATATATATATATATATATATATATGCATATAAATATATATATATATACACACACAAACACAGACACAGACAGACATACGCATATATATACACACACATATATATATATAAATATATATATATATATATATATGTATATATATATATATATATATATATATATATATATATATATATATATATATATATATATATATATATATATATATGCATTGGTGTCACCCCAGGAATAACCCTCTAATGAAGACCATACACAAAAAAGTCCGCAAACAGTTTGCTGAAGACATGTCAACAAAGCCCGTAAATTACTCAATGTACTATGGTCTGATGAGGCGAAATTGAAATTATTTGGTTCTGCTTGCTTTTTGCGCTAAACATTTGAAATTTTACATAAAGTGTATTCAGACACAGAGAAAGCTTTTAATCGGTGTTCCGCCTAAATAACCCCCCATATATATATACATACATATATATATATATATATATATATATATATATATATATATATATATATATATATATATATATATATATAAATTTCAACCGGCGCTTTGAAGCACAGCAGTTGGAAATAGTGTCATCATCATGTTTTTTCCTTTTTTTTAAATAATATTACATTCTACTTTTACTTTATCTGATTTTCCATCTAAATGTTAAAGAATGTTATTATTGAATTTCGACACCTTAGGCGGTTCAATGGCTTACTCTTGTTCAACATCAATTAAGTGTGACGAGACAACGATATCTTTTCTTAAAGTTCAAAGATTGTAATGTGACTTTTTAATTATACTCCAAATATATATCAATTGTCGACAACCTTTCGAGACGAACTTTATATTGTGTAAATAATTGAAAGCCACGGTTCGTTTATTCTTTTAAATTCAATTCTGCTTTGATTCCATTATCTTCTCAAAAGATACTGATTGGCTAAAATAGTGTAGCTTCTTCGTTTTTTATCTGAAACACCTATGGAAAATGTGCCCAGAATTTAATTAAACTGACATCTCAGTAAAAAAAAGAGCAATAATTGAATACATAATATATTTCTTTTGTCATGCATATATTGAAAGCTACCATTTTCTCTCCTCTTCCATGCATATATTAACAATGTATTACCATTTACCTATACACACACACACATACACACACACACATATATATATATATATATATATATATATATATATATATATATATATACTAGCAAATGTACTCGTCGTTGACTGGGTCAAAAACAGCCTACACAAAAATGGACCCTGATTAATGAAAGTATAATAGGTTATGAAAGGAAGGGGTGTAAAGCGATAGCTTCTTATTTGGGCCTATCAAACTTTTTAACTTCCCTATCCCTGAGACCCTCTACAAAAAATAAAATACTTTCTTTCTAACTAATTCACTATCTTGGTCTATCACACTATATACCTCTTCGGATAATCCGACTATCTTTGCATATAGTCATGTATCCCTTCTAGCCTACCCTTCTTTATGGTTGATAATTCAAATATATGCCTGTTAGGGTTTGGGACGATCCCGTAATAGTTCTCTAGGAACCTCTTCAACTACCCCCATGCAAGGTTTTCATTATTCAACATGAGTCAATTAACGAATCTTCCGGCCGGACACTTTGTGGTCGAGAGAGCTATCTGGCATTTTTCCTCACCTGCTGCCCTGGTCACTCTACAATTAGCTGTATGGCCTCCACCAACTTTCTATAGCTGCCATCCCTTCTGTTTTCCAACGACACTATTCTTCTAAAAAGTGCCTCCCCTCTTCTTGAACTGGTAACCGACCCGACCGCCCTTTTTAATTCCGCGGTCAGTTCCTGAACGAAACTTTAAATCAACTGCGACTCCATTTTTATTAATCTCCTATACGAATGAATGAAATCAGAATTTACAATATAAATTCAAAATCACAATCCCTTTTGTTATCGTTACTGAACACGAGAAAAAAGAGTAAAACTATAAGCTAAACAATAGCAGAAAAATTCTGAGCAAATGTATATGTGTATTTTTTTCAAGCAGAACACGAAAGGAACTGAATGCCACCTACTTTATTGCTTTATTGGTGTAATCTTCTTCTGCTATGTACGGAACGCTTGTTTTCAAATTTCTACTTTTTGTTTCGTTCAGTTCTGTGTTTCTTGTTCTTTCGTTTCGTTTTCGTTGTTTTTGTTTTTGTTTTTTTGTATTTTTTCGTTCGTCCAGTTCTGAAAACTCTTGTTCTTTAGGGATTTTTGTTGGTTTTTTTTATCTTCGTTCGTCGAGTTGTGAATACTCTTGTTCTTTGCGTTTCCCCCTTTAGGACCCTACTTATTGTTGTGATCCGTTCGCCCAGGTTCTCTCATTATTTGCTAGAATAGCTGGTCAAAAACGGCACCAATTGATGCGTTCTCCAGCGCTCTCCGGCGAAAAACAGACGCTAACACCTTGTAGAAAAAATAAATGTCTTTATTTCTTTTTCTAAAATACTAAATTCAATGGTTGCGTGTAATAGTGAGAGCTTAGTGGAACGTAGCACAAAGAAGGAGGGTAGGTGTCGGGGGACGGCGAGCGTCTTCCTCAACAATGCAGGCCCGTGTCTGCCCGTCTCTGCTCTGCTTCTGACCGGTGACAAGCTAACTGTCTTGTTTATATATCTGTTCCGGTTCCGATGCACCTGTGTGTAAAGAATTTTAACCTGTGACCCCATCAACCAGTACATTCGGCCTCTGTTGCCGTTGACAGTTCAACACCTCAGTCGTCCGCACAATGCACTATGCGACATATATGTATATATATATATATATATATATATATATATATGTATATATATATATATATATAGACATAGAGACAGATATAGATATAGATATATAGATAGATAAGTTCTATAACAAGATGTATATTTTGTTTTTATAGGTTTCAATGGAATATTGGTTACATAATTCAAGGAAGGTAGAAAGCAACCCCCTCAGGAATAGTCCAAATGGTATAAAATCAAAAAGTATAAATCCAAAGGCAATATAAAAAGTTACCGGAATGACCAAAATAATAACACGGCTGATCTCTCTGTTTCACTCTCTCTTTTTTTCTCTCTCCCCTACTCTCCGTTTCTCTCTATCTATAACTGTCCGTCCCTCTGATTAACTGTAATTAGAAGTAGATTCAGGTAGCTGGTTATGATTTCAAGTCACTGAATAAAGGTAAGAACATGTAATAACATCAATGACTTCACTCAATGTCGAAACAGTACAGTTATAAAATTTAATGGGGGTAATAAAAAATATCGAATGTAGTGCGGAAGCTTTGTATAGAAACAAATGGATATTGAAGATAAATGGCTGCGATTTTTGATTGCCGAACCGTTCGTTTAATCGTACAATAGTGAATAGCAAAATTTGTGAATGACCACTGCTCAACCAATTAGGTGTGTTGGATTAAGGCAAAGGTGGAATTATTATACATAATTAGACATATGTGAAAGTTACGCCAAGCTTATGTGGCGAATAATAAGTTAAGCGTGGTTGCAAACCAGTAAATTAGGAATATATAGGAATGTTGGTGCCGTAATGTGAGAGAGATAAAAATACAGGAAATGGCGAGAGGGCAATTCGGACTACTTCCACTATTGTGATCGGTTGTTCATCAGAATAAAGAGAAGATTTTTTATATAACGCGTACATGTGTCTATAACGGCGATCAAATGTTATATAAGTTGATACTAGTTTATATATAAACAACCCGTGTGATATCTTTTCCTACAAACCTAGTCTCGAGAGGGAAAACTATGCACCCTTTATCATATACTAGATGCAAACGTACGTACATTTAATTTCTATTAGCTATGTATATATATATATATATATATATATATATATATATATATATATTTCCATGGAATTATATTTTCTTATTATATATCAATTTTTCTATAAGAACATCAATGCGATTACAGAGCAATATGTAAAATAAATGACAAAAAATGTTATTCCAGAATTCATGATGTTGAATATCTTATACTTTATTCTTTTAAGTCAATTTATTTATACAATTCTTGTTGATATGTTTTTCATAAGTATGCATGCATAACTTAGAATTAACAAATTTTCTAATTATTTAATAAAACATTTTGGTTGACGATTAATAAATTTATTCAAATTTTTAGTAGGAATAGTTGGTTTTCCGTTGTTTTTTAGCTTAGTTTAGTTTCGCATATACAAATATATATAATAATTTATAATTTGGTTGATATCATTTTCATGGGTGTGTATATATAACTTACAATTAATAAATTTACTAAGTGCAGTTTCTCTTCCAATTTTCAGATTTTCACGATATTAGATCACATTTTAATTCCTTTTAATAAATAGAGTGTTGCAATGTCTTCTTATGAGTAAAGGGCATAACAGATTCACTAATTGATATAATAATTAAGAGGTTGATTTTAGCGCTACGAAAGAATTGTATAAATGAACTGATTTAAAATAATAAACTATAAGATGGTCAGCATCGAGAATTTTGGAATATAATTTTTGCCGTTTATTCGTTATATATATATATATATATATATATATATATATATATATATATATATATATGTATATATATATATATATATATATGTGTGTGTGTGTGGCTGTGTTTATATTCGAATATACGCATATATATATATATATATATATATATATATATATATATATATGTATGAGAATTGCAACGTTTTGTCAGACGAGTGTTACTCCCTTAGTCACTAAAAGCCCATGTGCCTGCAGATGCTTTTTTAGCCCTGCCAGCGACTTGCACACCCTCAAGTAGACATTACAGTGAAATCGTTCATTGGTTTGGATGAAACTAACAGCAGTGGACCTGTGTCATTGTGCGCTTTCATGTTATGTACACAACTGCCTTAGACACCAGAGCCAGCTCACACACCTAACAGATCCAAAGATTTCCATGATTGGACGGCAGGGTTTGCCATTTCCTACATGCTCTCTTGAGCTGTGCTCGGTCTATTTTGGCTGCTTCAAAATGTCCCGCGCTCCTGTATATCAGTGTCTTCCACTGCTTCCGATCATACGCTAGGGACTCCTGACTGTCAACAGGAATATTAGAGCTCACCAGACTCTCCTTGATGTTATCACGGAAACGCTTTTTTTGTGTTTGTGCTGGGTCTGTTTCCAAGAAAGAGCTCACCATAGAACGAACAACTTTTGATGAGTCGATAGTCCTCAAGCCGGATCAGATGACCGCGCCCAAGGCATCTGCTTTATAATAACAATGGTAGAAATACTGGTTGTTTTGGACTAATTTAAGACGTAATTATCAGGGGCAAAGCTATTCCACTTAAAACCAATAAATTTTCTAAAGCAGTGCTGACGGAACCTATTCTATATTCAAGGCCCATGTTTCCGAGGCATAGAGTAGGGATAACACTACATCACAACATCTGAGATTGAACATTTTTTCAATCGTTCGTAATCTAATATAAACATCCATATCGCAATCGTGGAAACAATACCAGAGCACAGCAATAAGATAGAGCGAAATTAATGTTGGTCCAGCTAACTAACCCTGCTTGACACCGTTATTAATGGGGAATTCTTCGCAAAACCGACCATTGAAGTTGACGAAACTTTTCATATTATGATGAAGTTGTTTGAACTTTTCCGTAAAAGCAAGTGTACAGCCTAATTTTTTCAGCACTTTCCAGAGAGCCTTACGGATGACTGTGTCAAATTCCTTCGTTAAGTTCAAAAACGCCTGGAAAAGATGCATACGCTGTTCAATATATTTTTCCAAAAGCTTTCTAGCAGAAAACACCATATCCACGGTTACTCGATCACCTCTAAAATCAGACTAGGATTTCGGAAGGATATACGGACATATACACTTTTTCAATCGGTGTTGCAAGAGCCGTGCAAAAACTGTTCCAACCGCAGTCAGCAGCGAGATACCCCGTCAATTTCCACAATTAGACCTTGTCCCCTTTTCTTTGGACATCATAACCAGTATTGCATCTACCCAATCTTGGGAAAGCGGGTCACCCTGCCATACGGACAGTATAAAAGAGTGCACCAGAAAACGTACATTGATAGCACCGTGTTTCTGCAGTTCAAGGGGAATGCCATCAAACCCAGAGACTATGTTCGAGTTTATCTGTTTAATGCAATCAACTGTTTCCACAAAAGTCGCTTCAGCATCAAGTTCCGGACAAAAAGAGCATTGAGAGACGATTTCTCTTGCAGAAACATCAACATTGGATGGATTGCGAAAAAGATCATGCAGTGTTCATGCTATCGATGCACAATTGCATCCAAGGTTTTCAGCCGAGTTTTCCCATCCGTCGCCAGGAGTGATGTAGCTGAAGAGGATTTCGTACCATAAGCCTGATGAAGTAAAGTGTAAAATTTCCTGACATCTCTATGATTGTAGGCAGTTGGCATCTCCTTGGAGAGGTCAGACCACCATTTTGTTTTTGATTTAGCACACACAACACAGAACCTCACTCTACACAGAAGAGAAGAGTGCAGCGAAAGCTGGCCTGCTCAGAAGTGAAGAGTTAAAATATGTCAAATAATCTTCCCGCTTTCTATCAATTTGAAGGTTACTTTCATTGGAATTATCAGCAAACCAATCTCGATATCTGGGGACATTCAATCGAAGAACTTCAACAACCTTTTTAGTATATTGTATCTCTTACTGCCACCCAATCACTATCTGAGACCCCCCGGTCTCTTACTGCCACCCAGTCACTATCTGAGACCCCCCCCGGTTGAAAGCAGATTTTAAGGAGCTTCGTACGGTTGGATCCTTCAATTATGAGACAACAACACGCTTAGGCACGTTGACTCCATTAAAACGTATTTTATTGCGAACTGTAATTTTCAGTTTAGCTCTGACCATTAAACCGTCTGTACCAGGAGTTACTATAACTTTCCAACATAATTCAAGGTCACCACGTCTTCACAATATGCACTCAAGGAAAAGGCCATGTTTATACGGGGGATGGAACCGGGTCATCTTGGTTTTCTGGTGAGAAAAAGGGTTGATGATAACATGATTTTGTTCACTGGAGAGATGAAGGAACAACATACTATTTGAATTGACTATACCAATGCCATCTGGACCCAACGGAGACAAGTCTCATTGTTTGATCCAACCCGTGCGTTAAAGTAACCTAAGTCACCAAACTCTCAGAACTTGGCAAACTGGTGATAACAGATTTAAGCATATAATAAAGGGAAGTAATATTGTCTTCAAATAAAGTAAGAGCTGGCGCATAGACAAACAGAAAATTTATGTAACGACCAGCAGTAAGCGGAATTCTCAATCTCATTGCACGATCATTTATGCTTACTACCTGCTCGATCGTGTCAATTAATGAGTTCTTAACTGCAAAACCAACACTAGCCTCACGTCTCTATCTTTCAGATCTACCAGACAAGAAGATCCTGTAGCCTGACTCACGCTCAACCACTTGATCCTCACCTGCGAAACCTGTCTGAGAAAGTATAGCAATGTCTATTTTGTATCTTTGCAATTCCTTAGCCAAAATTGCAGTTTTCCGTTTTAGTCTTTTTCGATTGTCAATAAGTATTCTCACAGTCCAGCAACAGAGCTGGTTATGGTGTCGTTTAGCATAATACCTTCTGTTTCTGTTATTATGGACAGCCATCAGTTGCAAGTTGCTGACCAGCAGGTAGAAAACAGCTTTGTTTAGGACGCATTCTCCTGTTGTCTACAAATTCTGTTATTCTTGGTTCAACAGTGATATCCTGAAAGTCTGCCTAGTCACAAAAGGTTCCAACAAGCAAACAACTGTCTAAGTATTGTTGCGAACAGCGATGTTAGGTTAGGCTTTTTGTCACTTGTGTGGAGATCAAATATTGCATGCTTCCAGCCCGTCAGGTTAACTCGTTTTACAATTTTCCATCACCATAGTATTTTTCAGACAAATGTCTGAGGGAGTATCTGTACAAAGATGATATTATAGAGATTTAACTTTGTACAACAGCCAGTCTCTCTCCCGGTTCAAAATGTTGATATCCAGCACCAAGCAAGAGCAGGATAGCCAGAAACAAATAACATTGCAGACCAGCTTAATGCGGGTACTGGTCTTCATCCTTCATGTTTTTTTTTTTAATCAGAAATTTGCTTCTCCTAGAGAGGTTTCCGTGACCATTGCTTGCGAGAGCCCTCTTCACCTCAATAACATTCGATCCATATTAAGGACTTAGATTGCTGATCATGATCGCATACTCCACATGCCTGTGGGTCATACATGCCGCAGCAGACAGTGTCTACGCTCCTCTAGAGGATTTTTGTAAGGTGACGCCCCCCTTAGCCCTTGGTTTAAAAACTCTTGCCCCCCCCAAGGCAGTGGCGCAGGACACTCACTGTTCCTCAGAGCTTCAACACTGAATAAATAAAAACAAGTCCAACACACGCAACACGTAAAACAAGCAGGCATGCCTCTCGGGTTTTATTTTTGAATTGAGAGAAGCGTTTAAAAACAATAGAATTCTTCTATAATAATGACGATAGCGATGATGTTTGCAATTAAATGAATCCAAACGATGAATAAAAATTAAAAAAAACAACGCATGTAACACGTAATAAGCAATCATTAATCTCGGTGCATACATACATACATACATACATACATACATACATACATATTATATATCTATATGATACAGCTGAATGTCTGTGTATGTCTGTACACGTATAGGCTCCTATACATTTATACTAAACTGCCCTCATACAATAATAGAAGAGGCATCCAGGAGCAAAAAAAGTTGGGTTTGTGTACGCACTTTGCCCCCAAATAATGGAAATAAAAAAACACTAAAAGCAAAAACTTTTACAATGTTTTTTTTATATAGATGCGCATAAGAATACTTTGAAAAGTATGTGTAAGCTTGACCAGATATTGTATAATAACAGTTCGAGGTCCGCGTTCGGTCTTACTTTCATAGAATAGAAATATTTCACAACATTTAACTAAAAAGTGTTTTATTTTTTCGTGTAAATATGATTTGATATTTATGTATCAGTTTAAATAAGTATATTATAATAAAATTATCTGGTCTGCGTCCGTACCTTACCTCCATGGAGTGGAAATATGTCATGTTTAACAAGTTTATTTTTAAATATATAACTACATAATAATATTGTGATGAGCCTATTTCAGTTTAAACGTAGTATAACAAAATTATGCGGGATATCTGACTTTCTTATAATAGTTATTATTTTTTTACTAAAATATAGTTTAAGAAAAATAAGTTGTTCGTTAGTAATGGCGAAACCAATTAATGTGACCGAAATATGAGTCCTGAATATGATTTTAAATTATATCCGATGGTGAGGCCCCAGTTTGTAGGGTTTAGGGGAGTGTGGAGCCAACCTTTAATTGATATTGCTCCCAGGTCCACTCTGACTCGTAGTAGTAGTACCTGTTAGAGACCCAACTATGGGTTTAATAGAAACCGTCTTGAAAAAAAAACATATATTATATTAAAAACATTTTCTTAAAAATCACTGAATTCGGCATTAAATAACCTGAAAAGGGTTGATATGCCGTAAAACAAAAACACTCAACCAACCAACTAATCGAAATATGATTTGACGTATATTTAAATATTTTCTGATGAAAATAGAAGGGTTAAACTATTTGATATTATTTTCTGTCACTGTTCTTGTCGCTTTAAATATCAGATTTATATTTTTATAACAATGTGGCTTAAGGACGTTTAGTTTAACTTTTACATATTTTATCGTAAATTATTAAAATACTGGTTAAATCATATTTAAATAACCTAAATTGATTTCGACAATACTTCCCAAAAAATGTTATGAAATTATAAATTTCACTATGTTTGTCTGTGTGTGTGTGTTCGTTTTTCCAAGTGATCAGCTATATTAGACACATTCCAAAACTAATGCCGTCTATTTCCCACTGTGTTGAGTGGCTTACTAGAAACATAGCGTAATCAATTACATGAGAGGGCTTCAAAAAGCAATGCCAACTATGTTTATGGTTTTTGGAGCTTACAAAAACAATAATGTCACCAACTATCTGAGAGGCATTCCAAAAGAAATGTCTCCTATTTTTTTATGTTTTTTGGAGATAACTAAAAAGATAACGTTATCAACAATTCAGCTATGTGAGAGACATTCAAAAATTATTGCGATCTACTATTTATTGTTTTTGGGGCTTCATAAAAAGATAGCATTATTAAGTATATGAGATTCATCCCAAAAGTAATGTATCTTATTTTCTATTGTTCTTGGAGCTTACGAGAAAGATAACGCTATCAACTATATGAGAGAAATTCCAAAATTAATGCCTTATATCTTTTTATTGCTTGCCAGGCTTACTAGAAAGGTGACGTTATCATCTATGTGAGCGGCATTCCAAATGTTATGCCTCCTATTTTTTAACAGTTTTGCAACTTAGTAGGAAAACAACAATATCTATAATATAAATCTCACCTGTCTGTTTAAATGTATGCATGTATTATATATGTATGGGTGTATGTCTGGCAAAGGATTTTGATAAGCGACGGATTTTCAATAAATCTGTATCAGTTTAAAGCTCAACCCTTCGGACGACAATATGGAAAACTTGGACAAAAAACATCAATTTCCTCACTCTCAACGGCGCATCCTCTACAAGGAGGAACATTTTGTCGGCGATATTTTCGAAAGACATCGCCTCTTTTCGATTGTCTAGCCTAACTTTAATCATAGGTAACTTCCGGTTTTGGGATAGGCGCGCAGTTAATGTGGCCCTTCATTTTTGTTTACTTTCTTTTCCTCTTTTGCGGTATGGGTTTTGGCCTGTCTGCCTACTAAAACATTTTTTATATTTTTTGCTCAGTAATCACCTCCTCACACCCGGGCAACGCCGGACACCAAGTCTAGTCAAATATATAAGAGCAATTCAAAACATAATGCGTCCAATTGTGTTATTGTATTTAGAGCTTCATAGAAAGATAACGTTATCAACGATATGAGCGGCATTCCAAAATTTATTCTTTTTTTATTGTTTAGGAGCTTACTAGGAATGATACCGTTATGGAGGGCATTCCAAAAGTAACGCATAACGCATCCTATATTGCATTGAATTTGTCGGTTACTCGAAAGATAACGTCATTAACAACATAGTAGACATTCAAAAGGTAATGTGTTCTATTTTTTGTTTGTTTTTTAAGCTCACTACGAAGATAAAAGTATCAACTATATTAGAAGAATTCCAAAAATAATTGCTATCTTTTTTTATTAGAGTTTAGGGATTTCACTTGAAGGATTACGTTATCATCTATATGAGAGCAATTCCAAAAGTTATGCTTTCTATTTGTTATTGTTTTTGGAGCTTATTAGGAATATAAATGTTTCCACTATGCAAGGGCTGGACAAGTAACGCCTCCTACTTTTTAAAATTGTTTTTGGAGAATATTAAAATGATAATGCTATAAACTATATGATAGGCATTCCAATAGTAATAACTCGTATTTTTTTTAAATTGTTTTTGGAGCTTACTAGAAAGATAACGCCATCAATTATATGAGATTACATGTCCATAACCACTTATCAAGGTAAAAATGTAACTCAAGGATAAGGGTTAAAAGTGTACAGTAGAACTTGGACAATATAGTAACCGTAAGTAATGGAGATTCGCTAAATTTGTTAACTTATATGGAACGGGTCATCAAAAACTTGTTTACGTTAGACTTGAAGACGACCCTATTGTAGTCAGATAGAAAGCAGAAACACGGAAGACAATTCCATAGGCGTGCAGTTCTAAGAAAGAAGCTTTGCTCATGGAATCTACGCTTAGGTTTAGTCACTGATAAAGAGTGGGGAAACTAGTGATAGTGTTTTCTGCTAGACGGGTGTTTCTTGTGAAAGTTTGGCGAGGGGGGCACAGAATGGAGCTCAGCCGACCACCTGCCATGAAAATAACGATACAGCAGAGACAAACACGCAACATCTTTTCTGTGAGAAAGAGGGTGCGGGGAAGAGAAAAGGGCATACCCCACAAGGATACGAAGTCTATTTTCAACTCTATCAATGCAGGAGTCCTTTCGAGCAACTCCTGCCCAGATGTGTCAAACGTACTCCATACTTGGACGTACCTGGCACTTATATAGAAAGCGAATTACATCAGCAGTGAGATATCTACTGGATCGATAGAAGGATCCCAGTATTTTTCCAGCGGCCTTGGCAAAGGATTTAATGTATGTGTTCCATTTCAGATCAGGAGTAAAGGTCAAACCCAGAAGCTTGTCAAATAATGAGACCTTCCTAAGACGAGAGCCATTCATTTCAATTGATGCCAGATAGGGATCAGAGCGCTGAAGATGGAAAGATAAAAGCTTGATTTTACATGCATTAAAAGTAACAGATCACCACTTTCTCAATAGTACCACTTGCTCAAGATCAGAGGAGAAATGATCAGAAATAACTTGGTCGTTTACGGTCTTAGATATGCTACCATAGATAGTAGTGTCATCAGCATAGATGTCTACGAATGTTGTAAGGATGTGATTTAGAAGATCATTAATATAGATCAGGAAGTTAGTTGGACCCAGAATGGCCCCTGAGGGACTCCAGCATTAATACTAAGAGCTCCTGATTTCTGCCCATCAAACACTACTATTATGAACCTATCGGAGAGAAATTATTTGATATTTCCAGCTATACCGTAGCTGGAGAGCTTGTGAAGTAAACCTTTATTCCATACTCTCTCAAAGGTATTTGATATGCCAAGAGCAATTGCCCTAGAGAGGTAGCCTCCTTCGAGAGAGTCGCTAATCTTATGAGATATAACTGTAAGTATATCTGCTGTAGATTTAAGAGAACGGAAACCATATTGCTTGTCACTAAGTAGGGTGTTATTGCTAAGATGTTTGATTACTTCTCTATTTAACACATATTCCAGCAACTTACTCATGACGCACAGGAGATTATTGACCTGTACTGCGAGGAAGATTAGCGATCACCTGAATTCTTAAATACGGGGCATACTGATGAGATTTTCCAGGGTGACGGGAAGCAATTCTCCTTAAGACACGATTTGTAAGGATGGGCGCTAGTTCTGGTTGAAGGCTTTTGAATATTATAGTTGGAATACCGTCAGGGCCGGTTGCTTTAATGGCATCAAGGTTTTTGATTAGCTTGGCAACATCACATACACCTATTTGTATATCACATAGCATGTGCTCTGATACAGCAGGAAATATTGGAGGTTGGCAGCCTTGGTCGCAAAGGTTAAAATTAGCTGCAAAGTTCTTAGAAAAGAGGTTGGCTTTGTCTGATGCTGACGAGATTACCTCAGGTCCATTTATGAGAGTTGGGATAGAGAACACGCTTCTGTTCAGGATTCTGTTTGCTATTTGCCGCAACTGGTGGGAACCAAACCGCTGATCAGCTACTTTGGACTTGACGGACTGAGCATACAGGTCTCTTGCGTTTTTTTATTACATATTACAGTGATTGCTGGCAGTTCTGAAAGCCGCTTTAGTCTCAGTATGTGTATTACGTAGGAAGCAATAGAAAAAGTGATTTCTGTGCGCAATGGCAGCAGCACATTCCGGAGAGAACCACAGCGTCCTATTAGGTTTTTGCTTGATTTTTTTCGAGCGTATGAAACGGTCTATACCTACAATTAACCATTTTGTCTGGTCTGTAACTATAGAGGACGCATCCCTTTTAAACATGGAACGTAGAGGTAGATCTAATTTAAATGAAGCTATCCCAGTCAGACATAGAGTACCGATATACTGTACGATGGAGAGGTACATTTGGGGACATATTACAATTCATTTTTATCTTTACTGATATAACTGAGTGGTCATAAAATACAAGTGGAGACAGAACAGAAGCTGAACACAGTGCAAGACAGTTTGTGAGAAAGAGGTCTAAAAGACTTGCATACTGACCGTCAGTATCGGGAACACGGGTGGGTTTGTGAACAATCTGAGTGAGGTCATAAGCAATGGTGAAATCATGACAGAACCTCTCCTAATCATCGGTCTTGTTTGAGTGAGTGAACCATTCCACATTGTGAACATTGAAGTCTCCACAGGCATGAATTTTAGCTGAAGGATAAGCCGATAGGGCCTGGTCAATTTACTCAGATATGCTTTTAAGATAGTAACACCGCTGCTTTCTAAATGTAATGCGCCCGTTTTTTCATATTGTTGAATCTTAATAAGACAAAGTTATCAACTATATGAACGAAAAAAACAATGCCTGCGGAGAGTCGGTAAGTATTTCATATATGTATTTACATCATTTCTTCCAAGGTAAAAATATTTTAAATGTGTGTTTTACATAACACCTCCTAGGAAAGGTACACTTATTTTATATGCTTGTGTTAATCACCTGTCGTAAAGAAGGTATGTTCCAAATCAAATCTACTTTTCCCATTTCTTTATACGGGCACGAGAAACGCGGGGTAGTTCTGATAAACTCTCTCTCTCTCTCTCTCTCCTTCTCTATCTCTCTTTGTTTATACATAGACACACACGCAGACAAATATATATACACATCTGTGTATATATCTATATTTCTATATATCTATATCTATATCTATATCTATATCTATATCTATATCTATATATATATATATATATATATATATATATATATATATATATAATTATTTATTGTGCTAAGCCCTGTTGGACATTTTAACATATCACGCTTGTTTGTTACTAATATGCAAATAAATAAATGACATGCAAGATACACATCAATTAATATATTCTCTCTTTTAAATGTATCATCAGAATGATATAACTTGATTTATTACCCTTTACACACACAAGCACTCCCAA
Organism: Euprymna scolopes; assembly: GCF_053919585.1. Lineage (NCBI taxonomy): Eukaryota > Metazoa > Mollusca > Cephalopoda > Sepiida > Sepiolidae > Euprymna > Euprymna scolopes. Next base: position 18,038,285 of record NC_136493.1, read on the forward strand.
ACACCCCCCACACACATATATATATATTTCTTTCTCTGTTATTTTTATATATATATATATATATATATATATATATATATATATATTTGCAGTAAATGCCTATTCAAGCGCATCTGATTGAACACGACAGAGTTATTCCTTTTTTCGAGTTTTCTGGATATCTATTCCATTCGGTTACAGGGGTTTTTTATTGAAGCTGGCATCTTGTATAAAATATCGCCCAAAAAGAGTGTGGTTCAGGCATATTATTTCCAAGCGCTTTCTACATATCTACATGCCATTCGACATAAAGAAATCTTTAAACTAAAACTGGAAACACAGACGTATTAATAAATTCAAGTAACACCATTAAATACAATGCCTTATCACACAAAAACTCCTCGTAAATGCAATACTCTAAAATTGACATAGCGTATTCGCATAAAAATATAAAAAGGCCCTTATAAAAAAGTTCGATTCACCGCCAATATAAAAGGCATCAATATTTTACAAAGAACTAACAAACATAAAACAAACCCGAATAAACAAAATATACACTTTACAAGCAGCCATGGTTCCCCACTGAATGTGCTGCTGCCATCGCGCACACAAATCATTTTTCCATAGCTACCAACGTAATAGATGCATAGAGACTAAAGCTGCTTTCACGACCGCCAGCAACCACTGTAAAAGACTAATAAAACATGCAACAGACCTATATACTCAATCCGTTAAATCCATAGTAGCTGAGCAGCGGCTTGGTTCCCACCAGTTCTAGCAAATGCCAATAGGATCCTGAACAGAAGTGTGCGTTCTATCTCAACCATTATAAATGTACCAGGTGTTATCTCGTCAGCATCCCACAAAGCCAAACTATTTTCCAAGAACTTTGCAGCAAATTCTACCCTATGCGACGAAGGCTATCAACTCCCCGTATTTCATCCTATAACACGCAAGACGCTACGTAACATACGAATATCTGTGTGTGAGGTCGCCAAGCTAATCAAGAACCTGGATTCCAGTAAAGCAACTGGTCCTGAAGGTATTCCCATATAGTGTTAAAGAATTACAACCAGAACTTGCACCTATACTTACCAAACTGTTTAAGCGTTGGATTAAGGAGAAATGCATTGCAACACCCTGCAAAACCTCATTAGTATACCCTGCATTTAAGAATTCAGGTGATAAATCATCTCCCTCTCAGGACAGAAGTTGCTGGCATCAATATTAAATAGAGAAATAGTCAACCACCTTAGCAGAAATAACCTTCTTAGTGACACGCAATATGGTGTCCGTTCTGCAAGATCTACCGCAGATGTGCTAACGGTTATATCTCATAAGATTAGCGAATCTCTTGACAAAGGTTTCATATCAAGGGTAATTGCTCTTGACATATCAAAGACCTTCGACAAGTTATGGCATAAAGGCCTACTTCACAAGATTTTCAGCTACGGTATCACTGGAATGTTTTCTCAATAATTTAATCATTTCTCTCTGATAGGCTCATAAGAGTAGTGGTGGATGGACAAAAATCAGACCCCCGCAGTATTAATGCTTGAAGCCCTCAGGGGTCCATCCTACGCCTAACCCTCTTCCTGATCTAGATCAATGATCTCCCTAAACACATACGTAAATCATTCGTTGACATCTATGGTAATGACACGACCATCTACGGCAACACATCTAAGGATGTAAATGACAAAGTTCTCTCTGATTCTCTCTCCTCCGATCTCGAGCGCTTGGTACAGTGGCGGGGGCTGGCTGGTTACTTTTAATGCATCTAAAACGGAGCTCCTATTTTCACATCATCAACGCTCTGATCCCCATCTGGCATCAATTGAAATCGATGGATCTCGTCTAGAAGAAGCCCCATGTTTTGACAAGCTTCTGGGTTTTACTTTTACTCCTGATCTGAAATGAAACACGTACATTAAGTTTGTTGCCAAGGTCGCTGGAAAGATGGTTAGATCCTTCTACCGCTCCAGAAGATATGTCACTACTGATGCAATTCACTATATATATAAAAGCCAAGTACGTTCAAGGATCGAATACTGCTGCCATATCTGGACAGGAGCTGCTAAAAGAGCTTATCCTGCCTGGACAGAGTACAAAATAGACTTCGTGACTTAGTGGCGGGATGTCTTTTTCTCTGCCCTGCAACCTCTCTCCCACAGAAGAGACGTTGCGAGCCTATCTTTTTATCGTTATTTCTATGGCAGGTTGTCGTCTAAGCTCCAATCGCTGCCCCCCTCGCCAATCTTTTACGAAAAACACCCGTCTAGCTGATACACCTGTCAAAAATTTCCCCCACACTTTATATGTGCCTACCGCAAAACGTAGATTCCATGGACAAAGCTTCTTTCTTAGAACTGCACGCATGTGGAATTGTGTTCCGTCTGCCTGCTTCTAACCTAACTACAACCTGGATGTCTTCAAGTCCAACGTAAAAAAAATCCTGATGAATAGCCCCCTTAAGTGGACACTTTATTCAATCTCAACACTAACGTACTGTACATGCAATAACCTTTATCCCTGAGTCGTTTCCGTGCCTTGATGAGTGGTGACCACCTCGTAACAAAAACACAAAAACAAAAAACAAAACAAAACGTCACTATCAAAGTATACTAGAAAAGCCAATAACACATTAACTACAAAGCAAATTAAGAAATAATAACAGTCCTAATTAAAAGATACACAAGACCCACAGACCAGAACAAAAAGATAAAACTTACACATATATTTTACTAAATTTTAAATCTCCAATAAATAAGTAAAAGTCATAGTAATCCTATCACCACACAAATATAAACTAATGTAATTATTTGCACCTTCGAAGAAAGTCTTCGAACCCAGTACAAACACATACAACTCATGCAGAGGCCACATCAGAACAAACCTAACGACTAACCTATCATTTCGCTGAAAATAGAGCCATGAAAAACACAGTACATCCAATGATAAAATCTACAATCTTCCGACATTAGAAATATCTTAACTAACAATACTAAGATGCGATACCTTCACAATTTCACACGACTACTGAAATTAGAAGAAGACGTACTTATAAAAACTACAGTCCCTTTGTAATCAGATCTAATTTAACACCGGCACAAATAAACTAACAATAGTTAATAATTAACAGAGAACTAAATAAATAAAGTATAAAATAAGAAAATCGAAAATAAAAAGAGCATAATTCGACCTTAACAATCCTGCACCCACCTTTATAACCAATATATAAAAAATATATAAATACAAAAAGCCCGGAAAAAAACGATAACAAAACAGTCGCTCTTGATGAGAATCGGATAGACCGAAATAGAGAGCTTGAGAAGAATATGGCTTAACTAAAAAAATTGGGCGCCATTTTATACAGCATGCCATCTGAAATAAAAAATACCATTAGCCGAATAGAGGAGACGTCAGGAAAAATCGGAAAAAAAGGATAACTCGTGGTCTATCAGATGGGCTTGAATACCACACAATTTGGATATGAGATTCAACATCCTTTTCATTTTAAACCAATATATACTTCCCCTTACTCTGTTATTTATGAACTTTAAAAACTTTTAATCATGATTTTCTATTTTTATTGTATTTACCAATTATGTATAAACAATTATAACATTTGCCAATAGTTGTCCCTCTGAGGAGATGGGTAGACATCGAAAGCCTATAGGTTAAGGAGATATACTTATTGAAATGTATTATTTGTCTGCATATAATTAAAAGGTCTAGATATAATATTTAACCATTTCACTTCATAAAATTTACATTATTAAATTATGATGTATCTGATCTATTATGTATATTCAGCATTTTTTTAATTAGTATTTTTTTATTGTCTTTATAAAATATTACAGTCAATAATATTTTGTAAGACAAATGATCACTGGATTTCCATATCAGTAGATCTATTTCATTATCTTATTTTAAAAGTATATATATATATATATATATATATATATATATTATTATTATTTTCTTACTATAATGATCAAATACCTACAGACACTAGTGTTTCATCCTTTCGGGATTCTTCAGAGCAGGGTGTCACGATTACTACCAGTCGAACGATTCGAACCCCGCGACACGAGACATCTCTGGCTCGATTTGCGGAGGCCGTATCCATTCGGCTACCATTAATCGTGTGAAATAGCGTTGAATTTTAAACATTTTAATTTAAATGTTCATTACGTCAGACAGACAGTGATCAAATCGTTATGCGATGATCTACGCATAAGAGCTAAATTGACCGACTTTTTTAATTCAACAGAAAGTGCTCAACGATAAGAAACGTATTTACTTGCAAAAGTACCCGTCGTTCGTTGACTGGGTTCAAAAACAGCCTACAGAAAATGGGCTCTGATTTATGAAAGTATGATAGGTTATAAAAAGGAAGGGTTGTAAAGAGATAGCTTCGAATTTGAGGGTATCAAAACCAAATTAAAATATTATGAAAGTAAAAATAGCATAGATAAACCCCATAATTTATTATACCATACCTGTTCACACTGAAACACTTATCACAATATTCTGTGGATCTATATTAAAACACCTTGTGAAACTTTGTGATATATTTCCATTCTATAGAGTTAAGGCGGGAACGAACACCCAATAATTTTATCATACCATATTTCTTCAAACTGAAACATAATTATCAAAGTATACTACGCAGATAGATATGAGAAGTCTTTATTAAAGTGTCTGCCTATTTCCATTCTATGGAGGCTAGGCGCGAACACAGCCCCCCCCCAATTTTATTATACAATCCATATTTAAGTTAAAACATACTTATCAAAGTATTCTTATGTATATCTATATCAAAAACACTTTTAAACGATATTTTTTTAATTTTTTAATTTTTTATTTCCATACTTTGTGGACCAGGCGTTTAATGAATCATCATTATGCCAGATCAAACATACCCATTTCTGTGGCTCGATACATCTTCGGTCATTATATGTGATCAGTTTTCTATAATAGTCAACCATATAGTAGCCTGTTAGTGACCAGGCACACCCACACACGTCCAGCTTTATAGTATCTATATATCTATAAAATGAAAGTATGTATCTGTGTGTCCATGTATGTACATTGCCATACGCAATAACTCAATTTTAAGCCTACAAACTCTAAATTTGATATAGGAGTACTGAGATTTGGGAAAATTGATGTGATCGATTTTCGACTAGAAATTTGCCGATTAAGTTAAACGATTTGACCTTTCAGAACTCTACCAAACTCCTCCGACAATTTTGGGTCTAAACACTTGAAACTTAAGATATACGTTCCTTGGACATGGATCTAAATTAATAACTGTATTTTAGCTCAAACCAATAAATTTTAAGGATCATAATAAGGGTCAAAGTTTAAAAATATTGGCCGTTTTTTTATTTTATTTTTTTTGCTGAACATTCACCTGCAAATACCCGGGCAACGCCGGGCCCCCATGCTAGTATATATATATATATATATATATATATATATATATATATATATATATATATAGAGAGAGAGAGAGAGAGAGAGAGATCAAAAGAGATATACATATAGCGAACGATCAGTTTCCTGATAATATTTTTTATGTTAATCTTCGCTCTCGGTCTTTCTCTTCCAAACTATATTACTTTCGTCCTCCCATCTCTCATTTTCTAATTTCCATTGTCTATTTTCTTTTTCCTGTACTGAAGACAGAATTTACTATATCTTTCATTCCTCTGTTTTTATTTATTTTTTTATGTTTCCTTTGTTCTTTTATACTGATATAAACCTACACCTCCTCCAACTTTTTCAGTAACAATTTGCACTTTATGCAATTCGTCCTTTGTTCTACCTTCTAAAACGTTCATATAAAGATACCAACGCATTGAAATACATGCATAGAACAATGCAATCGCTATATTAGACACAAGGGGATATTTGATACGCGATTCGTTGAGATTAAATATTATCTAAAATCTATCAGTATACACACTCTTTCTATCCATTTTGACTGCTGACAATTATTTCAGAGCGCAGTTATCTTTGCCATCTTTTTATGATGTCAGATGTCCCTTTTGTTTGACGCCATTTAGTATTCGCTGCAAACATTAGATCTAATATAATTGTTAATATTACAAAATGTTAACGTCATCCAATATGCCAAAGACAAAATGAACAAAAATGTTCGCAGATTATAATATATGAATATATACGTTTAATAGGAAATTCGGCTATGAGTCTGTTTCAGGTCAGTCTACGTTTAATAATAATGAAATTACTCTTGTAAAAAACGCATTGCTATATTTCACATTGTAAATTGTCATACTTTTGGTTTCTATTCAAACAATGTAATCTCGGTATTCTCTGGGGTTTTTATACCCATTTTAATTTATATTATCATATCTTTTATTGACATAGAATGTCGCAACGGTCAGTAGTATCGGCATCTTTAATACTCTAGTGTTGAATGTATGTCGTCTGATTTGTTAGCGTCAGTTGAAATCAATAAATGACGAAGAACCACGTTGTATACTGATTACAATTCAGACGAGATGGCGATTGTCAAAGTACATACGCGGAGAATTGTTAGAATAAGAAGAATTAGAAATTATTAATCGTGAATGCATGACTGCTTTATAAATAAATACATACATATATATATATATATATATATATATATATATATATATATATATATATATATACTACATGTCAAGTGCGTATGTCTTTATGTCCGGAGATGAACCAAATAGATATAAGGAGATAATACGTCTTGGTGGGAAATTATTTAGACGAGGAGTGGAGAAAAATATGTGAAAATATTCAAATTTATGCTGACCAGTTATACATTTTTAACAAATGATTATTTTCTGTATAACTTCTTACTTGAAATTTGGATGGATTACTAAATATTATAAGTTGTTTTATTTTTATTTCCTTCATCAATTTATATGTACAAACACACACGCGTGCATATAATGTTATATCCTTACTTTAAAGAAAAATACAGCAAAGAACACGGGGTTTGGGGTGAAAGAAAATGGGGGTTATTTAACAATGGAATACATATGACATGAGAGTTACTCCACATATTTTCTGATTCTCTTCCTGTCTTTTTTCCTTGTGCCTCAGTCAGGTGAGAGGGTCCATATCCATACTATGGATTCCATAGTTCACTTCATCTATGAAGGTATGTTAGGTTATTTCATTACATCATATATACATATATATATATATATATATATATATATATATAGAGAGAGAGAGAGAGAGAGAGAGAGGGAAAAGCGTTTAAACTGTATATATATAATTTGTACATATAATATATACATATTACATATTATATATAAGTAAACATACTGATACACATATGAGTATATCCCCTCCACACACACACACAAACACACACACATATATATATATATATATATATATATATATATATATATATATATATATATATTCCAATATTGTATTACTATTGTAGAAATGGGACTTATCGCTTTGGTTGCATTATGTTTTTGTCATATCATTATTATTATTATTATTATTATTATTATTATTATTATTATTATTATTACTTTATGCGATAGAATGTGTCCTTATATTGTGTCTTCTCATACTTTCTTTGATAGCGAGTGTGGAATTTTGTCACAGGACACGTGTTCGGAATAAAATCGATATAAAAGTAAATGTGTATGTATTGCATGGAAAAAGAAGGCAATTTTGAGACCAAAACGGAGATGCATAAACTTTTAAATATCAAGTGTAAGTCGAACAATAATGTAAAGGCTTACGTCTGAATCAAATTGGGATGTGAGATATTTGAATTTTCAATGAGAGATTCAATCATCATTTTGCACTAAAATCATATACAATACTAAAAAATACTGAAGTCTAGTTATTTTAACGTATATAAATCTTAAATATTTATTGTTTAATTTTTTTTTTTCATATCAGACGTACTGGTATTTATGAGAATTCTCCAAGCGTATGTTTGGTTCTTTGCATTATTCCGTACTAAAAAAGAATATAGACTAAATTTATTCGCCTTCTTTATAGGAGCTGTGGTCCTTTATTTATTAGGTTAATCTGTTTAGGAGTAGATACTGTACATGTAAATATATAGACGGAGAAAACTTTGTATTCATTCGGTCATATTTGACAATAACTTTTGACACCTGTGTCGTGTGATCTTTAAAAGAAGACTTAAAAGACAAATACTTAATAAGATAAATACTTAAAAAGATACAAACTCGAAAATAGAAATACTTAAGCATACAGATACCTAAGAGGCTAGAAACGTTTAATTCCGAACTCAAGCGTTCACTTTCGAAGTTAAGTCATTATAACACGACCAAGACGAATCTCCATCGATCGAAACAAATTTTTACTGAAGTGTGCCGCAATTGTAGACAGATTCTTTCTACGGAGCTCTGGCTCGTCATATTTGGGTTTTATTTAACAGATGTACACAGCTCTAGTGGGAAATCGCACGCGAGTCAACCGGGTGTTGTGTCATTTTCAAAATGTCAGAATATATCAATCTTGTTTGCCTGAGAGCTGTTGAAAAAAAAACGGCAGTGCCGAAATCATCCGAGACCCCAGATACCTTAAAGGTCAGCCTTGAATGCTGACAGCTGAATTTGACCAAAAAAATGTACGTTAAAATTTATATGTCTCTCCTTTCTTTTTAACTCTATTTTTCTCTTATTTAAATGAACAGAGGAGGGGAAACTTAAATTGTATTGTTTTAAAACAGTCGAAGACTAGATTTCGTGTGCAAAGAGGTCCTGGATATGACCTTAAACTATATCTGATGGTGAGGCCGCAGCTTGTGGGCTTTGGGGAGTGTGGAGCAACCCTTTAATTGCCATTGCTCCCAAGTCCACTCTGATCCGGAGTGATAGTACCTATTAGGGTCCCAACTATGGTGTAAATAGAAACCGACTTAAAAAACAAATATACTCTATTAAAAAGTTGTTCTTCAAAATCACTGGATTTGGCATTAAATAACCCAAAAGGGTTTATATGGCGTAAGACAAAACAACCAACCAACCGTGTGCAAAGAAGGTGTGTGCAGGATCTTGAGGACCGACGGTCAATTCAGTTAATTTGCTTCTTCAGTGTTTAATCCAATATATAAACGGCTATTTGTATGTCTGCCTGTCTCCATATTTTCAATCTGCGCAAGGAGCCTCGAATGATTGGATTTTTTTTACCGACCCTGCTTTTATGGATCTTTAGCCGGTATATTAGTTTTTAAAGGTTCAGAAATCGGTCAAAATTGCAAAACTCATGATACATTTTGCACATTAATCTTAAGTTTCTTCATGTTTAACAGTTAATCAGTTTATATGCCTGTCACGTTGGTACAGTGGTAACGTCACTAGCTTTGAATGCTGCAGTTTTCGTGCCGATTCCAGCTGATTGCATCAAAATACTGTTTTTGTTTACTTTTTAAATCACGATTCTATAATATTTATTACGAAATCTACAAATTAAAATATCCTATTTAAGCGTATTTTACGCGCGGGAAAAGCCGCCCCCCTCCATGGGTGTAAAATTAAATCATTGTATTTTTACAAAATATTACATTTCTATGCGCACAGTGTAGTATCTGTTGTGATGCTTCACTTCACGTTTTCTGTCCTCGGTAAATGGAAGAGAAATACTTCATGGCTGATACAATTTTTATTTTCGTTCTACGCAGATGAGGCTGTTTTATTTAGCTGGGTTTTCCACACATCAAAAACTGACCTTATATCTAACTCTTCCCTCGTGGATACGCAAATAAATAGGAACATTTAACCGGCCCTTGTCATAAAAAAAAAATGTTTTCCATTAATGACACAATAAAGGCTCGACAACGACAAGACGCGTCATTCGGTTTTATTTAATGCCACGCCGAGATCCTTGATTTTATGCATTGTGTATTTGCGTATTATTTGATTGTGCATATTATCCTGGGGTCTGGCCGTTCTCAGAATATTTCTAAACTAAGTCACTCTCCCCGCGTAAAAGATCGTGTTACCTGAGTAGCTCTAATAATAATATAATAGTAGCCGTAATATTTGTTATTTATTTTTTTGTTAAATTTTTATAATTTCACCGAGAAAACCTTACTAAATTTCAGCAGTGATTGATGAGTATCACACAGATGGGTCAGCCACTCGAATAATTCATTGCGTCGACGAAAGAAACAAAACGCAGGAAATTCCTGTTATGAACAAATTAGTCTCTTATTTGGTGCACAGACTGGCGTAATTAACACAAACGTCGAATTACTTTAAAACATGACATGCTCATTCCAGGCTAAACGAACATTTTTCCCATGATTTATTCTTTAATCAGTTTATATATATTTTTTTATTACTGTATCAAATTAAAACGTTTTAGCAAGTTTCAATCAATCAAGATAGCATAATCAAATGATGGTTAGAGAATAATATTTAAATTTACGATGACGGGAAAACTCATAAAATTACCAGAAGTCGTAGTGGCCACATGGAAATCGTTAAAATCTCTGCAAAGGTCAAATAGACTAAAAGACATTCGATTCATTATTAAAGTCGACTTGATTATGAAGTACACTAGACTGTTTAACTTGTTATAAACGGGCAAAAGTCATATCCCGTTATTTAGAATGAGAGATGTATGCAAAATTGTTGCTTGGATATCATTAAATGTTTACTAATTTTTGCATTCAATAATACTCCATATTAATCCTTATTAATTCCTTACGGTGACTAACCGATACTCTATTACCAAACTTGTACAAGATAGTTTCGAATAAATTGTCTAACAGACTTAAAACTAGACAAAAACACAGCAATGTATTATATATATATATATACATATATATATATATATACATATATATGTATATATATATATATATATATATATATATATATATATATATATATATATTTAAGTACTATCTGGTTGACAAGGCACTACAGTTTCTATGAAATTAAAAAAATAAACAAACGATTCAGCAGAATTTGCATGAAAATAATATGAATATGCATTGATTAAAACAAAACAATGGCAATTGTATCGTTCTTACATTGTACAAGCTAGGGAAATGCACAACATATTTGGCCTAGAGATAGATACTTACTACAACTATTACTCTCTATAAAACTTTACAGAAAAAAAAACTCTCGGTAGCATTTGCATTAACATAAACATAACGGCTACTGCGTATTTTTTTATCTGTCTCGAATAATTAATTCACTAGAGACAAGACCTATATTTTAAAGTGTAAATTAAAATATTTTGTGAATGAAATACAAATGAGAGAGAGAGAGAGATGTTACTGGTGTTATATTTATTCTTGGACATTCTAATAATGTAATATTCTGACATTGGTTAATCGACCTTATTGAAACAAATATTGGACACACTTATATCAAAGCCACTCATATGATCAATGTTACTGCGAATTTCATGTGTTTGTTATATAATTTGGATTATTCGAAGTGTTTGATTTATTTTGTGTGTTATTCTTCTAACGTCCTAGGGAGTGTGGTATTCGCATTATGTCTCGGTGTGTGTCTGATGTTCTGTAGGTAAATATTGGTGAACATTGGAATTTATAATTTTTAATTGCAAATGCGAAACTATTTGAAAAAAAAAACATTCACCCACCACTTTTATTGAGCTCACACCGCTTATTTATAAACAAACCGCGATAAGCTGCCTGCCTAGCGTATAACAGTTGTAAAATAATTTCATTATAGTATTTTAATTCATGCAGATTATTCGTATGTTGTTATTACACATCATATTCTAAATTGACTATTATGCTGTACTCAATATATAGAGCATAGGTACTAAAAGTAAAAAAAAAACTCTTCGGTGTTATCAGCTCGATTCGAAAAGCCAAATACATCGTTCGACAGATAGTCAGTATTTAGCGATTCGACTTTCGAAGTTTCAAAGTGAGCTATCGCCAGATAGAGTATAAAAGAATGTTTAAAATGAATTGACTTCAAATTAAAAAAATATTTATGCATGTATGGAAAGAAGCTAGAAAGTTTACTCTAACATTGATTAATTGATTTATTTCAAATTATGCCACTGTAGCAGCTGTTATTATAGGTTTAAAACCAAATCGAAAGCGTGTCTGATGTTCAATTACCCTATGTATAAAGATCAAACTAGTAGACCAATTATTGAATCATTCTCTCTGGAATTCTGTAAACACTTTTCGAATAAGCACATACACTATCATTTATACGCATACAGCCACTAAAACCCCAATATATATATATATATATATATATATATATATATATATATATATATATATATATATGTATATATATATATATATATATATATATATATATCATGTTAGTGTGTTCGAAAGCTTGATTTTACACTAGTTAAATTACACTAACCAAAATAAATATTTAAAAAAATCATTAAAACAATTAATTAATTAATAAATGACTGTTTTTTCTAAAAATTATCCATAATTGAGTGCATTAGGAATTTCGTCTGCCTACTTTTTAAATAGGAAAATCAAGCTTTTTCTGAAAGAGTGAGAAATAAGTTACAGCTTTATATGTATACAGATGTTTGTCTGTTGGTTTCTCATTTGTATGCCTATCTGATTATATGCCCCATATTGTAACGTATATAAATAGCACTTCTTATAAATTAAAATATTCCTAAATGCAAATCAAAGAGTACGAATATTTGCATGGCAGTATAATTATCGAACTTCGATTTCTTCTTGTTGTTTACACAAACAGCATCCATAGCTCTCTCTCTTCGAACCCCCCACACACAGCCACACCCACCTACATACACGCACACACATATATAAATATATATATATATATATAAAGATATGTATATATATATATGTATATATATAAGCCCATTGTGTCTGTGATCTATTTTGTCCATAAACATTGACCAAAAGCAAAGCAGTGTATTATGATGAATGAGGTTTTAGCGCATTGCTTATACATTAGGTGACTTGCATCACGTGCCAATTGTATTGACTGCCGACCGTGATGGATGAGTTTGCTTGCCCCGATTCACGCATACGTACATATGAACATGCCGGTTTCTGGAACGCGATATAAAATTACGCATAACTGTAACGTAGACTGCACGATGCTGCTAATAATTAGGCTATTATGCATATATATATATATATATATATATATATATATATATATATATATATATAAATATATATATATACATATATGTACATATGTATATATACATATATACATATGTATTTATACATATATATACATGTGTATATATATACAAATATATATATATATATATATATATATATATATACATATGAATGGAAATGTATATAAAAGAATACGAAAAGTATAAAAGCTTATAACTTTACTTTTATTCGTTTTCAATTGGTGACGTGCAGGAATACACAATAATATTATGAAAACACATTTAAAAATAATCCTTTACAAGTACATATTTTCGACCGATCCTTCAGTCTTCATTGGTGTAGTGAAACTATTAGCATGCACGGGGGAAAGGGGAATTGAAAAGGAAGGAAGGAAGAGGAGGAGGAGGACAAGAAGGAGGTATAGCCAATGAGAAGGTGCCACGTCAGTTTTGAATATATACACATATAAGTACGCACATACACACATGCACACATATATATATGTGTATATATAGATACATATATATATGTGAATATACATATGTATATATATTTATATATATATATGTATATATATATACATATATACACGTATATATATATATACATATATATATATATACACACGTATATATATATATATATATACACAGAATGGCGCTAATAAAATAATTCAACGGAATGCGTTTACTAAATTTTTCATTAGAATCAGAGAAATATAAACCGATAGTAATGTACACCTGTAAAGGTACCATTGCTTCAACACGGTTAAAAACAAACAAACATATAACTCGTAAATAAGTAATTAGGTTTAAGAGTACACAAAACATTATTATATAATAATCTTAATAATAAAAATATAAGGAGTGATAGCTGACAAAAAAAGTTAATCAGTGCCTTTTAAATACTAAAATGCTTTTCATCAGAAAAGGAGAGATTCCACCATTACGGTATATATAACACATGAAAGCCTGTTGTAAGTACATTTTGTTAAAATTAATAAAACATATAAAACATAAAACTAAAAACAATAATATAAGTCTATAAAGGTAAATAATCATACCTGCATAGCATGGTAAACTAGGGAAAATATATATGCTAATAGGAGTTTGCAGATAATGTTACATGATATGGGTTGTCCCCTTTTCATGTAAGTATAAAAATAGGGAATCAGTTAAATTTAAATTTGAAATAGGATAGTCAAGGATTCAAACTTGCGAAGCTATACTTGGAATTGAGAATTCCAATCATAAGTTAAAATAAACACAGAATGTTATAAATGGAATGTCCAGTTAAATTGTTGATTCTGTTAAAATATTTAATAATACAATTTGGATGGAAACTATTAGTATTGTTAGAAAGAAAACACAATAGAAATTTGGGTTACAGAACTAACAAATATTAAACAAAGAGAATGGAAAATGTTATTGTAAAGTGAGTTACGTAAAATTAGGTTAGAGAAGGATTCATGCCATGGGTCTCATATACACGTGCTCGGTCGTGCAATGACGTCATGAGTTATGAATTTAGTTAGATAAGTGAGAATCGGAATCAGTCAGTGGAGAGAAGCAGAGAGGTTCAGATCGAGTCTCAGTAAGAGTCAAGGAACACTCTAGAATTGAGGGGCTTTTATAAATAACCATGTAACAACTTTGAATCCCTGAGATAAAATCATGATCGACCGGTCGAAGGAGAAATAAACGTATCATCATGTGTTTTGTATCTGCGTCGTTGTGTTGTTATTCAACAGAAAAGGTATTGCCCATTTATGTTATAAGAACCTTGATAAAATCATCATCTAAAATATGTGTTAGAAAGTATATGTGTCAGAGTATGAATGTTATAGAGACATTCCCGTTCACAGAACTGTCAAAAGTATAAATGCCAAACTATCGGTCTATCTCAAAATGTATTTATATGTCTCTCTTTATATATACATGTTAATATCTCTCATCTCTTCTTACAACAAGGACCCTCTTACAAACAAGAATACTTAATAATATTAACAACACTACATAACATAAATGAAAATTATTACATTTCATTGTTATCTTAACTGTACAACAGAGTGGTCGGAATATTCAAGTCGAGACGGAACGGAAGCTGAACACAGTCAGGGCAAGTTGTCAGAAAAAGGTCGAGGAGACTTGCATACTGGCCGTCAGTAGGGGGTACACGGGTGGGTTCGTGAACAATCTGAGTGAGGTCATAAGCAATGGAGAAATCATAAAACATGATCGGTCTTGTTTGAGTGAGTTAACTATTCCACATTGTGAACATTGAAGTCTCCACAGACATGAATATTAGCTGAAGTATAAGCAGATAGGACGTGGACAATTTTCTAAAATATGCTTTTAAAGATAGTAACTCCGCCGTTGTGGGGTCGATAAGGAGCAACTACAAATGAAGTAGTTTGAGCAAATGCAACCCAGAAGCACATATATGATAAGTTAGGATATTCTCTGGAGATGTCCTCACCACATGAAAAGCCATCTATATATATATATATATATATATATATATATATATATATATATATATATATATATATATATATATATATATATAAATGCGAAAATGTGTGTGTATTTATGTACGCATGTATGTATGTATGTATGTATGTATGTATGTATGTATTATGTGTGTGTGTTTGTATGTCTCGCAAAAAAACTTTCGACCCTGGTCAGGGGTTTTCGCCAGATAGGTTTCATTTAAAGTTCCAGCCTTCACCCGACAAATATCGAAAAATTCGCCTAAAACATTATTTGCTTCACCCTAACATTATCAGTTTTGTATAGTGAGGGGTGCCGAAAAAATCGTTCATTCATTTTCTCTGCTCCTGCTAATACGACAATGACGCCATGGTTGAACTAGAAAACGTGGACGTTAGTTTAAAACCACAAGTGTGTTAAAACCACAAGTGTGTTTAAAGGTTTAATTTAATCCGGATGTCAATTTGGCGTAGGGGGAAAGTGTCGGGCATTTTTCCCGCCTTAGCCTCGATGTTTCGGGTTCGAGCCTGTCTTTCTACCTACACTTTTTTTCCTCTTTTACACCTTTTTCTCTTTTTTACGTTTGTTCGCTGTTTTGCTTTGTATTGTTTTTCCAATTTTTCTTAACATTGTATAATATTAAAACCAGGTCACCCTCTCCTACATACACCCATAAACACTCGGGAAACGCAGGGTACCCCTGCTGGTCTTTTATAAAAGCATATATTCATTGCCCATGGCTATTTTCCGGCTCAGATTTAGAAGTTAAATTAGAGTATCCTTTAATTACAAATTCATCTAGGGAAATGGTCTGTCCAATATCCGAGAGGGAAAGCATGCAAAAGTATCATCAACGTAGCGTGTGTAGAATGCTGGCTTAGTAATTTTGGAAAATAATTCGTTTTCCAAAAATCCAACGAAAATGTTGGCTAACGAAGGACCAAGAGGGCTACCCATAGATATCCCATCAATTTGACGGTACATAATGTTGTTGAAACTAAAGGAGCCTGATTTAGTAGCAAGTTCCATCAGTTCAACGAAAATTCGTTCAGGAAATTGTGGAGATTTTAAGGGGCCACGGTATAGATAGTCAGCACAAATACCAATGGTTTCATCCAAAGGTATATTAGTAAAAAGCTTAGAAATAATATAGAAAAAAAAACATAAAAAGAATAAAACAACAAAGAGGATAACAATCTGGAAATGAAAACGGGGATAAAAAAAGATGTATAAACTACCATTATTGTAAGCATGACGATGTTTTTTTTTTAATATAAAATGAAAAATCCAAAAGGTTTAAAAAGACGTGCACAGTACAATACTTAAAATGTTCAAATTGTATTTAAAAATTCTACGTTTTTATCTTTAAATCAGCAAATACTTGATTGTTGGGATGGTGTATGTCGGATAATATCCTAGGTTACTGCGACTGTAGCTAAAGACTAAAAGGAAAACATGTATACATCGTGCAGGCCAACAAGTATATATTGTTACAACATGTTTGGTTTTTATGTGTCTATGTTACTACTCTTTTTTTTTAATAAGTTCAAGTGAGATTCAAGCCTCACGATATTTTTGTTTGCACCGATGCACTTGCGTAACCATGCTAGAATGATGGTGTTCTTGTTTGTAGGGGCATTCTTAACATGAGGAGAGGGGAGTGTTATACCTGTCCTATGCCTTCCCCTAATAATTAAATTAAACAAGATATCGTAAAACTCAAATTTAACTTGAAAATAATATTTTTAAAAATAACAGGTTAACATGGACGTATAAGCACTTTTTTGTTGTTAAATTATTGGTTGACATCGCTGACTGTTTGCAGAAAACCCTTCTGATGTATGTAATGCCTTTCCAAATAGGTCGGTGTTGATTAATCGGTAGCATAAATGCATAAGTGTTTTGGTGCTTATTAAGATTAGCATATATGGCGATAAATGCAAAATGAAGAAACACTTGATTCTTATACATTATATCAAAAATTATATAATAAAATCAAGTATATGCATTTCGTTATACTGTATCGAATAGATTTCTTTCTGGAGATCGTAATCTCTATACTTTTAAACTTATATAAAATATATGTAAATCCTGTTTAAATCTATGTATTCTATTTTCTGAACGAAATGTTGTGTATTTAATATATTGCACTTGCGAGCGGTCTGCCTTTGTAAAGTCTCACTTTCACTCATTTATGGAAGTTATACTTTCGCCCTTAAAGTGAACTATAGAAAATTTGACTTTGATGAATAAAAAATAGTTGATCAAATTACGTAGTGTTTTTTAAATATTTTATCTCCGTTACATGTCTGATACGTGCATCATACACACTTCTCTCTATTTCCTTTACTTTTAATTGCCGCCATGAATGCAGATTAGAATAAACAATTAGTTTTTATTAAATTTTAAGGTGAAAGTGCATAATATGTATAAAAGACAATTTCGATGCAATCCTCCATCTGTATAAAATCCAGGTACGGTCTAAATTGCAGAACTGTTGCCACATTTGCGCAAGAGTTTCTTAGCGTGTCCCATCCTGCCTTGATGGAATCCAAAACCAGCTTTGAAACCACTAAGTGATACACTTTTCTCTTCCTGCAACCCTTTTTCTCTACAGAAGAGACTTTGTGCGCCTGTCCTCGCTACATTATTATTCATACAACAAGTGCTTGCCTGAACTCTAATTTGTAGTTTTTCTTTGCTAAACTTTCACAAACTACAGTTAACCAACTTAAACTACTATCTCATATTTCCCCCACTCTGTATCTGTACATAAATTTAAACGCAGATTCAATAAACAAGGCTTCTTTCCTAGAACTGCACGCCTTTGGAATACTGTTCTGCTGGCATGCTTCCCGGTTGAATATACCGTATCGTCAAATCCAATGCAAATATGTTCTTGTTGAGATTACGTTCATTAGCCTTTATCCTCGAGTACTATGATAAACAATGAATACTAAGTAAAAAAAATGTAATGGCTCAAGAATATTTCCAACTCGAAAAACATACAAAATAAATCCAATAATTAGTTGACCTCAAGTCGCATATTTATGTTTATATAAATTGAAACATACAAAGGTGATGCACTACCCTTCAGAATACACACATTCAGAAGCTGACAAGAATAAAAAGAGAAAAGATTTGTAAAAAGCCGGATGGATAAAAAATTGTATTAAGACTTCAAGAAACTAAATGGTACAGTTTATAATCGAATAAAAATACCTACTACCGGGAAATAGAAACAGACCGAAACAAATAATCCTCCAAGATACAAAGTATATTTCATTTAGAATCTAACATTTCTCCTCTGCTGGTGAGAAAAAATTTAGAGGTTAAAATTCAATGGCCTAAAGAAGGTGGCTCTCTATTTTAGAGTGTTTTTTGTATTGAGTGTATGCTATACCAACCTTATATTTTTTTAATCTTCTATGAGATATATATATATATATATATATATATATATATATATATATATATATATATATATATATATATATATAAACTCGCATGCAAACACATAAACACACACACACACACACACATATATATATATATACATATATTTATAGGAACAAGGAATTAACAAAACATGTTAAAAACACAATAAGCGTTAAAAACATATTTAATTTTCAAAATGGAAACAAACATTAAGTAGATTTTCGTAAATCCGCTGAGTTTCGAAAAAAAAATCAAAAGAATAAGCAAAAGGCGGATTCTGAATTTTCTTGTAAAGTATATAATGAAACTACAAGAAAGCCAGAGGGCTTCGCTTGGTGAAAGTTTAAAAAATAATGAAGCATATATATAATCGTATTCCTGCCTGTTTGTCTATTCACAAGTTCAATAATATATCTTAAAAATCCGTTAGTTTATCTTACTATGCATTCCTATATATACTATGATTATTGCAAAATCTAAGATTAAAGAGGTGACATCATTTGCATATTACATTAAGGAAACACGATGTTATAAAATAGCGGTGCATTAGTTATTGTTTATAGTGAGAGAATTATTTTCTGTGTTCTATTTAAGTTTATTATTTAAATTTGATTTAGATCAGTAACAAGTTTAATTTAAAAAAAAATCCGTTCGTTTATCTTATTATGCATTACTATATATATATATATATATATATATATATATATATATATATATATATATATATATATATATATATATATATATATATATATATATTTATATTTATATATTACCAACATCCATTTTTTATGAATCGGTTTGAGTTAGTTTTTTCAGGCACGCACGGTGTTTTCTTTTTGTCGTTGTTGTCTTTTTCGACGGATATAAAAACTAAATATTTTCAATCATTATTTTTGGAATTAGATGAAGTAAAATAATTTCCGTGATTACGCAATTAACGTTGTGGTCCAGTGAATTTTTATTTCAAAATAAAAAAAACAATTCTACTCAACTACGAGTCTTTATTTAAAACAAAAACAAAAACACTTTTATTTACGTTTTTTACCAGTTTGTTTTTCTACAAATTTTTGGATATCGTCACTATTTTCTTTTCTTTTGATAACGCAATAAGTCATAACTAATCATTTTTATAGCATAAACCTTCGGTGAACAAAAATTCTACTTTGGTATTTTTGAAACTGAATTATTTACAGCTTATTTTCGTTACAACAGATCGTAAAGAAAATTTTCTAGACTGAGACACCAAAAGAGATTTTTTTTTATTACATTTTCACCGACACAAGGCACATTGCCACTTTGATATAGGAGACTACTATCAGGGATATAAGCATCAGGTGTACTGTGTAGGGAGTTGGGCAGCAAAATGTCAGTTCACGTTGCACTTGAACTTCTGCATGTCAGTACAGTCGGGGAAGCATGGACCCGGAAGGGAATTCCAAAAGTATAGCGTTTCTGGGGAAGGAACAACTGGAGTAGAAAGCTCTCTTGCATCTAGTGATCTCTACTGTGAAGGGGTAGGATTTAGCTGATTGTCGGGTTTGTCGGGGTATTTACGTCAAGGGGGCACAAGTGCATGCAGTTCGTCAGAGCATTCACCGTTAAAGTACTTGTATAAAAGGCAGAGGGATACAACATTTCATCGATGTGACAGAGGCTGAAGTTTAGCTTACAGTTCAGGACCTATCAGATTGGCGACTCTCTTTGGACCTTGTATAGGAGCGATGCACCAGTCACAATATGACAGCAATACTCAATACCTGAGCGAATGGTGGCTTTCTAGAGGTATAGGACACTTTCAGGCGTTAATAGTTTTCTAGCATGGTAGAGAGAAACAACCTTCTTCGCAGCGGTCCTGGCAATGTTCTCAATGTAATTGTTCCACTCGCGTTTCATGTGAACTTTAGGCCGAGGAGTTTAAAAGATGTTTTTTCAAATAAAGAGTCATCGGTCATTGCTATTGGTAGTAGGGAATGTTTCTTGTAATTATTGAAGGAAATAAGTTTAGTCTTGGCAGAATTGAAGGTGACCATCCATCTTTGTCCCCATTCCACAACGGATCGGAGGTCTTCCTAATTTGCTTAAATTGGAATATAGTAATAAAAAAGTTGCTCAATATCCAGAGAATAACTTCTCTTCGTATCCCTTCTGCAGAAATATCTGGTTGAGAGTTTGTCACGTACTTTTTTTTCGGGGAGGGGGTGCAGTTTTCGTTCGTTGTTTAATTTTTGAAATCTTTGTTGGGGTAACGATGGAGTTGACAATAATGAAAAGCTGCTCAACCCTAACAACGCTGGGTATCCATACTAGTATATATATATATATATATATATATATATATATATATATATATATATATATATATATATATATATATGTGTGTGTGTGTGGGTGTGTACAATAATATGTCTGCGTATGTCTGTGCTTGTTAATCTTTTTGTGTGTATATCATGAGTTGTTATTGAAAACACTCAATGAATATATGTAATTAACACGCATATCATTTATTCTATTTAATTTATTATATACGCCTTGCATGCATTTCCTTGCATAACGGAACACCATTCTACGACTCCACAGAACCAAATATGTGCTTCAAAAAATATCGGAATGTGATTTATATCGAAGGAAACCATATTTAATTTTTAAAGAAGGTCGATAGCCATTAGTCACGTGATCTCGTGTACTGAATGAATGCGTGAATGTAGGATTGACATGCAATTATTAAAGATAAATTAAATGACCGAAAAATGGACTGAAATGACTTAAATATATAAAAAGTAAATAACTTAGAATGACTTTAATGAACTTAAAGATGAATTTAATGAGCTTAAGAATGACTTGAATGCTTAAAAAAAACTGGAATCCTTCAAAAACAACTTTAATGATCTAAAGAATAACTTTGAGACTGACTGGTTGTAAAGTGGAGGATCATTTTACATTACACTAATATAGAAAAGTGATCCCCAAATAAGTACAGCATGTAATGAGCACAGATAATACATTTTGATCTTGGCCAAAAAGCCAAGAAAAGCTGTATTTATTTGTTCATCACCGAGCAAATTAGGAACAAGGCCGATTTTTAATGTGAGGAGTGGAGGGGAAATTGAGACCAACTCCCCGGGGAGTAGGGAAGCTGGATAGTGACAATCGGTATGAAAGGTTGCCCCTACATTTAGCAAGGTCTTATATGTGATTCTGCCCCCCCACATATGGTCTTTGCTGCAGTATCTGCCGGAACAGATACTACACATTTGATCTTGGCCAAAAGGCCAAGAAAAGGGTATTTATTTGCCCCCCCCCCCGAGCAAATTAGGCACGAGGCCGATTTTTAATGTGAGCAGTGAAGGGGAAATGGGCGCCAACTCCCCGGGGAGTAGAGGAGCTGGATAGTGACAATTGGTATGAAGGGTTGCCCCTACATTGATCAATGTCTTATATGTGAGGTTGCCATCTCATATGAGCTTTGGTCGCAGTATCTGCCGGAACAGAAAAGCTTAAAAAAGCTAAGAACAGCATCTATTAGCAACAGACCTTTGATCTTAACCACAAAGGCCAAGCACAAAGTGTTACGGACAGACTGACCGACCGACTGAGTTATTTATAGACTCGCTTGCATTCGACTAATAAAAAGTTAAAACTGTAAATGAAACACGATTATCTGGAATCGAAATCAAAACATTTAGCGCCATATCCGAGTGCCCTCCTGTATTAGTTCGTATATGTAATTAAGGAATATTAAAAAATGGAAATACTTCATTCCATGCACTTATTTGCGCATGTGCAAATAATAGTAACCTGTCGACGAATTTACATGGACTTGTTGCATGCCATGTTTACGACACATTTTCTTAAACGTTATTCATCTATACAGACAACAATTTTACTCATTATGAACAATAGTTGCTTACATGATTGCTATTTCCTATTAATTCTAGATGTCTGTGACCAGTAGTTAAAGAGGTTATCGGTTAAATATTTTTCACAATATAACACAGACACAAATATACATATAGATATACTTATCTAATAACACCAACACAAACGTACATATATCTACTCATATATGCAATAATACCTATTTTTTATTATTATGTGCTCATGTTTAACAGTTTTGGGAAAGAAAATGAATTGGATGAAAATAAATAAAACTGCAAATCATTTTTAGAGTAAAAAACAGACATGAAGCGTGTTGTTATTACTTTTTTTTATCTAATTGTCACGCAAGCTAAAGCACAGTAAGAATAAGCCTGTCCGTAGAGATAGTAACACACTATAATTGCAACTACAACCAATAACTTGAAAACGAATACCTCTAAAAAATAGTTTAATTTTAATATTGGTGTATTGTCTTAACTCATATCAAATGGTTTGCTTGTGTTCTGCTTCAAATATTCATAATCTTACATGCATAATTTTCATTTAATTATATTAAATAAACTTCAAGTTTACTCCACATCAAATCGTGTTCCTTCACTTTTTTAAAATGTAATTTATAAGTAATTAAAGAACGCATTCTAATCTTTAAAATCTATAATACAACGAACTATTCAATTGCTTATAATACTTAAACAAACAACTTGTGTTGTTTTTATTATTTTTTATTATTAATAGTAGATGAGTTTCAGTATAAATCATCGTGTTCTTTATTTCAATCCAATTTTGAAGTTTAGTAACGCTGTCTGTAAAAATTACTGTTGATTATTGACAGTCTAAGAGTTCCACATATCTTGCTTGTTGGTACTTCGGCGATGACGTCATTTTTTCAGCTGGCCGGCCATCTTTATAACGAAGGCCACGCCACCATCCCCCCACCAAAAGGGGAAGCCTGGCATTCTCTCACCCGAAAGGGGGGAGCTTGGCAGTTTCTCCCCCTAAAGGAGGGAGCCGGTGTCCCCCCCAAGGGTGGGGGGCGAAGAGGCCAGGAGGAGGTGACTTTATTCTTGGGGGGGGGGGAGAATCCTCCAGGCACCCTCCTCCCTGAAGGTGAGGGTGGGGATTATCTCTCCCTGAAGAGGGGAGGCCGGCACCAAGCATGTAAATCCAGAGGGGTGACTTTTTTGTTACCACTCGGAGTGGGAAGGAGGCCGATCACCCAGGCAACGCCAGGTAACCCCTGCTAGTACAGTATAATATTAACAATACTTAGATCTCTACTTCTCCACTCACAAAACTTACAAACTATACAATAAAATCGGGCCAATGAACCGTTATATGTGTTAATATGATTTCATAGTTCATTTAAAGATTTACATGAAACTAAAAGAAAATTCGTTTGAATAAGTTACTGTGCTTTGAGTGGCGGGGACAAAAAAAGAAAAGTCGTTTGATTATTTGTAACTAGTTAAACGCCCGGCGTTGCCGGGTCGTACAATACGATTTACCATTATATTTTGATTCAGGCAGATCGTGTTAGTATTATTATAGAACGAATTCTATATTGTTCGTTTTTGATTACGCGGAATAATTTGCCCGGTGAACTAATTAAAAAAAAAAAAAAAATTAAAATTAAAAATAACTATTTGGGTTGACGATCAATTCATTGAAGATGCCACTTCTGAATTGAACTTAGTTTTAAAAGAAGCTAACGAATTAATGAATTTCGGCGACTTTAAATGGTACATCTTCTTTTATCGCAAATTGAACGCATTAATAAAACATAAAAAATATATAAAATGATGAGATACACCCGGGATTGAACAGGGGGATTTTTGTATCTGTATTCGAATGCTCTTAAGCTAGCCTATATCTCCAGAATTCAATACTACTGATTTTCAGTTGTTGTTGTTTTTTTTTAAATAATCATTTACTAAGATCTCCGGTGCTGGCGTAACGTATAAGACTTATACTGGAAAAGTTCGTCTATTTTATCTATTATTAAGAACAAATATTTTTAGGTCCGATTTTCTTAAAATTTTGGATACTTATCGGATTAATTCATGTACAAAACATATTTGAGGAAACTACGAAAATATATATATTTTAGTGTGAGATTTGCAAAAAATAAGCTCATCAATTTGGGAAACTATGAGGTAAACACTCTTACATACAAAGTGTTTTTTTATCAAATGGTGGGCATATAGATATTGTTTGACGGTCAAATGCGTACTATGATTGTATTTCGTCGTGTGCACCTCGTGACAAATTCAATAGTTAGATTAGATTTTTTTATATAAAATTATTAGTGAAAAGTAAGTACCTTATCAGTAATCGGTGCATGATCTATTTATGTACGAATGCTATTGGGCGTAAGGATATTAAACACGGTAACGGATAGCCTTCTGCTGTGGAAGACCCCGATGTGGTAAACGCTAACAGAGATGTTCTAACCGTGTGTAAATATTTTTCATGGATAATTGTGTATATGCGTTTTCAGTTGGTAGGCAAAATAGTTTATGTTAATTATGACATTCTATTGTAAAATACTCTTAATTAAAGAAAATGTATTTTACTATATGTACAGATATTTTTTTTGGCAAAACCTATGAAAAAAGGGCACTGAAAATTGTGCTGTCCGTGTTTGAAAATACAAACTCTCATCTTAACAGAAAAGGTTTTAGAAAATTTCCGAACGATTTCGTCTTTTTGTTAAACAGAGAATGAAAATATGCATTTAGTGTTTGAAACAATGTGAAATACTTTAGCGTTGGTGTGTGACCATGTCTTGATATGAACGTTTTACAAGAAAGAACTGAGCAAAACTTAAGCAAAAACATTTTTCTCAAATAAAATGATCGGCACAAATTTTAATCTAATAATGCGGGTCTTCTTATTGTTAATTAGAACTTCACGAATTCTGTTTTTCATACTGGAAACCATAATTGCATGGTAATCCCTGGACACGTTCTTCCATACATCAAATAGTTACTTCAGTAATATAATTGTAGTTTTCTATTTTCGTAAAAAATACTAGGTATCCGCACAAATTTTTAATGGTGTTTTAGTCGGGTTACCGAAATGGCTAACAAAATAAAAAAAACAAACAAACAGGACTTCTCCATCCTTAAAGGACTTACTATAAGGTTGGTGCAAAAACAATGTCATTTTTTTGGTGTACAGTTTTATGTAAAGAAAACAAACGACATTACATTTACACCAACCTTACAGTAAAACGAGAAGTGTTTATTAGGTCATTATTTTGCTCATAAACCCAGTTTTCTCCACATAACCTTTCTACTTAATTTTTAAGATACATTGCACATCATGGCCCAGCATGCTGGGGCAGTCGTTCTACCGTTGACCACCTGTAATTCGTAGTATTCGTTGCGGACATTACTGCTGCATCTCCACTAGCTCTTAGATAATTTTTGTATCATGCCAATAATATTGAAGACCATCTAGACAGTTTAATTTTTTTTATCTGAGAAGAAAACGTTGCGCAATTTTCGCTAATGAGAGCCCAGCTTCATCATGCCGTTTAAACAGTATTTGTTTTTGTTTCCTCTTCGTTTTCTTACTAGCATTTAAGCCATGCGTGGCCTTGGTATTGGAGGTGTATATTGAGGAAAAAAAAGAAAAAAAAGTGGCCAATTTTGTTTACATTTAAACCATTTTATGACCACTTAAGATGTATTGTTTTGGGCTCAAATCAAGTTAATAAGTTTGATCCATTTCCAATGAACCTATATCTAAAATTTCAAGTGATTGGGCCCATAGTTGACGGAGTAGTTTGCTAGAATGCTCAAAGGTCAAATCGTTAAACATTGATCCCTTAACAGCCGAATTTCTGACCGAAAATGGATTACAAATATTTTCCCAAATCTCAGTACCCTGTATATCAAATTTCGAGACTGTAGATTGAGAATTGAGAGAGTTATTGCGTTGGAAAATACACACAGACACACACATAGACACACACGCAGACACGTTCATTTATATATATATAATATATTCCACTTCTATTCTAAAACCTCCTAATTGTTCTTGCTGAAGCAGTGCATTTATTGTCAGCTTTAATTTTCGAGCTGGACTTGCCGTTATTAGATTTCACGGTTTGTAGTTTTCTTCTATCCATTGCCGGATTTATACTTTTCGGCCGACAGCCAGGATTTTCCTTGCTATCAATATTTGGGTGGCTCAGAAACGAGTGAACTGCTTACGTAGACTTTCAGCTCTAGTCGCGATATTCAAGAAGCTTTCCACACTCGGATTCTTATAGATTTTTAAATTTGTCAATCAGGAGAAAAGGAATTAATGGTTTATGATGTAAAGTTGTTAGGGTATAATCATGCCACGTGCTTTCCATCACACATGACAGACTCGAATAGTCTCCCGAGAAACAGAAATCAGTGTGTTGCTGTGCGCGTAGTAGTTTGCAGACTGCCCCTGGCAGCGTCCTGCCTCTTTTATAGAGAAATGGGAAGATTACCTCAGCGTGTTTTCGGCTGACTCAACGCAGCGGTACTGGATTCCTGAAGGAGACGTAATTATTATCTCTACATGAAAAATTATAATGTGCTGAGAAAATAAACTGCGATAAGAACTTAGAGTTTAATAAAATTCACAATGTTTCTAAAGTAATGCCAGTGAAAAGTACAGAAGATTCCCCCCCATTACAAGTTTATTGAGTTTCTTGCTACATTATAAAAATATATCCATGACCCTCTAGTAAGAGCATGCAGAAGTATTACTGAGTCTGGCATACTTACACGTTCTCTTAATATTGACAAAGAATGTGCGCGTTTGCATGTTCCCAGCACTATATATATATATATATATATATATATATATATATATATATATATATATATATAGAGAGAGAGAGAGAGAGAGAGAGAAAGAGATGCATATATATGTATATATTTGCATATATATACATGTATATATATATATATAGTTGTGAATATTTATGTGTATATAACTATATACATTAATATATATATGCATATATACATATATAGAGAGACATATAGGTACATATATGTATTTGTGTATATATATATGTACATATATATATATATATATTATCTGTTATGAGAAATACATACAAAGAAAGAGAAGTTGAAATGAGGAGAGTTATTGCAGGTCTTTGTGGAATATAGGTTTCGATAATGTTATTTGCATATAAATGTGTACCAGCAGACCCTAACCCTTCCATCTATGGACACACCTAATGTCGGCAAAATTCTATACGTGTATTTGCAGTCACACTTTATGGCTATAGTGTTAAATATTCGCATTTCTGGAATATATCTGTATGATTCTAAAGGCGCCGTCGATCTTTCACAATCCTGAAGAAATGCAGACTTCCACGTGCCGCGCATGGGCAAAATCGAATTTTACATATTCAGTAGTTGCAAAGAAATGAATACAAACAAAATGTCAAGAACACTAGAACATTTTAAAATCAATTGAAAAACATACAAACTGGAAAAGAAATTGATATATTTTACAAACAATGGAGAGCGTACGAAAATTTAGAATAAAAGACCTAGTCCAAAAACAAAAACAAAAATAACTAAAAAACACAGAAAACTGTATGCAACATTTGTTTATATTCTGTTCATATACAAACAAACTGCAAATTATTAATACCGAAAAAGCTATTCAATGATATAGTTTCGTGACATTTTTGTTGTAAGATGGAGCAGTCATAAGTCTCAATTTTTTAGATAAGTATTGATTATGGGTAATATTTTGATATTTCAGGCTACTATTCTCATCTTGAGAGTTATTTTTCCTAATGCTTTCTTCGATGAAATCCCCGACCTTCTTAACGTATATCTTTTTGAGCTCATTAATAGGCTTTTTGACATCAGCAATCTGCACGTAATTTGGAATAAAAAACAATTCACTCACAAGTAGATGTATAGATAACTTCAGTAATTCGAAATTTTATTTTAGTACTGATTATACATGTGATTGAATCGCCAATATCAAGTAGAGTGATCCGTTACAATTTAATTTAAACAAGAAGTTAATTTACTACATCAAGGTCATGGATCTATGGCGTAGTTGATCGTGTTTTCTTCTACATGATAATTTGAGAAATATTGGCTAACATTACACTGGGAAACATCGATTAAAATTGTAATAAATAGCATATAAAACAGACACATTAACCGTATTTTTCGAGGCTAAGTTATAGCAAGTCTCTGATGATGCCTTTTATAACTTATCCTTTGTCTGATATATCCCATCGGCCGTTTTCCCAAACCATAACTGGCCGTGACTTATTCTATAAACCGGGTGCCAATAATCCGATTTTCAGTCGAGGTTTGGATAGTGTTATTATAGCCCACCTTAAAACATTCACATACCTATTATGATAATTATGCCTCGGCCTACAATGTTCATAACCTACTACATTCAGCATGTTTCAGATTCTCATTTTTATATACCAACTATAACTATTATTACTCGGCTTACAATTTTCACATATTAACTACATCGATTACACTTCGGTAACGATTTTCGCATACCTTCTACAAACATTATGCTTCAGCTTACCATTTTTACATATCATCTAGTACCATTATGCCCGGCTTTGCAATTTCACATACTTACTTCACATTTTATGCCCCAACAAAGTATTTCACATGCATCTACAACTATTATACCTCGGTTTACCATTTTTAGTTATTCACTACAACGATTTTGTCTCGTTATTTTTCATGGGGGTCACCACTTATGAAGGCTCGAAGGCCACTCTGGGTTAGGGGTTATTGTGAGTACAGTAATCAATGAGATAGTATTGTAGTAATCATTAGTATTGGGGGGTTTGATAAAGTGTCTTACTTAATGGGGCAGGTTGTCAGGAGTTTGTTTATGTTCGACTTGCAGACGTCCAATTTGTAGTCATGTGAGAAACAGGCAATCGGCAGAGAGTTCTACTGCGTGCAGTTCAAAGAAAGAAGCTTTTCTCATGGAATATATGTTTGGATTTAGGCACAGATAAAGAGTGCGGAAAATTATTGACAATAGTTTCAGCCAGATGGGTGTTTCTCGTGAAAGATTAGCAAGGGGGGACGAGGGATTAGAGCTCAGACGAGCATCCGCCATGGAAATAACGATAAAACAAGGATAGGCTCGCAACGTCTCTTCTGTGGGAGAGAGGTTGCAGAGAAGAGAAAAGGGCATCCCTCACTTAGCAACGAAGTCTATTTTGTACTCTGTCCAGGCAGGATGGTCTGTTTTTTTGCAGCTCCTGCCCAGATGTGGCAGCAGTACTCCATCCTTGGACGTACATTGCTTTTATTCAGATAGAGAATTGCATCAGTAGTGAGATATCTTCTGGATGGTAGAAGGATACCACCATTTTCCGAGCGTCCCTTACAACAGATTTGATGTATGTGCTCCATTTCAGATCAGAAGTAAAGGTCAAACCAAGAAGCTTGTCAAAAGACGGAGCCTTCGGTCAGGTCTGATACTATAGCGGACACATCCTTTTTAAACATGGAATGCAGAGGTAGGTCAGATATGAATGTACGGAAGCAATCCCAGTCAGCCATAGAGTATCGATATACAGTACGGTGGAGAGGTACGTCTTAAGACTTATTACATTTCATTTTTTATATAAACTGATACACACGAGTGGTCAGAGGATCCCAGAGGAGATAGAACGGAACATGAACACAGCTTAGTGGAAGTTGTGACGAAAAGGTCTGGAAGGCTTGCATATTGACCGGGTGTATCGGGCACACGGGTGGGTTCGTGAACAATCTGAGTGAGGTCATAAGCAATGGCAAAATCATGACAAAACCTCCCCTCGTCATCGGTTTTATTTGAGTGGGTCAGCCATTCCACATTATGGACATTGAAGTCACCGCAAATGTGAATTTTATCCGAAGGATGAGGAGACAGGATGCGGTAAATTTTCTCAGATATGTTTTTAAAGATAGTAACCCCACTGTTTTCGGGGTGATAGAGGGCAAATATAAATGCAGTGGTGTAAGCTAGTGCAACCCGGAAGCACATGTAAGGTAAATTACGTTCTTCTCTGCAGTTATCCCTACCACATGGAAATCCATCTTGATGTAGGCACATATTTCATGCCCATGGCGATCTTGGGGGTCAGATTTAGATGTTAAGTTGGAGTATCCTTTAATTATGAATTCGTCTAAGAAAGTGGTTGGCCCTATGCCAGTGTCACTTAGAAAGAATATGTCAGGTTTCATCTCCTGTAATTGTGTTTTTACCTCTCGAAGGTTGGAACGTACACCCATGATGTTGGAGAAGGAGACCTGGTAGTAGGGGTCTACGTTGGAGGATGAGGATCTAGGTTTATTCGGGTTTCTTTTTTGGAGAATTGTCATGATTGTTGAGGTTTTGGGGTTTGTGGAGCAGGTCGATAGACTTGGTTGGAGCAGGACAGAGAGGGAGAAAAAGAGAGAAAAAGATTTTTTGTTTGTTTTGTGGCACATGATAAGGTATAGCCGTAACAATTACCCACTATTATGGCATCGAGATGCCCTACCAGAAGCTACTGTATGGTCCAGAATCGATTCACCAAATGGCAATACATCAATCCTGGTACTTTGCACGTGTTGATAGGAGAGCCTCCTTAGTGGTTAATCCAAGGCTCGGGTCCCTGACTATCAGACGAGTAACGTCAGCCCACATGAAACGTCTACCTCCAGCACCCTTACTCGTGACATGACCACAAGGATAGACGTAGAAACATACATTTTTCGACATCTCAGGCTACTCTTTACAAAATGCTACTGACCTGGAAAGCAGCTTTTCTTCACCCTTTGTCAGAAAAATCATTCATTGAAAATGAGGACTGAAGGATACAAACGGAGAAGCCAGATTTACTGGAGCTGCCGATAACACGTGCACAGACATCATCTACGCTCCATTGAGAAAAAATTAAATAAAATAAAGTGGGAGAAGGTTTTCAATTTTCGCATACCCATTACAACCAATATTAATAAGCTTACAATTTTCACATAAGCAGTACAAACATTATGCCTCGGCTTAACATTTTAAAATAGCCTCAACAACAATTATGCCCTTGATTTCAATATTCCCATGACCTGCAACTATTATGCCCCAGCCTTCAATTTCCACATACCCTCTGTATCTATTACTTTTGACAAATATCATGCTTCGGCTTACCATTCACACATACCCTCTGCAACTATTATGAATCAGCTTACCATTTAAACAGACATTCTACAACTATTATTAATACGCTTACCATTTAAACATCCCCTCTACAAGCATTATGAATCAGCTTACCATTTAAACAGACACTCTAGAATGATTATGAATCAGCTTACCATTTAAACATACCCTCTACAAGCATTATGAATCAGCTTACCATTTAAACAGACACTCTAGAATGATTATGAATCAGCTTACCATTTAAACATACCCTCTACAACCATTATGAATCAGCTTCCCATTTTAACATACACTCCACAACCATTATGAATCAGCTTACCATCTTCACATCCCCTATACAACCACTATGAATCAATTTACTATTTTCACACACCCTCAACATCCTTTATGAATCAGCTTACTAATTTAACATACACTCCACAACCATTACGCTCACAGTCTACAGCCATTATGCTTTAGCCTAACATTTTTATCCGCCCACTACAAACATTAAGCTCCGTTTACCCATTTTCTCATGCAAACTACAACCATTATCTCTAAGCGTACCCTTTTCACATATCCTTTTACAATTATTACGCTTGGGCGTACGGTTTTGACATGCCATTTTCACATAGCAACTACAACCATTAAGATTTAGCTTATGATTTTTACATACACACTGAGCCCAACGCTCACTCCCAAATGGATTTAAGAAAATGGCTAATCTACAAAAAACCGACCAATGCAGATTCTGTCACTCGGCACAAAAAACCGACCAATGCAGATTCTGTCACTCGGCTGTTGAAAGCACAAGCCACCTAATGCCTGGATGCAAGATCCTTCTAGCCGATGGTCATTACACTGCCGGTCACAAATTGATACTTACACTGGAAGATCTGTGAGATGAACGCCTGGGAACATGAACCGCCACCGATACCATCAAACTGAAAAGTGACAGTGTTCTATGACAAAGACACAGGCAGGCAGATACATAAAAGGCAAGGCCATCAAGCCAGATATAGTACTATGGAACAAGCCCGAAAGAACTGCACTCATTATCAACGTCACAGTTCCAAACGACTTTGGTTTTAATAGAGCATAAAAGGAAAAGATAACAAAATATCAGGACATAAAAATTATCTAAAAACAACATGGTCTCTGAAAGAAATAAGCATTATACCAGTTGTGACGGGCGCAACTGGCCTAATAAAAATATTTCAGAAATATTTGGAAGCACTCCCTGGAAAACCAAGCTGTACGGAAATACAGATACCAGCCATAAAGGGAACATCGTCTATTCTCTAAAGAGCCCTCGAATATAAATTTAATATGTAATAGAATCGTGTTAGCCACAGGAAGGAGTCCCTTGATCTCTTTAAACCAATGAATTTTCTTATAACCACTATGCCTCGGCTTATTATATTTACATGCAAAATACAAACATATTCTTTAGCTTTCCATTTTCACATACAACCCACAACTTTCCGCATACGTTCATCATATTCTCATATTCACTGTAACCATTAGGATTCGGTTTTCTATTTTAACATACCTACTACAAACATTACTTTTCGACTTACCATTTTCAGATACCTCCTATCATCGATTATGTCTCGCTTACCATTTTTATATACACACTACAAATATTATACGTCGACTTACAATTTTAAATAACCATTACAACATTACGTTTTGGCTGTGCATTTCAATGTACTCACGAAAAATATGATGCCTCGGCTTGCCATTACCTTATATCCACTACAACCATTACACGTTGGCTTACCATTTTCAGAATAAGTTCTACTGTCATTATTCTTCAGCTTACCGTTTTTATATAACCACTTCAATCTTAACGCTTCGGCTTCTTACTTTCACATTCCTAGGGCAACGAGTATGTCTTAGTTTAACACTTTCACACACCCAATAAAAATATTATTCATCTGTAAAAAGGTCCTAAGTTATTTGTATATACATTTGCAAATTACTTAGGACCTCTATCCAGTCATGGCTGACGGAACAAGAGCACGCTACCCCCGTGAAGTAAATAAAGGGTTCCGCTCGAAATTCCGTCAGAATTCCAGAATTCAACAAAAACATTCCCGAGTTCGACAAGCTACACCTGAATAAGGTCGGAGATATATCGGCCGAAACGTTGTGAAAATCACACTCAAGATGAGAACAGTAGTCCGAGGAATAAATAACCAATCCTCATCTCCAAAATCCAGAAACGTCAAATATATTCTATTAAAAAAAAGTGTTTCTGAATCACTGAATTCGGCATTAAATGACATGAAAAGGGTTGATATGTCGTTAAACAAAAACAACCAACAAAGCATAACAAACACTATGCTTCAGCTTATAATTTTCACATACCAACTACAACCATTACGCTTCAGCTTATCATTTTCTATACCCATTGCATCCATTACATTTCGACTTAGCCTTTCCCCATACTCACTACAAAGATTGTGCTTCAACTTACCATTTTCACATACCGTCTTACATTATTATGCTTATACTTACCATTTTTACATACCCACTACAGAAATTTGCCTCAGTGTACCATTTTCACTCACCATCTATATTTATCAATCTCGGCTTACAATTCTCATACACCTACTACAACCATTTTAAGCAGAATATACCAGTTTTTCTCTACTACAGTATTCTCTCGTAGAAAAGTGTAACCAAAATGTTTTCGATCCGTATTATGTACCATCGCCCGTCTTAATTTAACACAATATTATAAAGTCTTGTGTTATAGCTATTCAAACGATGTTGTTGTTTAGTGCTAACGGGATTTGTCTGTTTGTCCACCCACTTACGAATAGTTGTCAATATATCAGCTATTTTAATCAGTACTTGGTTTTCATATCTTTTACTTTTCCAAGCTGTTCATCTTCGTCGCCCATTTGTCTATTTCTGTTAATTTTAAAGAAAATATGCTAAACACTTATGCAAAGTTGTATAACGCTACATCCTCATTTTTGTTCTTAATAAAAGAATGGACCCAGCGAAAATCCGTAAAATTATTTATGGAATCCATAGAAAAGACCGCTGTTTTCTCTTCAAATAATCATGAGTCTATTAATAAACAATGTGGACACCCACGGACCTTCAACTAAGTTGTTTTCACATGTGTATTTTTTAGCAATTGAATGTATTTTTCTGATGTTTTATAGATGTATCTGTAAAGTTCCATTTACAACTACGCGTACCTGATAGTGACCTGCTTCTGTATAAAGCCGCCATTTACACATAAAATGACTACCGTCGAACAACCAGGGCTTATGCATCAACCACTAATCTATCCCTCTTAGTCAGACCATTAAAAATATTATAATACTTAATTGGTATCGCACTATGAATCAAGCAAAATTCCTGTCTTATCGCCCAATTGTTGAATCAGTGCCAGTTTCTCAAGTAAATCAATGAAATATGTTATTAGGAACGTGTAGCACCAGTACCCAATCGACAGCACATGCACACGACCTACCCGACAAGTAGAAAGATTCTTTCAATTCACTGTAGAATCCTCAGATACAAGAAAAACATTCTTGTCTAATAATGTTTCTGTCTTGTACTGCTATACTTTTAAATTTCCTTTGCGTTTCCTGCGTCGCTGAATGCATCAACATACAGGAATTTAACATGAATATTAATGTCGCTTACTCAGTTGTTCATGTATATGGTTCAAATATTAATTTCATCCTACAATTGTCAAAACACCTTGATAAAATATATAAAAACAAAACACCCGGCTGTTAAGCTGTAAATTGTTACTCACATTTAGAATAATATGATTCTCTATAGGCAAATATAAAAACCTAAGTTCATAGTTACAGTGATATTATGCATGTTCTATAGTGGTGTTGGCTCTTTTCCAAGTGTAATGGAAATAATGTATGCACATGC
Organism: Euprymna scolopes; assembly: GCF_053919585.1. Classification (NCBI taxonomy): domain Eukaryota; kingdom Metazoa; phylum Mollusca; class Cephalopoda; order Sepiida; family Sepiolidae; genus Euprymna; species Euprymna scolopes. The sequence goes on from NC_136493.1 coordinate 18,074,312, forward strand.
TACCTGCAGCAAACAAGAGCTAGAAAGGCAATATTATGTATATTCAATTCTTCTATTTCTTAACTACTTTTTATCTCTTATCATCTTGTTTACCTGAGATTGTACGTTTTTTTTATATTATGTACTATTGTTCTATATAGATATTTAAAGTTTTATTGTTTGTGTAGAACGCTATTTAGCCTTATTTGTTTTACGTTGTGATCGCATTACGTTTTCCGGCTATCTGGAAAATCTCTGTTTTTTTTTTAAAGTGCATTTCCGTGTAAAATATTTATGTTTTCCTCCGGGAATTGTCTTTTGAAATTCCTATATATTTCGCATATAGTAGTATATCTTCTTATTTTCTCAACTGCTTTTTTTATTGGTTTATCTATTTTTCTCTCGGATGTAACGAACATCATTTAGTTTGTGTTGTATATTAATGAAAATAATTTAAAGTTTAAGCATTAGTTGAATAATTGATTACAGATTATTAAATGTATCAGTTTGCTTATACTTTTTAAAAACTTGTTCATTATTTATAAGTTTATAATGTCTTCAAATCTGGATTAATTGCATTTAAACTTACTTAATAGTTTATATTTTTTATAATTATTTCGTGATATGCTTATGTTGTCATTTAATTTTTTTCCATAGAGTTCACATTTATCAAGGCCCGATTGCACTCGGGGATAAGGGGTATTGTGTGTACAGTAATCATAAGGATAGTGTAGCAATAGTGTTGTAGAACTGGTAAGGTGTCATTACTTAGAGGGGCGGTTCATCAGGAATTTGGTTGTGTTGGATTTGAAGACATCCAGGTTGAAGTCGGGAGGGAAACATGCAAGAGGAACAGAGTTCCACAGGCGTGTAGTTCTAAGAAAGAAGCTTTGTTCATGAAATCTACGTTTTGATTTAGGCACAGATAGGGAGTGGGGAAAATTATTGACGGTGATTTCAGCTAGTCGTGTGTTTTGTGAAAAAGATTGGCGAGGGGAGGCCAGAGAATGGAGCTCAGACGAGCACTTGCCATGGAAATACCGATAGAACAACGACAGGCTCGCTACGTCTCTTCTGTGGGAAAGAGGTTGCAGGGTAGAGAAAAGGGCATCCGCCACCAAGCCACGATGTCTATTTTTTGCTCTGTCAAGGCAAGATAGGTTGCATTTAGCAACTCTCGCCCAGATGTGGCAGCAGTACTCCATCTTTGGACGTACTTGGCTCTTATATAAATAGAGAATTGCATCACTAGTGAGATATTTTCTGGAGCGGTAGAAGGATCCCACAATTTTCCCAGCGACCTTGGCCACAGACTTGATATATGTGTTCCATTTAAGATCAGGGGTAAAGGTCAAACACAGGAGCTTATCAAAACTTTGGGCCTCCCCTAGACGAGAGCCATCCATTTCAATTGATGCAAGATGGGGATCAGAGCGTTTGTGATGTAGAGATAGGAGCTTGGTCTTAGATGCATAAAAGGTAATCAGCCACCTCCTTCCCAACTGTACCACGCGCTCAAGATCAAATAATTTGGTTAAGGTGCTTTAAAAATAAATTTCAAGTCTTTAGTTTGCTTTTATGGGAACTTTTATTGATAGGGCACACATGAAGTAATCTCCTACATGTGTTTGTCCTGGATATGACCTTAAACTATATCAGATGATGAGACCCCAGCTTGCGGGTTTTGAGTAGTGTGGAGCCTCCCTTTAATTGCCATCGCTCCCAGGTCCACTATGACCCGGATTAATAATAACTGTTACGATCCCAACTATGGGTTAAATAGAAACCGACTTGTGGAACTTCGTCTACATCAAGTCGATACTACGATTAAATAAACGGCATAAACTCTTACTTAAACTAGAATGTACTATTAAAATATTATCAGTGATTCAAGTTTCAATTGCGTAAAACTTTAATTCGACTATCAAATATCCAGAACTTAATTTAGAATTCGTATTTAATTTCGATGAAAAAAGAAAATCAATTTTCCTTGCAATATTCCAACTTATACGTTGCGTTTAACGTGTGTTATCAAAGAATCGCTATTTTAATGAGAGTCTGCGAGATAATATGTGCGCAACTGTTAACGACATTGTCTGTGAACTGTGATTGGTATTCAAGAATTCGTCTTTAAATTACTGTTCGTCTCCAACTGAGTCGCCACTGTATAGTTAAGTTCGCATTTTCTAAACGAACAGTTGTATTTGGAATATAATTAGTCCGATAATTTAATGTAAATAAATGTTGTTTGTTATTTCTTCTCATTTATATATGCCATCAGTTTTAATTAGGTGATGTGATATAAGGACACACTACAATTAACGATAAGTGTAATGAAGAGAAAGCCAACAGAGATTAAACAGACGTTTTAGAGTAGATGAGATCAAGAGGTCAACCCCAATAAACTGGGTGACGCGGGCTTAAAACTGGGAAAAAGCTTCACAGGGCCAAGCGTTGCGTATATAATGGTGTGTCAGTAACGGAAGCACCCACCTCAATTCTCCACCCTTTAAATATATAGACACGTGTATGGGACATAGTTGTCAGTTAGTTCGAGTTAGAATCCAGTTCAAGTTTAGAGGAGACACAGTCGGTAGATATTCTGCTACACTTCTCGTGGAAGCGACGAGCGGCAGCGATGTAGGGCAGATGAGTCAAGAGAGAAATTCCACCCTACATCCTAAGGAGAGGCAGAGAACAGGAATGCGAGTTCAACCGTGAAAAGAATAAAGTTCTAAGTGTCCATAGAATTGAGATTTGCGTTGTTATTGTGAGATTTCAGAGGAGTTAGTTCGGATTCCAGAGGAGTTAGTACGGAAAACTATGCGCGGACAAGATATAAATGATACGTTCTTTTTGGTTCCTAAACAAGCCCCAAAATATCTGATGTGCCGTTCATATGAACATTGACTCAATACGAGCAGACCTCACATCCTTCTCCTCACGCAACACGAGAAACACTTTAAAACACTGAAAGAAGAAACTAATATATATATATATATATATATATATATATATATATATATATATATATATATATATAGTCTTCCTGGTTGCTTGGTTGTAAATAAACTGTGATACAGCGAAACAGTACTTCTGTTGACTATATTTTAAGCCCCTCTCTTAAGGTAAACAACTATTGTTAAAGGTATCTCGCCCGCTGTTTAGTTGGCGTTAACGCCAGGGCAGTTGTTTGTTTGTAAATAAACAAGCATCTCGCGCATTGTGAAATGGTGGGCGAATGTATATGTAAATGGAAATTAGACGAAGTCGTTTCTAGGCACCAATAAGCCGAAGGTTACAACTGCCGTCTATCAACTAAATGGTTTTAAGTTCTATCCCTGTCTAAGGAAATGTGCTGGTCTAGCCCCGCACTGATTAGCTGTGATATATGGAAAAGTATATTGTCTGGGTGACAATATATATAATTTGACATTTTGCTATATTGTATTGAACGACTTTCTCTTACACTTAACCGTTGGCCTCATTATATAGTTTAAATAAAACTGACGACTAAATCCCTAAAACATATATGCCGCTCCCAATCTACAGGTACTGCTTTAGTGGAGAAGAAATTCATCCTCAACTATTAATAAGACAACTCTTTTTTGTGTGCATAAATTGATTTTTTAACTATATCGCAAACAAAATAAAAAAAAAATTAAATACCACCTGAAACATGTATATATTGCGACTCCCACTTATACGAAGCTTACCTATTAAAAATCTGCAACCTCTTCACGTATGTGGTGACATTAAATATGTTATCACAAGAACCTTTTCTGTCTAACAGATTCGCACGTTTTATCACAAATTATATTTTCTGGATATGCAGGCTCTTTTATATTACAAACAGATAATTATGTGTATACACAGCACCGGTATCAAACTACATATTTCGCAGTAAGTGAATATAAGTTCCCGCTTAATTCGCTTACGTTTTATAGACGCTAAGTCACGTTTAAGCTTGGATAAGGGGTGCCAATAGCTACCGTACACCTTTGTTTCCTTGTTTTGCTTTGTCTTGTAAACGCTGGATGGGACTATCGAAAATACTTTTACTTGCAATGCTTATTTCTGCATAAAACTTTACCAAACGATCGAGGTAAAACAAACTAAGCTGATATAGAAAATATATATCATTATCTTTTAGGACATGTAAATCTTCTATAATGTAATTTGTGAGAAAATAATGCCGGCTATTAAACTTATGTGCTTGGCAAAATGAGGTTTTCCTGATTGTATTGCCAACTTGAGGGCACTCTGAATTCTGTGTATGGAATATACTTTCAAATATACACACACACACATATATATGTATATATATATATATATATATATATATATATATATATATATATATATATATTTAGTGGGAATGGTAATTAATAAAACCTGAAGAAAGTGCTCAATACCGTTATAGAGCAGATATGCGTTTTATTTTTTATTACCGTATCTTTCTGTTAAGTTACATTATGAAACAATAATGCAACTTAACAGAAAGATACGGTTAGAAAAATAAAACACACACACACACACACACACATATATATATATATATATATATATATATATATATATATATATATATATATATATATACATGTAGATTTGTTGTTGATTTTTTTTTCAAACGATAGCATAGGCATGTTTCTGAGAATATCGCCCAAATTCTTATCTGGACGTAAAAAATAATTAAAAAAAAAACAGTAATCTAGGACATGCATGATTCAATTCCCTAAACCTCTTCAGCGTGGATTGACTGATTCCAGGAATCTAAAACCGGACCGTATATATTAAAATCCGGTGTCTAATCCCTTACACTATGAAGGTATAGATAGTTTCTTGCCTATTTTTATCAATTTCATATTTACGTAGATTTTTTGTTGATTTTTTTCAAGAGTGCTGCTACAAATATACAATATAGTATAAACAGACAGAAAAATAAAACAAATACCTCACTATTAAACATACATCTTTTCTTTCCCATTCACACTAAAAATACAAACATCTATGACACTCTTAATAGACTTGGTTTTCACTTGATACAAAAAACTTCCAAAACAATAAAACATACATTAAAAACTATCAATCACTCTCCCAAAACTTCTTCTAAAACGCCGGTATATATTCCATCCCATGTAACAATTGTCAACAAGCATACATAGGTGAGACACAGAAGAGATATAAGGAATGGTCACGCCCTAAATGCACTCTTTTGCCATTGTGCAGAACACGATCATTCATTTAATTTAAATCATGCGAAAATTATAAAATACGTTATAGATAGAGCTAAAAGAAGACTTTTAGAATCAGTACTACTAAAACACCCTAATACTATTACGCCAAGAAAGGGCTTCTACCATTTAGCCCCTAGTACAGGGAAAATAATACTCAAAGAACAAAATATAAAAACAGATCCTGGTACACCCTTTTTTTTATTGCTTAAATAATTTAAACAAAATGAATAAGTTTAGAGAAAAAAAAGTGTACATATTAATTTAACCTATTTTTTAAAAGTGTATATATATAGACATTGAACAACCCAACCTTCCTATACACACACACAATTTCCTCCTCGATATTGGTAGGATTCTAACACTGCTTCCCTTTCATTTTCGTATGGTCTATGATCGTTTTCTTCTTTTGCATTTTTCCTTTTAATATCCTAAAGATGTACTCTACAATAGGGGCGAAACGTTGATCATTTCATAAATTCATTCGGTTTTTCTTTTTTCAAAACAACATAACGTCTACCATCGCATTGGTATTCTTATTTTATTCTCATGCATATATATATATATATATATATATATATATATATATATATATATATATATACATATATATATATACATCTTTATATATATATATACATCTTTATATATATATACATCTTTATATATATATATATATGTTCGTTCTAGTATATATATATATATATATATATATATTCGTTCTAGTATATATATATATATATATATATATATATTCGTTCTAGTATATATATATATATATATATATATATATATATATATATATATATATATATATATATATATATATATATATATATATCAATTCGTTCTTGCATATATATATATATATATACATATATATATAGGTATATATATATATATATCCATATATCTATAAAAGTGAACGTATCTGTCTGTCTGTGTGTCTGTATGTTTGTGTGTCTGTCTGTCTGTCTGTGTACATTTCCCTACGTAATAACTGTCAATTTTTAGTCTATAGACTCGAAATTTGAAATACCGGGTACTGAGATTTGGGAAAATCGATATGACGGATGTTAGCCAGAAATCTGGCTGTTAAGGAGTCAAATTTCAACGATTTGACCTTTAAGAACTCTACCCAACTCCTCCGACAATATTGGGTCTAGACACTTGAAATTTTACATATAGGTTCCTTTAACATGGATCTAACTTAATAAAGTGATTTGAGCCCGAAACAATAAATTTTAAGGGGTCATATTAGGAGTCAAAGTTTTAAAAAATTAACCATTTATTTTGTTTTTCTTTTTTTTTTTTGCACAGCATACACCTCCAAACACCCGAGCAAGGGGTCAAAGTTCAACGATTTGACCTTTGAGAATTCTACTAAACTCCTCCGCCAATTGTGGGTCTAAACACTTGAAATTTTAGATATAGGTTCCTTGGACATGGACATAAATTAATAACTTGATTTGAGTCCAAAAAAATAAATGTTAAGGGGGCATAATAGGGGTCAAAGTTTTAAAAAATTGACCGCTTTTTCTTTTTCTTTTTTTTCCTCAACATACATCTCCAAACACCCGGGCAACGCCGGGCTGAAATGCTAGTATATATATATATATATATATATATATATATATATATATATATATATATATATATATATATATATATATATATATATATATATATATATATATATATATATATATATATATATATATATATATATATATATATACTAGAACGAATTGACCGGGATTTAATGATGATAAACGAATATCTCACACTCCAATGTTTTTATTGCCATCCAAATCTGTGAAATCGTTCGGGAAGACGCTTCACATACTTCGATGCAGTAACAGTCCCAAATATATATAATTCTAAATCAAACTCTAAAAAACCTATTGTCTATATTTTAACTTTATTTTATATAAACTTCTTTCCAATTAAGAAAAAAAAGCATTAAAAAACATAAAACACACGTTCAATTTATAGTCATAAAATTATTTGCAATTAATAAAGAAATTAAAAAAAATACGTGTGGAGTTCGTACTCACAGTCCACGTCATGCTAAAAAAGATAACAAAAAACATGCTTTCAATTTACCCAGAGTAGAATTTTCTGGGCCCGTTTTTCTATCATTGTTGATGAGTGAAGACATGGAAAAAATGGGTTAAACTATGGTGGATTAAAACAATGATTTGGATTATCGATTAAAGGTAATAATCGGGGGTTATACTTGGACCAAACTTTACTAAGAGCACTTCGAGACATATATATTGACGTTCTGTAAATTGGAAAGAAAATATGTTCAGCTGTGTCGGAGTCTATAAGAAACGAACACACACGAACACAAACAAAGTTACATTTATATCATTGTATATATATATATATATATATATATATATATATATATATATATATATAAATATGTATATATATGTATATGCATATGTATATATAAATATATATACATATATATATAAATATGTATATATATATATATGTATATGCATATGTATATATAAATATATATATATATGTGTGTGTGTACCGTCGGTTTCAAGCCCGATAATACGACCCGTTTAAGGTATCCTTATCAAGCTCTCTTCAGCCAATATTCGTCTCTAAGTTAATCCCGATAAGTCAGGATACTTATTAATACATGTAATCCCTGAGCAAATATTTGAACTTGTAAGATCCGTTGAAATTCTACGGAATTGAAATACATTTACTTAAATATGTTTTGATAAATGTCATCGTTTATAGATAGAGCAAGCATTAGATTTGAGCAAATATAACCAACAGTACACAGCAAATATGGGTTTATTAACATTTATCACTCGAATCATTAACATCAATTAGTACTAGAAATACACAAAGAGTAATATTGTGATACATAGTCCAATGCAAATATAAAGGTCATCATGTTAGAGAAAATCATAAATTCACCAAGTCCACACTATCTAGTGAGAGAAAATGTCCCTTTCTCTCCTTTTGGTCTGTCGAATGCTTCATTTTTAACGTAATGTTTTGATGTCTTTTTCCTCCTTGAAGAACCTGTTAACATCGGGATGATGATAATTTCCTATCTCACAATAATTAAACGACGATTATATGTTAGAAGAAGATTATTCGAATAAGAGGTAACATCGAATGGAAGTGACTGTAATATTATTGTCCAGGGTTCCATTTTTTTTGTTAAGAATTACGATTCTTTTCTCATTTTTGTATTATTTTGGTCTTTAAAATATTTTAGTATTTTTCAAGCGTGGCGTACACACTAATGATTAAGTAATGACGGAACAAGTAGAATAGTATATACATAACATACTATTGGAAACTAAATGAGATTATTCTGGTATATAAACACACTGGCATATACGAGTAATGCGATAACTTATCGTATTGATGGTTATTCTATGGACAGAGGCGTGATAATCTAAAAGAGCTCAATTTTTTTCTCCTTAGATTTGGCAAGACAAAGAAAAGACCGCAGTGAAGATAAACTAAACCCAAGTTTATTGGTCAAGCGAGGACAATAAAATTATTGTTTGCCGTTTTACTAACTGAACGTTTGGAGTTAAAGAAAGGTTTCAATTGGAGACACGCAGAGACCCACATAGGGACACACAAGGCTCACACACAGATCTATATATCTATTTTTCTATCTATCTATCTCTCTATATATACTATTATATGAAAGGAACTGTGTATGCGTTTTTGTAAGATCGTTCCCATGGACTGTAAAACGTTTGCGCCGACTATATAAAATCTTATAGGAAAGTACTTTATGCGCCTGATAGTGTTCGTAGATATGTTTTGTTCAGAATGTCTTCAATAAGTATACTTAGGGACGAATATTGGATGAAGATAGCTTGATAAGGATACCTTAAACGGGCCTTATTATCGGGCTTTAAACCGACGGTACCAATGATCTGTCTCAACTAACAACTTTCTGTACACAATATATATATATATATATATATATATATATATATATATATATATATATATATATATATATATATAGGAATGAGAGTAAAGGAGTTAGAAACATTTCAATTGTGAAAAAATTGGAGATATTCAAATTAACTAGGCATTAGTGCTTACCAAATTTCGTCAACATTTTTTTATGAGTTTCGTGTATTTTTTCTTAATGCAGTTCACTTTCGTTAAGCATCTCCTCAGGTGAACATTCCAAATTTCCCCTCTTCCGTCCCCCTTCTCTTTCTATCTCCGCCGATTTTCCGGGAATCACTATTCAAATGTCAATATATTTATAAAATTCGTCGCGGCAATCGAAGTAATCTTGAAGTGGATTCAAAATCCCGATAGAAAATCTGTCACTTTCTCTGAGAGATTATTTCACTGGAACAAAAAATATATGCATTCCTGAATATTTATCGTATGAAAACTTTTTTGTAGATTTTATACGATCAAAAAACCCGTCACAAATGGAATAAAGGTAGAAAGGCGGCTTGGAAGAACATTACTTTCAAGGACAATGAACAACTACGACATTAAGCACATCGATTTTACTCAATCTACTTAAAAAAAAACGTAAGCCATGGGCAAGGCAATTGATTATATATATATATATATATATATATATATATATATATATATATATATATATATATATATATATATATATATAATTTAAATACCAAAATACAATTTTTTTTCTTTTTTTTTTGGTATTTAAATTAAATTATGTTTCCTCTGAAATTTCTCCTTCCATTTTGCTGTACCCAAAATTTACTTATATATATATATATATATATATATATATATATATATATATATATATATATATATATATATATATATATCTTCTTTCACTGATACCGACGTATGAGGACCGAAGCCTAAAAATGTTTTGTTTATATTGGGGAGTCGATGCGCACATCAATCCACACTTGTGGTACCACTGCTAATCGCAGTCGGTGCAAGTAGGATTCTAACACTGTTTCCTTGTCATTTTCGTATGGTCTATAATCGTTTTCTTCTTTTTTCATTTTTCTTTTTAATATCCTAAAGGTGTCCTCTGCAATAGGGACGAAACGTTGATCATTTCATAAATTCATTCTGTGTTTCTTTTTTCAAAACAACATAACGTCTACCATCGCTAGTATTCTTACTTTATTTTCATGCATATATATATATATATATATATATATATATATATATATATATATATATATATACTAGAACATGACAATGCAGATCGTAAACATTCGGTATTATTTTATAGTTTATTTTCCTTCTATCTCATCTCTTAATGAAAATTGAGGATTCATATATCTCAGTTGATTAAAGACTATCCTATCTACAAACCTAGAAATATCTTTGTTCCAGCGACTATATATATATATATATATATATATATATATATATATATGTGTGTGTGTGTGTGTGTTTTCAGAATGTTTATATAATCTCAATACAATTATTTTCACAGCCAAACAACGTCGCAGCCTATAAGAGCCATGACAGCCAACAGAGCGTACGTCCAAGACTCCGATTTCGCCCTAAAACCGCGGCGAAATCCGACTGTTTGTATGGCTGCGTAAATGATTAGATTTATATATATTGAAGATTCTTTGATATAAGTTTATTTTCCCCAAATAATATCCTTAATTTAAATACCTTCGTTCATTTTCTTTAAATAATTTTTCCTTTTTTCATTTAACTGTTAGGTGAAAGTGCCGAATAATTAACAAGACCCATCCACCATATGAATAGGCTTTTTAAAAATAAAGTTTTAGAATTTATCTTCAGAAACCTTGGATTTTTTCATGGTCACTTGTATGGTGGTTGCTCACGCATTAGAAGTCCTGAAAACCTCTACATTTATAAAACTACTAAAGTCTCTTACAAGTAATTCTACAGGTTCATTTTCCAATTTTCCGATAATCATTATGTGAAACTGAATTTTATTTATTTCATAAACAGAATAGACTACAAACGCCATTTTTCTATATATTGTACATCAAATAGTTAAAAAAAACAGATTTAACCGTTTTCAGATATTAACTATAATATAAAATAATAATTTCAAATCCTACGTCCTGAACGAAATAATAGAAGATAAAAAATCAAACTGTAAAAACGAATAGGTTTACTGACGTAAACGATGCTAAGTTAGGTCGTACAACCCATTTTTTTTAAAATAGTTAAATTGATCAAGTACTTTTTTGCATTAGAAAAATATTTGCTTTGATTTTTTGGGAAACCATTCCAACGTGCAATGAAATATACAAACAAAATAAGTGTAAATGAATTATTTTGGGCACTGGTAACGTTTTTTTTTAATAACACACAAGTTGGGTAAAGAAAATATTTAAAAAAAATATATGTAGGTGCACATGAACAATACGCACAAGCCTTTAAATTTTTTTTGTCTTTTTCAAACTATTTCTGTGGATGATTGGACAATAAGCTGCCAAATTCGAAAAAGAAAAAACATGAAAAACACTCAATATTTAAAAGTTTGAAAGGGGGTTCTTCTTCAGATACAACGTTCTAGTAAAATGATCCACCATTTTCAGAAACGATCTTCAACCCAGACTTTACGTTGGCTCTTTCAGCTACCAGCCCTTATTTTTTTTCGTTTTCTCATCTTTTTCTTTTTCTATTTTTTGCAAATGTTCACGTAAAAAAAAATGATTTGCACCCCTCGCCATTTTCTTTTATTTCGTAATGTACGACTATTTAAAGGGTATTCTTGTAGGCATGTTAATGAGATCTTTAAATAAAAAATCTCTTTTCCTGTCATTTTATCTAAGTATTACTCAGAAAAACACACACAGACACACACAAGCACAAATCCACGCACAAACACAAACACACACACACACACACACATATATGCAAAGATATAAAGCTTCCTTCCGTGTTGACAGAATATAGATACGCGCGGTAAGTGTGCCTGCGCGTGAACTTTTTGTGGCAAGAGTTACGCAATAACCAACCGCACCTCTGTTATATATATAGGTGTCATTATTATTATTATTATTATTATTATTATTATTATTATTATTATTATTATCATTATTGTTTTTGTTTTTGTTGTTATTATGCTTTGTTATAGGGCGTTGTTATTAGGAAGTCTTATTAAGTGTGATGTTGTTGAGAGACTTAAAGAGATGTTGTTGAGAGTCTTATTTAGATTTTATGTTGCGTTCTGTGTTCGTGTTATGAAGAGATTCATATATATATATATATATATATATATATATATAAAAGGTTCATACTTAGAAGTGTAGAAGTTCTTTGAGTGAGGAGATATTGTGTATGTAAAGACATTTTAAAACACATGATGTACAAGACATATAATGACAATTTTCACTTTACCTTTTGGTAGAATTACAAACCAAATAGGACGTTTATAAAAACACATGATGTGTTTATTTCTTTTTCCGACCAATCATGGTTTTCTGAGTCAAGAATTCAAAGCTTCACATTCTAAGTTTCAAAGATGACCGTCTCGCTTCTAGACGTTCGAATGTCTATGTCTGGACTCCAGACTCTCGTCTCTCCCTTCAGGCTCTCTTTCAGACTCTCCCTTAGTTCTCTCTGCTTAACTCTAAAGTTTCTAACTATATCGAGAACTTCCCATTTTCCATGACGTCATACACATGCTAAAACATGTGTCTTCTTTCACGTGTTCTGGAAATGCGTGTCCAAAACTTATTCCTTTGTTTACAAAATGAATTTTAACCTTTATTCTCAGTAACCTATATTTCCAATATGTTAAAAACATGTTTATTAAATTATCTTATAGTTGCATTCTTCAATTGAATTTTCATAACAAAATGTACAATGCAAATTCGTTTCTTAAAACTATTTTATCTCTAAGCTAAACAATTGCTATTTTTTACATTCCATTTGCTAATTCTCTCTCGTAATCTATTTCTAAACCTAATTTACGAGGTTCGAATTTCGTCTATTCTATTTCATTTTCATTTTAACTAAATCTCTCTATTTTTATACTTACATGAAAAGGAGACAGCCCTTATCATGTAACACCTCTCCTGAGTCGACATTGTTAAATACCAGTGGCAAGTAGAGGTTCACGACAACAGGAAACAATGCCGAGATAAGATATATACAAGCAGAATGATCGGATGTTTATTGGATGGTAATAACATTTCTTAACTGTATTAGTAATGCTAGACTGTGACTTGACTTTCGTCAAAAAACATCTGTTATTCTTTCATCAAATTAGTGCAATTATCGGTGTTGGATAATTATTGGAGACATTCTGAACAAAACCTATCTACGAACACTGCCAGGCGCATAAAGTACTTTCCTGCAAGATTTTATATAATCGGCGTAACCGTTTACAAGTCCATGGGAACGATCTTACAAAAACGTTCCTTTCATATAATAGTATATATAGAAAGATAGATAGATAGATAGATAAATAGATCGATAGATCTGTGTGTGAGCCTTGTGTGCCCCTATGTGGGTCTCTGCGTGTCTCCAATTGAAACCTTTCTTTAACTCCAAACGTTCAGTTAGTAAAACGGCAAACAATAATTTTATTGTCCTCGCTTGACCAATAAACTTGGGTTTAGTTTATCTTCACTGCGGTCTTTTCTTTATCTTGTCAAATCTAAGGAGAAAAAAATTGAGCTCTTTTAGATTATCACGCCTCTGTCCATAGAATAACCATCAATACGATAAGTTATCGCATTACTCGTATATGCCAGTGTGTTTATATACCAGAATAATCTCATTTAGTTTCCAATAGTATGTTATGTATATACTATTCTACTTGTCCCGTCATTACGTAATCATTAGTGTGTACGCCACGCTTGAAAAATACTAAAATATTTTAAAGACCAAAATGATACAAAAATGAGAATAGAATCGTAATTCTTAACAAAAAAATGGAACCCTGGGCAATAATATAAAAGTCACTTCCCTTCGATGTTACCTCTCATTCGAATAATCTTCTTCTAACATATAATCGTCGTTTAATTATTGTGAGATAGGAAATTATCGTCATCCCGATGTTAACTGGTTCTTCAAGGAGGAAAAATACAACAACACATTACGTTAAAAATGAAGCATTCGAAAGACCAAAAGGAAAAATGGACATTGTCTCTAACTAGATAGTGTGGACTTGGTGAATTTATGATTTTCTCTAACATGATGATCTTTATATTTGCAACTATGTATCACAACATTACTCTTTGCGTATTTCTAGTACTAATTGATTTTAATGATTCGAGTAATAAATGTTAATAAACCCATATTTGCTGTATACTGTTGGTTATATTTTCTCAAATCTAATGTTTGCTCTATCTATAAACGATGACCTTTAGCAAAACATATTTAAGTAAATGTATTTCATGCTGTGGAATTACAACGGATCTTACAAGTTCAAATATTTGCTCAGGGATCACACGTATTAATAAGTACCCTGACTTATCGGGATTAACTTGCGATAATACGGTAAATGAAAATTAAAATATTTAAACTATCTTCCTAGCACTATTATTTTATTAAAGTATGAAACATATTTTATTTCTTACAATACTACCTAAACACTCATCGGGGATTAGTTTTCGCATCACAACTTGCATTAAACCGCCGAATATTATGGGTACGTATTTTTTATTTGGTGTTGGTGTTTATTACGAGGAACCTGTCAGCGGCAATTAACCCCAATGTTTTCCGATTAACATAACATTAAGTTGAGACAATAAGATATTACGCGTTAGATCAATATGAAACGCGGCAGCGACTTCTTTTTTTTTTTTTGACATAGGACTACAATTGGTTGCCGCTTAAAGTACGCTGGCTTTATGTATCAAATAAAACCAAGCAAATGAAAACATCAATACCGAGCTGATGAGAATGGCACCTAACGAAATGAGAAGTGGCGTCGTATGATACATCAATTTTATAAGAAGTGCAAAAGGCGAGGGTTTAATTTCAGTAGTGATTGACAAGCCACAATGTGTAAATACATACATATATATATATATATATATATATATATAAATATATATATGTATATATATGCTTTATATATACATGTGCTTTATATATATATATATATATATATATATATATATATATATATATATATATATATATGTGTGTGTGTGTGTGTGTGTGTGTGCTTTTGTGGTTATTCATATATATTTTCCTGAAGTAGAAATCGTTACAATTATCCTGAGTTTCACCCTTCCGCTGCTTCCCTTTATATGTCTGTACTGCCTTACTCGTTTCTTCTTTGTTTATTGCCCTTTTTTATTTAATATATTACATCTTCTTGGCCTGTACTTTTTATCTTTTGTTCTTTCCTTTCGTTTTTCAAAACAGTATTTTTACTGCGAACTCTTAAGGACCCTTTCTTTTTATGGCCGTAATAATAATTTATTCTTATCTTCATATCTTTTTTTTTTATGTTTCCACCTTTGTAATCGTGCATTGGGTCTCTTTGCTTACTTTTATCTCATCTCCCTCTTCTTTTCTTCTTTTCTTTAAAATTCCTTTTTCTATTTTTAAACAACTAAATTTCATATACGGTGTCGTACTTTTCTCTTTTTAATCTATATATATATCCTGTATTTTTACCTCTAGTTTGGAATGAAACTGACGTCATTTTTTATTTGTTGTTGGTTTCCAATCCTCATTATTAATATACCGTCCATTTTATTTACTCGAATTTAGGTTATTTATAATTTCAACTCAAGAAATGTACTACAAAAATATAGAAAATGACTTTTGCTTTAAATATCCTCTCTACTGAAACAAAAAAAATCTACATCTTTATTGTTCACTAGTTTTATATTATTACTGCACCCCCAGATTCTTTTTTTTTGCTATGCATGCGTTCAATGTATGCAAACACGTGATATTTTTTTCTGGTTGGTTGGTTGTTTTTGTTTTACGGCATATCAACCCTTTGCAGGGTATTTAATGCCGAATCCAAAGATTTTGAAGAAAACAAATTTTTAATAGAATATATTTGTTGTTTTCAAGTCAGTTTCTATTTAACCCATAGTTGGGACCCTAACAGGTACTATCACTCCGGGTCAGAGTGGACCTTGGAGCAATGACAATTAAAGGGTGGATCCACACTCCCCAAACCTCGCAAGCTAGGGCTTCACAACTGGATATAGTTTAAGGTCATATCCAGGACGATATTTTTTTTCTGGATATCTCTTTAAGAAAGAAACAACAAGTGGATTTTATCACCTGCGTTTTTTTTTTTCGAATCGAGCGCAAACATATAATAAACACTATTTTAAATCTTGTATCATATAATTTGAGTTTCACATTATTTGATTCTCATTTTCTTTACTTTCTGCTCTTCTCCAATCATCCTTATTATATTATCCTTCATGTGTCTTCATTCTTAATTTATTTTATCTCATTTATCTTATATTTCTACATTGGAATCTTTTCTCCTCTTCTAATTAAGAATATTTCGTTCCATAATTCCACGCGTGTGTTTGTTTATGTGTGTATTTATGTGTGTGTATGCATGTATATTAACATGTGTCGGCATGCCAGTGTGTACGTATATATCTATATGCATATATATGTATACATGTGAATGTATGCGTGTGTACGCACGAGCGTGTGCGGCGGCGCGTTTATGTGTGTATATACACGCATGTATATATATGCACATATATATTTACGTAATTGTTGTTGTTGATTTTTAAAACGATATCAAGATTAGCGTCTTCACCTTGAAGATCGGATTTTTTTTTTAAGAAATTGCCCATTTATTATTTGGAACGTTAACAATTTCTATTTTTATTTATTTATTTATTTATTTATTAAAACAGTATACATATATATATATATATATATATATACATATATACATGCATATATATATATAAATATACAGAATATCAGAACTCATACGTTCATGCACCCAAGCACCCCCCCAAATATATATATATATATATATATATATGCATATATATGTGGTTGTGTGTGTCTGTGTGTCTGTGTGGGTAGGTGTGAATGTGTGTAGGCAAATAAAATTTACATATAAAGTAGAGAAAAAAGGTAGAACCAGTCGTATGAACGGACGTGTAAATGTGTGTGTGTGTGTTCGTGCGTGACTGAGCGGGCAGGGGGGGTACATAAAACCCAGACAAGTAACGAAGACTTTACCCTTTCAACCTCTCTTATACCCAGAACCATAATAAATTTATGATTCCAATAGGAATTACTCGCTTTTGGCCAATACTTTCAGCTTACATCATCTGTCAATATCCGTTCATCATACTCTATATATATATGAAAGTACGACCAAAAACGTGTGTGGAGGCATGTACAGGTATTTCTAGGAGCATGTGCAGTAATGTACGGTGGTATATGCATATATATTTATTTATATATGCAGGTGGGTATGTAGGGAAGCGCGCGTGTCCAACATTTTAATAAAAAAAATAGTTTTTAAGTAAAGGTGACACAATTTGCTAACAATCCCAATTAAAAAAAAATATATAGGGATAATCGTACTCACATATATTTTAACGTCATTAGCTATAATAATTCTGGTCCTGTTTCAAACCCGTCCGCCCTCCACCCATTGTTATATATATATATATATATATATATATATATATATATATATATATATATATATATATGTATGGGTGTGGGGTGTGTGTTGTGTATATATATATACATACATATTTATATATATGCCTATAGTCTAGCGGCACTGATGAGTTGTGAAACAACGAAGCAGGTCTGTATGTCGATGACTAAAATATATTTTATAAAGCTCCCCTCTTTGGTAGAGCACTCTCGTAAATTATCTTACTCGCTACTTAATTTAGCTGAAATAATGCGAAGCTCGCAATTTGTTTACAAACAAAACGTTTGAGCCCTCTACGAGTAGCGGACGGATGTTTATTTAAATACGCATTCCGACAGTTTAATTTCGGCCACCGATTCCGTAGTCAGGGGGTAGGACTGCCGACTGTCATCACGACGGTTCTAGGTTCGATCCTCGGCTTGGGAGAGGTGTTAGTCTAGCGGCACTGATGAGTTGTGAAACAACGAAACAGGTCTGTATGTCGATGACTAAAATATATTTTATAAAGCTCCCCTGTTTGGTAGAGCACTCTCGTAAATCATCTTACTCGCTACTTAATTTAGCTGAAATAATGCGAAGCTCGCAATTTGTTTACAAACAAAACGTTTGAGCCCTCTACGAGTAGCGGACGGATGTTTATTTAAATACGCATTCCGACAGTTTAATTTCGGCCACCGATTCCGTAGTCAGGGGGTAGGACTGCCGACTGTCATCACGACGGTTCTAGGTTCGATCCTCGGCTTGGGAGAGGTGTTAGTCAAGCGGCACTGATGAGGTGTGAAACAACGAAACAGGTCTGTATGTCGATGACTAAAATATATTTTATAAAGCTCCCCTCTTTGGTAGAGCACTCTCGTAAATTATCTTACTCGCTACTTAATTTAGCTGAAATAATGCGAAGCTCGCAATTTGTTTACAAACAAAACGTTTGAGCCCTCTACGAGTAGCGGACGGATGTTTATTTAAATACGCATTCCGACAGTTTAATTTCGGCCACCGATTCCGTAGTCAGGGGGTAGGACTGCCGACTGTCATCACGACGGTTCTAGGTTCGATCCTCGGCTTGGGAGAGGTGTTAGTCTAGCGGCACTGATGAGTTGTGAAACAACGAAACAGGTCTGTATGTCGATGACTAAAATATATTTTATATGCCTATATACATATGTATATATACCTACATATATATACATATATATATATATATATATATATATATATATATATATATATATATGACGGACATGCTGTACATACTTTAAATACTAAGGGTACATACACAAACATACAGCACACATTTTCACTTTTATAGATACATAGATATATTCCTGATCCTACTCATGTATTTTATTTTACCCCCCTCGACCCAAACACCTAGGTGACGGCACCCACCTCGAAACACCCGGAAACGACGGGTACCCCACGCTAGTATAATATAGAGAATAATTGCACAAATAGGATTAGGAAGTGGGGATTACATACCAGTGCACAAAATGCGCACATTACTCTGGCAACAAAATACTACCTTACTCTGTTGCCATCCAAAAACTCTGATGCGTATCGTAAATATTTAACAACTCGTTTGTTAAAATTGAAAACAAGACGATAGGGATATTTGATACCCTAGATTTGCAACACAACTATTCGTAACCTGAAATTAATAAGACAAAAGACCGTCACAATTGCGCACTCTTTACTGAACTGTTTGCAAGCACATATCTAGACTAATATGTTTGGTCCGAAAGGACAATGTTGGCATGGTTGGGGTTTCCCTATTTTCTGACATATGAATTTGGTTCTCTAGTGTTCTAGACGAACCTTTCCAGTTTTTTTTGTTGTTGTTATTTTCTGCATTGGAGAATACGATTATTTTTTTCTAATCCCCTGAGTTTTCTCTACTAAAAGATGTCGATGGATATGCCCGTGCCATATTAGTCCACATTGTGGCATTTGTCGAGGTCGTTAGCATTTCAAATTTACTTTTTTTCCACCCTTGTATCAGATTATACCGCTGTGGGATAGAGATAAATAATTGTAATGGAACTTTATATTGATCGTCTTACTTTGGTTTACATCATTTTATTGTATTGATCTGACCACACATATTGTTCTTTTATTTTTCTGTTTTTGCTTCCATTTCCTAGTTTCTCATACAAGGAAATTCTGGCAAACCCATAATAAATCCAAAGTTTCTTCATTTTACTAAGAATAATTTTTACAAAGTTTCCTTTAGATTATTACTTTTTGTCAAGGCATCATATGCTTCATGCACTTTACGTCTTTTTCTTCTTCGGCGCTGTCCATCGTAAACCGATGATGACAAACTTCGTACTAGTTTGTTGAAGTTCTGGATCGACAGGTATAGTCACAGATCGAGCATATGAAGCAGTTGACGGGTGGAGCAGGGACAGACTCTCGATCATGCTTCTTTGAGTGCTTCTCTGTATGGTCCTGTATTCGCTGTCTCTTAATTCTGTCAACACCCTGTAAGAAAAGCGATTGACAAAGATTCCGACAGGAAGCAATTTATTTTCGTTTAGATGTGGCCTTATTCGATACCTCTTCAGCGATATCTTTATATGGTATTTGAAACTCTTTCTCTCCCCCACCAACACTGCGTTGGTCTTGAAGCAATCAACCATAGAGGATTCTACGTAAAAATCTTTGGCTGCTTATTCGAATTATGTACCGCAACCACTTGGATTTGTATTCGATCATAATGGACTTCACTTTGTAGTTTCTTGCCACCTCAACACTTCTGTTTGTCGCACTCTCTTCCCCCATGTGATGCCCCAAATCATCTGGATATATCTTATATGGAGAGTCTGCAACCGTTTCATATGGCGGTTTTAAGTTGTCCTAGACACACATTGATACAGCATTATCTAAGTCACAACAACATAAAATTAATGATCTGTATTCATGGAAAAAAGTTCGGTAGCACAACAAGAGATTTTTCCACTTCACATGGCTGATTTTTTTTCAAATGGACACACACGCGCTTTTGAAAGAATGAAAGTTTTTTTTTTCTGGTTCGTCAGTCAATAATCCGGTTATTAACTAGAAGAACTGAATAAACCAGGGGAAATAATATAAACAACATAAAACTTTAAGTATAACATTTACACACTAAAATTGACCGCTTTTCAAGCGTCTATCTTTTATATATGTATTCTTTAAAAAAAAATGTTTAACCCTTTTCGCATGATGTACACATTCCTTTGGTAATACGAACGAATATTAAACACTTAATCTTATTTTGTTAGTTTCCTTAAGTTTCTTCTAGTTGAGGATAGATCTTTTAGCGAAGGACGAAATTTACCCACTATCAGAGACATTCCAAATAAGAGATCGTTTTTACATAGAAACTGCAAGTAAGTGCAATTCTTTACATGCCCCTTTGGCTTGGTTCACCAAGTCAGTTTGTCAGGCAGAGTTGGATATTCTTTTTCATGAATTCCTTTGCTTCTATAATTACTAGAATGTTGGAAATATTCTTAAAATACCAGTTTCTTTACATGTTGTAAATGAGACTTTGGGGTTTCGTTCACTTTTTCCTCCCATCTTTGTTAAAAACATTAGCTTTTACTATAGTTTCTACTTTCTCTCTCTTGTTCCATGCCACTATATCAGTTTTTATAGTTCTGTTTCCGTAGGTACGTTTCTGTAGGAAATGTGTTCGAATGCATTTACTAGTATTCTTTTCATCTGCTATCTTACTCGATGTGTACAGCGTGATTGGGTAGAAACATCCTATTATAAAGTACTTGTAATTCATAAATGAAATTTAATTTTGGCTTTTCATTTCGATAAATAATGATCTGGGTCATCATCTAATGGCTTTTGAATCGGCAGTCCAATAAACTTTATGGTTGTAACGCAATTCTTGATATACAAAAGATGTACGTTTCTGAAATTTTGAGATGAGGAATGGTTATTCGGTATTGTTGGAAATCTTAAAACAACTGCACTTAATTTGACTGTCATTTTCACAACATTTCTGTCAGTGTAGCCTCAGAGCTTCTTCTAGTGTATCTAGTCGAACTCGTGAATGTTTACTCGGGCATTTGGATAGGACGTCTAACGGAAGCCTTTATTTACTTCACAGGAGTTGCATACTTTCATATTGTAAAATATGATTGGATAGTGGTTCTAACTTATTCTCAATTGTATTTTTCTGTCGACCACACTGGGAATTGAACCTTAAACTTTTAGGTAAATACCACACTTACAATTGACTTTTATCAAGTATTTTAACAACTGCGCCACGGATCCTTGTTTTCAATTCCTTTCAAATTCCCGAGTTCGACAGAAATATTCTCAAGTCCTAAAAGTGTTATATAATATGTCTAACACAGGAAAGTATCGATCTATTTAGTAATCTATTTCTGTATCTATCCATTTCGGTCTATCTATCAAACTGGAGAGGTTAGCGGGAGATGAATATGAATAACATTTATGAGAACTGTCAAAATATGGTAAATAATATTATGGACACGTTTTCCGAAAGGGCCGGTCAGCAGATCGCATCTGCGTGTGAGTCACGTGATCTGGTTAGCTGGAGATTGGGAGTTGCAATTTGGACGTTGAGCAGAGCGAACATTTTCACAATCCCCCTTCACTGGGGAGGGAAGTGACGTGTGTGAAAATAGAGACCTAGAAGCAACCCACGCAGGCAAAGATATTCACTTTCCACTCTTCTGCGATCGACACCTTGAAACTGAATAAAAAACACTATAAAACAACCTGCGTTCTTTGAAGTGATTGAATATTCGTCCAAACAGGTTCCAGCCTCTCCTCAGAGAACACGATGAATTCCAGGTGGACAAGATCAACGACATATGAAGTTAAGGTATGTTAAAAGTGCACGTAACACACACACATATGAACAATTAGATATGAATATATAATAATTAGACAGCAAAAACATAAGCTAGGGTTCAAAGTATGAAGAATCGCCAACAATAGACATGTAGTGACACGCATATACATCAGGATGAGCCCTTCGTCCCAAGTACGCATACCAACATTCAGACGACTATACGTTATTGTTTTGGTGCGTTTTTGGTAAACGATAATATAACACAATATACACGTGGAAAGGTCGGAGATTAAATCGACCGAGACATTGTGAACATGACACTAAAAATAAGAATAGGTATCCTAAGATTCTAAATAATACAAGAAAAAGTAAAAATAAAAACGAGTAATATTCTAGTTCGAGAATGTAAAATATTAATCCAATAAAGATTAAATTAACCTTTAACGTTTACGTTAGATCAAATTAGCAGAAACGTCCTTTCTTTGTAAGACAAAAAATCTCACTGACATATTCAACAAAGCTCAATATATGCCCTAAAGATTGTTTAGAATGTGTTCAGCTTGATTTTTTCACACATGGTTATCAATAGAATCTTTATAATCTATGCATTGCATGTCCTTTTATTATGCAATTAATTGTATAGCATGGAGTGTCATTAAAAATTTGAAACAAACTTTTCAATATATCAGCTCACCGCATAAGCTGATTTCATCTGGAAGATGTGTTTCCTTTTTGCATTTTTGCTAGTGAGTCTACAATTATAAACCTAACCTTTAAGTTATGGAAGTGATAGGTTTACTAATAAACTAGCTTGAGTACCCGGCGTTACACGGGGGTTTGGGAGAGGGGTTGAGCAAAAAAAAGCAATGGGAATAGGCAGGCTCGAACCGGTACCGTGAGTGAGAAAGCAAACGTAGAAAAACAACCTAACGTGTTTGCTGTTGCGTCCGTCGCCAAACCGGAAGTGACGTAGGGTTAAATTAAGGCTACACAATCGAAAAGAGACGATGACTTTTGGAAAATATCGGCGAAAAAGCGAACCCTACCCGTAGAAAAGTGCCCAGTTTAGGGTGAAGGAATTAATATTTTTGGCCAATGTATCGATATTACTCCTCATGGAGGTCGAGCTTATACATAAATATATATAAATCCGTCACCTCTGTCAAAATTTTTAAGCAGATATGCATACATACATTTAAACGGACAGGTGAAATGTATATAGTAGATCGTGACTAATATTATACGGGGCTGTAAAATTACCTATCACCAACTCCAAACAACAGCTAACTCAGAAAAAAATTATTTTCCCATCGTCAGTAATATCGGGTAAAAAATGCGAGGACTAAAAATAGATGGAAAACCTTCCAACTCTAACTTATATATTCCTTTCTTGTAATAATTATATTTCCGTTACAAATTTCTAGTAAATCATTTTCTCTCCAATTACCCTGTATAATATAAATCTCATCATACTAACCCTTGAAACAGTGCGTGCAGGCATACGCAACTGCATAGGACGATGTATATATAACAACCTCTTTACGTCGAGCGATCTATTTCATAAAATGAATAAAATAAGTCTTGTTTACGTCCGGTAATGAAAGCAGTGTTCCGAGACAATTTTGTTATCCAGACGAGTGGACTATCGTTCTTGCAGCTGTGGCAACCCACCGATCATTGGCCAATTGCCCGTAGAGCACGTCCGCACCTAATTTCAGTTGATTTATCACACCCAGCGACGAACAAAAATATTGATGGAGGGTCATCTCATTCTTTGTATGAAAACTAATAAATTACAATAATCTCATTCAGAACTTGTTAAAATAGGAGTTGACACTTAGAGGGATAGGTTATAAAAATAATGTAACTATAATGCAGACTTCCTGTTTTCCTGTCTCTATGCCTGTCTTCCTCTTCTTCGATTCTGATTTCTCTTATACGTATCGCTGTCAATACGTGTATAATATCAGTCATAATTGCATTGACACACGGAATTTCATTAGATTACCGAAGTTAAACAACGTAGAGCCTGGTTAGAACCAGATTGGTAACCATTTGAGAACCCAGTGCGCTGTGCATAATTTTTCTTGGATCTGGATATGCATGCGTCTGGGAAGAGCTTGTTAATTTTATACTCACTTACAAGCTTCCCCCTTCGAATGAAGCCGGCAAAGCTCGGCAAGTGCTAGATAGTACCGCTTGTTTGAGTGTGAAGTATTAGAATTCATATAACGGTCGCAATAAAAATATAATTATTATATTTTATTTAATATCAATCGAATATCAATTTATTGATCCGAATATAAGATTAAACGAAATAAACGAAACACGAACATTCAAACAATTAATAATGAAATGTTGTGATTAAGCGATATATAAAAATAAAAAAGGCGACGAGAACTCAATTCGAACAAATTGCTAACAATCGTAATTTTATACAAGTTAAAACAGTACTAGATTTTAAATTTTACATTTACGTTATTTTCGACTATTTTTGGTTCCGGGAAGAGTACGGGCATGGTAATGGATTTTCTGTATTTTTGGTATTTTGAAATAACGGCTGGTCTTAATAAAATCATATATTGATTCTACTTTGGCTATTCTAGTAAGATTGTTTTTTCATTTATTTTCTTTGAAGATTGTAATGCTTGGTAGGGGAAGGCAAACAAACTGCTAACATTCCCCTACTTTTTATTGAAACCAATCGCGATATCTGTTTAGTATAATCGCTGTTCCCTTAAGTGCAATTGTCTCGATTGCGCACTGACATGAATATTCTCATTTCCCTGTTATCCTATTATAAATTGGACGTGTGTGTTTTGTTTGTACACCATAATAGAAAGATTGATGAACAAGACTAAAACGGTCTCTATAGCCTGTTTGGCTTCCCAATAGAATAACTTTCTTATAGATGTGTTTCCTTTATAACGGCTGAACAACTCGATATATTCAGAATATGCCCCCACATAGCAATGACATACAAACAGTTGCTACACCTGAGGCGAGCGTTACGAGTAAATATACACGCAGAAACGTCCATCGTGAGTAAACAAAGGAAACATTATTTTAATTAATAATTTAATGACCAAACAATATAAAATATAATCTTCACATTATGATTAATATATTATATGGTAAAAGATATATATATATATATATATATTTATATATATATATATATATATATATATATATATATATATATATATATATATATATATATACGCTCATTCAGTAGTAACAGTGACAAATAATTGTATTTTATAATCAATTTAATAATTAGAATAAATAATAAAGTTAATAATAATTTCAATCAAATCTAATTCATAAAACTTTCTATGTGTGGAAGCCTGTCCTTACTGGTTGTATTTTTCGAAATGCATCTCCCTAGAGACGCAAGGTCGCAGTGTTGGGCTAGGCAGGACAAACGACTTCAATTTTTGTGTACAGTACTTTTATAATTAAAATGGGTGCTAAGAGGAGCAAAACCGAAAAAAGTAGCCTGGCAAAGCAATAGGGGAGACAACCAATCAAATAAAAGCCTAAGCAAAAGTCATCCTCAAACAGCTGGAACTGGTCTGCCAGAACACTATATATACAAATGTAGGCTAATTCGGGTATATTTTCTTGGTTTAAAAATATAAACTCTTGTTTTACCAATTGCCCTAGCATTTTAACGATAGAATACTATTATAATCTTCGAAAGCTTGTAGATTTTCATGTAGTTTTGTCCCATGTAAATAAGATGTAAAATTTGCAACATTCAATTCATATATATATATATATATATATATATATATATATATATATATATATATATATATATATATATATATATATATATATATGTTGTGTAAGCACAAATAATAAACAAGAACACGGAAAGTAAAGGTATAACAATAATATATCAGGAAGAAAATGTATATATATATTTACATGTCTTCAGATATACTTCAGTTTGAGATATTCCGGCAGGTGGCGTGTTGCATGTCTTATTGGAGGCAACATAGTCGTCTTGCCTATTTGAAGTCGTTGCAGAACTCTCCCGGTATTAGTGATTGATATCTTTATATATCTCGCTGACCCACTTATGTTAATTAGTGGGCATCTCCACAACATTTTATATATATATATATATATATATGTGTGTGTGTGTGTGTGTGTGTGTGTGTAATCCACATACAGTACTATTTCGCTGTTTCACAACTCATCAGTGCGGATAGGCAGGCAACTACCTCAAGCCGGGATTGAAACCCGACCGTTTTGTACGACAGTCAAGGCTCCTAACCACTACGCTATTGGCGGCTGCTGCATGAGTTATGAGTGTGTATATATAATCTTTTTGGGTAATTTAGAAATTCCGAATTTTAATGACTACCTTTGTGAGATTTTCTGTTATGGTCGCACAATTAGGAAATCACCCATCATTCAGTGCCCATTTTATAACTAGCCCAACTAACTGTTATTTGTTTTACTTTAGATAAAACTATTATATATAATAAACAATTGAAAATGTATTCTATGTTAATAAATATGAAACATGCATCAATTAATATATGTCATTCAGGCATACTTTACGACCGGGCAAAGCCGAGCATCCTGCTAGTATTTTATTAATTACCAGATATTATATTAGTGTATCCGTCTCTGATAAATGTGAGACATTGATGTGCATGTGCACTTTTTACTGTTTACTATAATTATCTTGGTATTTTACTTTATATAGTCATATATATTCACAATTTATATTGCTGTTGGAATTTTTAATTAAAACATTTTAGTAAGTTGGCACATGAAACATTTATATGTTTATAAACGTATGTTATTTTTTATCATAATATTAATGATATTTATATAATTAAAGCGCACCACAACATTATTATTGTGTGCGTGTTATCAACCATGGAATTGCATAGACATACTAAAATATATTAGCTCTATTGTAATATCGTCTGTTGGTTTCTTCATTGGCTTCATTGGCTTCTGAATATCAGAATACAACATTTCTTTTACGTGAAGGCTTCTTCACTATGGTGGCCATCTTTTATGTAATCGTTCTGCAGTTGTCGTGCTGGAATGCCGTAAATTTTCTTTTTAAACAAACAAAAAGGAATAATCACTAAGATGTACTGTTTGAAACAAATCTCAGTTTGTTTAGATGTAAGGAACACATATTTTATGAGAAAACGCAGTAAGTATAAAATAAATCTTATTTCTACCTGTGGGTGTTCTTATTTTCTTTTCGCACTTCTGTAGCAATACTATTAAATCAAGCCTCCGCTCCTGCGATACACATTTTTTGTACCTGCTATACATAAATAATCGGATATCTTATAAAAGTGTTAATTTATCTTCTAAGCATCAAGTTAGTAACGATATTAAGTAGATTAACTGCCCTCTTCCTAAAAGACGAAGTACCTCTGTTATAATATACGTTTGTGTTAGTACTTGGGACAAAGATCACATACAGGCTGGCAGAGTATCTTTGTTTTTGTTGTTACTAAAAATAATATCACTGTGAGAAGATGCGCTCTTATTCGTATGCAACAGTGCAGATTAGAGCTACAGAAGGTATATGTGCCATTAATGCTATATAATTGTGATATTTGGCCAAAGTGTACTAGTGTGAGGAAATGTTCTCATTTTAGGCTGTCTTAAAGAAAATGTGTACTTAGTGACTTTAGACATTAAATGATTGATCAAGTAGTTACTAAAGTACTTTCCAGTAGTCATTCATATTTATTGTGCTGGTTTCTAAGTAGCATATGTCGTTACCTTTAAAACAATTTCATTTCTTTTTCAACGAATTAACTGCCAGTCAACGCGTCACTCAATATATTATTTCACGCTTCAAAAGTGTTTGCAATTCCTGATATTTACTTATAATACTGTAAAAATACTTTTGATAGTAGCCAATTCATCTTAACAAAACATGATTTCCTGAAAAAAAAATTAACCTAATTCATGCGAAAATGGTTGCTCAACGTTTGAGATGACCATATACTTTTTTTTACGAAGATTTTAATCTGTATATACAAAAATTCGACCATGTTTGTAGGTGGGTGTGCGCCTCTGTGTGTGTCTATGTGTTTATGTGTATGTAGCTGTATGTGTAATGAACGGTGTCGAACGAAAAACTCAGGCAACCTTTGTTCTTTGATTGCAAAGATAATATATAGTAAAGTAAATACATATATATACATACATATACATATATACATATATATACATATATATGCATATATACATGCATATACATACATGCATGCATACATATATATGCATATATACATATATATACATACATAGATATAGACATATATATACATATACACATACATATATATATATACATATACACATATATGTATACATACATATATTTACATATATATACACATATATACATGCATATATATAAATATATATATGCATATATATAGATACATATATATACATATATATAGATACATATATATATATCTACATACATATATATATACATATGTATATGCATACATATATATGCATATAAATATATATATACACACATATATACACACATATATATAGCCACATATATATACATATTTATGATATACATATATATGCTATACATATATATATATATGCTATGCATACGCTATACAGACACATATATATGTACATACTTATATATACATAGAGATATATACATATATATATGTATACGTACATATATGCACATATATGTATATATAAGTATACATATAGGTATATTCATATATATATACATATGGGAATAGCTATATATATACATATAGATATGTACATATATGTATATGCATACATATACTAATGTATACACACATATATATATATACATATATACATACATGTATATAAGCATGCATATATATATATATACATATATATATATACATACATATCTATATATATGATGATTTCAACGTCTTGTCCGACGAGTGCCACTCCCTAAGACATTTAAAATGAATGAGCCCAAATGTCTGAGGATGTATCTGTACAAATATGATGTTACAGAGTATTTGCTTTGTACGATAGGTAAGTCTCTCTCTCGGTTCAAAATGTTGAGATCCAGCAACAAGCAAGAGCAAGATAACCAGCAACAAATCAAACTGCAGATCAGCTTAATGCGGGTACTGGTCTTCCGCTTTATGTTTTTTTTTTTAATCAGAGATTTGCTTCTCCTAGAAAGGTTACCTTCACCACGGCTTACGGGAGCCCTCTCTACCCCAATATATCTATACACACATGCAAATATACACGGTGCTAGTTGGCCGTTGACCCATAAAAAGAGTTCATTCGCCCTTTACATATGTATATATATATATATATATATATATATATATACATACATATATACATACATGCATACATATATGCATACATATATATGTATATATAAGTATATATATATATATATATATATATATATATATATATATATATATATATATATATATATATATATATATAAGTATAGGCTGACCGCAAAAAACTGGGCCCTAACGATAATTAGGCCCCGTTTCTTAGTGGTTTGTACGAATGAAATGACACTTTGCTCATAACTAGTTTATTATATTCAAGAAATCACATCAAAACACTCCCTTGACAGTAAAATGCTCAGAAAAAAACAAAAAAAAACAATTGAATTCCCTCTCTTTTTTTTTTGGTCGGGGTCATATATATATATATATATATATATATATATATATATATATATATATATATATATATATATATATATATATATATTTATATATATATATATATGTATTGAATTTTTAGTTTTACTTTTATGGCGTAATTGAAAATAAAAAAAAGTATTTTCAGCTTCTCTTTCGGATCTTAATCATGTCAAATCACACTTCAATTCCTTTTGACAGATTGAATGTTGCTATTTCCTCTGTTGAGTTAAGGGCATAATAGATTCACTGATTGAAATAATAATCAAATGATTAGTTTTTCGCTACGAAACACATACTGCCAAGGATTGTATGGTTCAATATAATTAAAGGACTTAATTATAAGTTGGACAACATCATCAAGTGAGGAATATACTTTGTTACTATTTCTTCTCTCTATGGCTCCTTAAATAAATTTAGCTTCTAAAATAAGGATCGATATATATATATATATATATATATATATATATATATATAAATATATATATATATATATATATATAAATATATATATATATATATAATTATTTTTTTTACTATAATAATTAAATACTTACGTTGGTGCTACATCTTTTCGGTGCAGCCTGTCAGGATTTACACCAGTTGAACGATTCGAACTCCTTAACAGGAGACATTTCTGTCTCGATTAGACCGTATCCATTCGGCTACCATTGACCGCGTGAAATAACGTTGAATTTAAGCATTTTAATTTGAAATGTTCTTTATGTCAGTCAGACAGTGATCTAATCGTTATTCGGTGATCTATGCATAAGAGCTAAAGTGGCCGACTTTAATTCAACAATTTTTTTTAAGGGGCTGTCATAATTATTATTTTTACTTAAATAATAAAATTATTGGCCGTGATTTTACTCCCTACATTTATGATTCAAGAAAGTGTATGTAGAATTACAAATAATTCTAATACTAAATGTGTATATTCAGTGTTATGCCCAAGTCAATATGTCATTTTAAAATTAATTTATCAATAAGCTAATGTTTGATTTAT
>NC_136493.1:18110650-18185650 GCF_053919585.1 Euprymna scolopes
AACCTTTTCATCATTTTTTCTCTATTTCATTACAAATGTTAAGTCACGCTTCTGTTTTTCCATATATTTAAAACGATGTTTCTTTATATTTTCTTACGTCTACTTTAAAAAGACGTGACGTCCTGATAATAATTTCCTGCGACGTTTAATACCTGAACAGTTTTCATTACAGACGCAGCTTTTTATAGGCTATATAACCTAAAGAGGTATCTAGTAACTCATAAATAACTGACCAAAACATGGTCATGTATGTATAGTGGCATATACATACATATATATATATATATATATATATATATATATATATATATATATATGTATGTGTGTGTGTGCTTATATGGGTCTGTATATATATATATATATATATATATATGTATATATATATATATCCATATCTATCTATGTATAGTAAGTTATAAAAATATGTATGGCAATTAAGCCAAACAGAATATTCCACGTTTCATCCACGCTATGATTCGTCAGGCGTATGCCATAAGCCTGACGAATCCTAGCGTGGATGAAACGCGGAATATTATGTGTACCCTTATTGATATATATATATTTTATGACTTACTACCTAGCTCTACTCATGCATTAAGCACTGTTGAAGTAAATACCTTCACACATAAATTTATACATTCGTATTTATGTGATTACATAAAGAAGTCATATATATATATATATATATATATATATATATATATATATATATATATATATACTAGCAAAAGTCCCCGTCGTTGACTGGGTTCAAAAACAGCCTACAGGAAATCTGATTTATTAAAGTATGATAGGTTATGAAAGGGAAGGGTTGTAAAGAGATAGCTTCGAATTTGGGGTAATCAAAACCAAAGCAAAATATGAGGAAAGTAATAATAAAATAGATAAACCCCATAATTTATTATACAATACCTGTTCACATTGAATACTTATCACAATATTCTGTGGATCTATATTAAAAAAAAACCTTGTTAAACTTTGTGACATATTTCCATTCTATGGAGGTCAGGCGCGAACGACCACCCCATAATGTAATTATACCATATTTCTTCAAACTGAAACATAATTATCAAAGTATACTTACGCAGATTGATATTAAAATCTTTATAAATATTTGTGCCTATTTCCATTCTATGGAGGCCAGAAGCGACCGCAGACCCCAAAATTTTATTATACAATCCCTTTTTAAGGTATTACATACTTATCAAATGAGTGTTATCAAAAACACATGTAAACGTTTTTTTTTTTATTTTAATTTTTTTATTTCAATGCTTTGTGCACCAGGCGCGTAGACAGACCCCACAATCTTAATGAATCATCATTATGGCTGATCAAACATACATATTTCTGTGTCTCGGTACATCTTCTATAATAATAAGTGATCAGTTGTCTATAATAGTCACACATATAGGAGTCTATTCGTGACCAGACACACACACACAGACGTTCAGCTTTATATTATAGATACATGTGTATGTATATAACTGGAAGATATATAATTTATAACCCGGTAAATAGAACCTAGAGGAGGATTGTTATATTTATTTCATTGCAGCTAAGTGTAAATTAGAACCACATTTTTCTGAAGAATATCTACTTCCAAAACTCAGTTAAAATTAATATTTACGGAACACACAAACTGACTCACGTTGTGTTTCCGGCCGGGTGTCAAAGTCCCTCGTTCGCTGAATATCGATCGCCTTACCGTTACGATGACTGAATATGCTTTGGTCCGAACGGAACTTAGATATTGGAAATTAGATACCGTTAAATGCACAATGTATTCTATGCGTGACGTGACACAATATCACTCTGATACACACAATATTTACAATGAGACTATTCCACGGCGCACGGATACATTTTGTACGCTAGAGTCTTCAGACCTTAAAACAATTAAAAGGATGAATTATTCATGTGAGAAATTAATTGCAGAATCTGCAAAACATTTTACCGAATGATGTTATCATAGATTGACCCACACTTGACTTCCCACGTTTCTTAAGATATTATTAATATTTACGGTAATTGACGAAAGTAGAAACACGTTTGGTATAGAATGTTACTTTGAATGTGTACAAATAGTGTATTTATATCTAACGGTTTTACCGCATGATAACAGTGTTGTCTATAAAACACACACACATACTGCATTCTTGTTTTTTTTATTTCCTTTACAATCATAGGAATACATTTTCGACATTATCAAACATATTTAGAAACCGGAGCATATAAAACACGTATTTTATACTTCAAATTTGACTCAGCGCTTCTAACGAATATAAACAAACAAAAAAAAATACACAGATTTTCAAAATGCGCGACCACGCGTCACCTATCCGGCTTCATAAAAACCCTACAGTTAACATCACGTGAATTCTTCATCGAACTATCTTCCACTCTACATCATGTCGAAGAAAAAGAGAGAGAGAGAGAAAAAAAGGATTGACAAAGTAGTCTTACTCCAAAATATATTTCTTAAAAAAATAAACACTTGTTTATTCTATAAAAAAAAATCACGTTGCAGTTTTTGGCTTCAAACGTATTTATACGTATTTTATTCTTAAAATTTCAGTAAGCGCTTCTAACGGATATAAACAAAAAAAACTACCACGATTATATACATTTATTTACCTATATATGTATATATTTGTACTTATACATATGTATATATGTATGTATTTACATATATATGTATATATAGTTATGTATTTACACAAACACACACACACACACACACATATATATAGACTTCTGTTAGAAACTTTTCGTTATTTACAATGTAGAACTATTAATATATATATATATATATATATATATATATATATATATTCAGGTAATAGTGAAATAGAACACATCGTCTCATAAGAAACCTGTGAAAAATAAAAACGTATTTAATTAATGCTCGTTTCACCAAGGAACAAAAGTTATCCTTACTCTTTGGTTATCTGAGACAGGTCTAATCAATTACAGTTTTTGGAACGCAGTCAAGATCATTACAGCATAGAAAATGTAAATAATGGATGAAACGCATCAACAACTTTGCAAACAAAACCTAGAACTTTCTCAATGGCAATGCACGACTGCCTGTTGCTTTGCCGACACTGCACAAGCGGACGAGCTGGGCTTGGAGACACTGTCTCAATAGCAATACTGTTCAGCTACTACATTTTCGAGCATCTCGACAAGATTATTCTCGAGAAATTCTAAAAAAAAATATTAAGCGATACGAAAAACGCCTTTAGCGACTTCATTAACACCAGAAAGCAATAGTCTTACTTTACCGGAATTAATAAATGTATTTTGCGTTGACAGAAGTTTTCCATTCTGATGGTCCTTATTTCTACCAATAATTTTTTGTTTTTACGGACGTATGTTCATCTGAATTAAAATGTTAAAAACCGCAAAAATGTTCCTGTCAAGCTGGTATTACTTAGACTCTATGAAACAATGGCTATTCAATAAATATTGCTGAATCCACTGTCCAAGATAATATATTTTTCTTTTATAAAATTAAAACAAAGACACATGTACTGGTAGATGTCTCAATTCATTTGTCTTCTTTGGCTTGTTAACAGAAGTGAAGAACTTGCAAAACATATTTCATCGTCTTTAAAACAAGGTTGTTTTTTTTTAAGTTACTGCGCTAGATGACTTTCCACCAGGAATATTTTAAATCAATTAGAAAGTAATAATCTAATAATTATATTAATTTTATTTACAATAAAGTTTCGGTTTACACTATACTGGCAGGCCCTCCTAAAGATTTGTATCCAACATCAAACATCATGTTTCCCATGAAATCGCAATGCAAATTTTTAGCTTATTAGCCAGGCACAGAATTGTTAGCCCACCCTCCGTGTGCTTTACCTTTTTTGCAGATGGAAGTAAGGAACGCCATTCCCGCCTCATTCACTTACAATTAGCCTGTGGGTGGTCTTTGTATGCAAAATGTCTACCAGGATTAGTTTCGGTCGTTCTTATATGATACTTTTAAGAGTAATGATTTGACAGCTTGCCTGGCTGCTCTACTCAGACTTATTGTACAGGTGAACTAACTTGTACACTGTAGAATCATTCCCCCCAGCAAACTCCCTTAATATCTTAGTGCAAACTAAATCTAATTCAGATTACATTTCCTTATTGAATAAATGAACACATCTACATCCACCAGTATATAACCCTGTTACTTAATTTCCCACTCCTATTTTTTCATATATAAGCTGCAATGATACTTGTTGAGCTTTATGAAGTATTAGATGAATCTTCTCTTATAAAATTGAGCTCACTCTTTTCCTCTAACGCACTAAGCTATATATATATATATGCATATATATATGCATATATATATGCGTATATATATACATATATATACATATATATATGCATATATATATATATAATATACACGAGGGGCGTGCAATTAGCAATACCCCTGACCCACTTCCAGTTGTTTGATCCAGCTGAAGTTTTGCCGTTGCAATGATGTATATCTCTACTGGTTATTTAGCAAATTACACCTATGAACTAATTGAAATGGAGCCTGTGGAATGTCGAGCAGTAATCCGGTACACAGGAGACTTTCGGTGAAATGATAGAAACTTATGGCGATAATGCCCCATCATATGCCCTTGTAAAACGCTGGCATCGGGAATTCAAACATGGCTTGAAGTCTGTGGAAACAGCTCCCAGACCCGGTCGTCCCCTTCTGTCAGTGATGAGGCATCTGTCCGTCAAGTAGATGCTGCTATTTTGGAAGATCGGTGCATTACTATTTGCCAAATAGCCCAACATGTCAAGATTAGTACAGGGTATGTGGAAACTATAATTCTTGACCATTTGCATATGCATAAGGGGTCTGCCAGATGGATTCCCAGGTTGCTCACACTATTCCAGAAGCGAGAACGTGTCGAGTGATCATAGATGAGTTTGGAGATGTGCCAAGAAGAGGAGTCAAAGTTTTTCAAAAGACTGATGGCACAGGATGAAACATAAATCCATCACTATGATCCAGAGAGAAAATCCCAGTCAATGCAATGGAAGCACTTGGACTCACCACCTCCAAAGATGCAAGGGTGCAACCCTCCGCTGGCAAGGCCATGCTCACAGTCTTCTGGGACCACGACGGAGTAGTGATGACAGACATCCTTGCAAAGGGTACCACAATTACAGAAGCCTATTATGCTTCACTTTTGAGGAAATTAAGGGAAACTATTAAAATCAAGAGGCGGGGCCAGATCAGCAAAGGTACCCTCCTCCTACAGGACAACGCTCCGGTCCACAACTCGCATGTCAGCAGATCAGAAGCACGGTCGTGCGGTTATGAAATCCTTCCCCATCCCCCTACTCCCCTGATCTTTCGCCCTCTGACTTTAGCCTCTTTCTAGCCATGAAGTTGTTTTTGAAAGGAAAGCGTTTCCCAGATGATGGAACCTTCATTTCTGAAGTCACGTCGTGGTTGGAGGACCAACCTGTGGGTTTCTACAAAAACTGTCTCCAGAGCTTCATCAAACGATGGAAGAAATGCATAACTCTGGGTGGTTCCTATGTAGAGCAATACCAATAACTCTGCCAAGTTTCGTTGTTCTACTTCTGTGGGAGGTGGGTCAGGGGCATTACTTATTGCACGCCCCTCGTATATATACAATTTATATAAAGTATATATTTATATATATAATATATATATATATATATCTATAAAATATATACGCATAAACAGTTTAAACTCTATTCTGGAAGAATGTTTCTATGCAATATGTAATT
This sequence comes from Euprymna scolopes, assembly GCF_053919585.1. Lineage (NCBI taxonomy): Eukaryota > Metazoa > Mollusca > Cephalopoda > Sepiida > Sepiolidae > Euprymna > Euprymna scolopes. Next base: position 18,116,414 of record NC_136493.1, read on the forward strand.
TAAATGAATAAATGGTGCATATATACGAAATATACCCTGGAATATCTAACTTCTATTATTTGTAATCGATTATATATATATATACATATGCAGTGGTCTAAAGGGCATGTCGCAATCATCATGATTTTCACACCCATATAAGTGTTCTGATTTAGTAAATGAGAAATGTTTTAGATGAAAGAGGAAAATTGCTGTTTTTGAGTCCTAGTGCGCCCGCCTAAAATTGTGTTATGGAAGTTTTTGAGTTACCGTGGTATTTTTTCTATATTTATATAGCTTCTTGAATGAAGCGCTTGAAACCGTGTCTCCAGGAATTTTGATAAAAAAAGATCGTATCAATGCCACAATGGTAAGATCTTGGGTTAGAATTTCAGTATTATCTTCAAAGACAGTCATTTCGTACCGCATTTTTAACACCCCACCAAAAGAAAAAGTAATCATGTTTCCTCATAAAACAGCAATTGCTTTCCCGCCTTTTTGTCGCAATAAAACAATAAAAGATCAAAATACTGAAGAAAGTAAATCTGAATTAATATAAAACAAATCGCTTAGCATAAAAAATCACAGTTTATGACTATCCATAAATTCTGGTATTCTTCCAAAAGACATCAACTTCCCATTTGCACCCAATGTCGTTTAAGTTGCAGCACTGATATTCTATCGATAGAATCTGTCTGGCATTTTACACGCCCAACTGACTCGAGTCATTCATTTCAAATTCATTTTATATTTATTTTATTATCAGTTTCGTATTTTCTGAGGATATTACAACCGTAACTGTCCGTTATCAATTGGCTTTCGAAGCCAGACACTGAAGTAATAATAGCGACGCCTTTTCTTCTAGATATCAAGCAAATTAAAAGTATTCTTACCACATTCAAATGTAGTGAGTGTGAATATATCCTTGTGAATCCACCATATATATATATATATATATATATATATATATATATATATATATATATATATATATATATATATATATATGTATATATATATATATATATCTATATAAATACATATAAAAATACACATATAAATACGTATATATACATACGTATGCATTTATATACATATACATACACATATATAAATATATATGCATATATATACACACATACACACGTATACACAAATATACATACACACATATACATATACATACACATATACATATACATACATACACATGCATATATATATACATATATATATATATATATATATATATATATATATATATATATGCATAATTTCGATTTTGGATTGTTAAATATCCTCATTCTATGTACAAATTATATCAGCATGTCTCGCATTTAGATTGGTTAATTTGCTTACTACTTGTGTACATTGGCGGTGGCGTTGAAGGATGTTGTCTTCGAAAATATATGTTACATTAATTCAAATCTCTCGCCTTATTGTAATTTTCAATACCACTGTGGATGATCGCGTAAGCTTTAAACGTATGGGTATATTAGTCTAAAAACATTATTATTATTTATTTCAATAATATTATATACATACGTTTATATATACAAATATATATATATATACACACACATATATATATGTATATATATATATATATATATATGTAGCTATCGACATACAGTCCCGTTTCGTTGTATCACAACTCATCAGTGCCGCTAGACTAGCATCTCTCCTAACCCAAGGATTTAACCTCGAACCGTCGTGTTGACAGTCGGCAGTTCTCCAACTCGACCACACAAGGGACGCCCGCAAATAACTCGTCGGAATGTCTATTTAAACAGACATCAGCCACCACTCCTACAGTACTCAAACCGCCTGTTTGTAAGCAAACAAACAACGAGCTTCGCATTTTTCAGCCAATTAAGTAGCGGGTGAGATTATTTACGGCAGTGCTCTACCCAAAGAGGGGGGCTTAAAATATATTTGTAGTCATCGACATACAATCCTGTTTCGTTGTTTCACAACTCATCAGTACCCCTACACTATATTATATGAAATAATGCGAATATTAAAAGATATATATACTGGCGTCTATACATTTATGTAGTATTTAGTAAAGGAAATTCATCGAAATCGCGTAATTGGAAGATGGTCCAAAATAATCTAAAAGGCCTTTTGGATTATGTTGGACCATCTTCCAATTACACAATTATTTGGAACTATCTAAACGATTTTCTTGGATTTTACTTGTGCGAATGAAAAAATTAAATTAACTTTCTCGGACTTACATTTTTGGATTTTGCCGTCATTGGATACCTTACCCAACACTTGACTATCCATTCACGTGAAATCACCCTTTTCTTCACCATATCCCCTCTGCTTCACTTTTGATTATCAAGTAAGATATTTGACTTACTTGCAGTTTCATCAAATACTTTTGTATGCAAAATCCGATCCCGCATTTTCCTAATTCCTTAATTCTGATGAGAAGGAAAGTATTTCTTTGAAACTCCGCGGACTATCCACTTATTAAGTGTTTCCTTGTGAGATTAAATATGTTTTTAACTCTTTTTCAAAGTGTTTCTATCATGTTTTGTTAACTATTTTCTCTCTTTTATATATATATATATATATATATATATATATATATATATATATATATGTGTGTGTGTGTGTGTGTGTGTGGAATATTTGAATGAATGCTTGTATATTCAAAATCAGAGATGGCTTATTGACTTTTCCGACCAGTGATGCACTGACTATTCCGAAAGAATTAAACACTGTAAATATTAAATAGTTACTGTTACACATCTTTACGGTATAAAAGATCTGTAGTATATATATATATATATATAATCTTACATTATCATGGAGGTACACAATCCAATCAACCTTTTGACAGTAACATGGGTGGGTTCCATTCGATTTTTTCTCATTTTTATTTTTTGATACTGATAAGAGAGAAAGATGTTTAAAACCCATGTGATAACTGCCCTATTTGACCTGTGCAAGTACAATTTTCATTTTATACATTGTTGCTTACTCGTATAAAAATATTTTAATAATCGAAATATTTGTAAATAATTATAAGTGAACAGTAATATGTTTCTTTCCCGAGTTCTTTCTGAACTGATGATTGTGAAAAACTTATTACATTTTTTCCGATGTTCAAACACAGAGGATGCATATTTAGTTCTTGACCTTAGTGATGATCACTCAGACTTCGTCAGGAACTTATATAAAACGATCAATTGTGCAACCAGATATAAGGAAAAAATAGTGATTGCGCTTACTCATAATCGACTAGATCCGTTGAGAACCCACTTTTCTATGCGGCGAGTGTTTTTAGTTCTACATTGATAACAGACTGAGGATAACTTCAGATTTTACCTTTTATATGCATGCACATCGATCTTAATACTAGCGCTATTGTACAACATAAAATGATGATTAAAGCATATACCACAATTATAATGGCGTAGAAAGATCACATATTTCAGTTAAATCGATTGATTGACTGCTCTGTACTTACTCAGTCGGCAATAGTCTAAATGCAAATGGTTCAATAAGCCAACTGAGGTTTAAAATGAACATTTAAATGTCTTAATTGAGGCCACTTCTAGCAAAACCAGACGAGAAATTCCTGTTGAACTCGCAGTCGACCACTCAACAGTCGTTCGCCATTTAATGTAAATAGGGAAGTCAGGAAATGTATATAAATAGTACTGCGTGAATAGAATGATGATAAAAAGAAATCGTCGTTTTGAGGTGTCTTTTACGCACCTTCTGCGCAACAAAAACGAGCAATTTCTCGAACGATTTGTGACGGGTGATAAGGAGTGGATCCCCTTCGACAACCAGCGATGACCGGCGCAGTGATTGGATGTCGGATAGGCTTTGCAACACTTCCCGAAGCCGAAATTGCACAAAAAGATTATGCTGACTGGTTGGTCGTCTGCGGCTGGTTCAACCATCGCAGCTTCTTAAATCCGGATGAAAAGATAGCGGGCAATGCCGCCGAAAAACGGGAAACACATCAGAAGCTCCAACGTATGTGTCCGAGATTGGTCAATATAAAGGAATCAATTCTCATCAATAGCAACACTCGCTCGCATGTTGCACAACTGACCCTGCAGAAGCTGAACGAATTCAGCTATGAGGGTCTGCCACATTAACCATATTCACCGGACCTATCGCCCACCAATCACCACTTTTTCAAGCATTTCGACATACTCTGCCCAGAAAATGCTTAAAACGTCGAGCTGATGCCGAATCGTCCTTCAATGACTTAATCGATTACACTCTCCGGATTTTCATTCTAATAGGATTAATAAACTCTTTTTTCTCGTTGGAAAAAATGAATCGATTCCAACAGTTCTTATGTCGATTAAGAAAGTTTATTATGAAAAAAGTTATGATTATTTTTTTAATTAAACGTCAAGAATTGATATTATTTTTGCACCAACAAAATAATACATTTTAAAATTTCAACTTCCTTTCTCGCGGTAATCGTTAGCCGTGACCTTTTTTCTTTGCTAATAGAGACAGAGATGGTTTCGTGACCGTGTTCGAATCTCCCGACAGGTTATAAACGGTACTCCCTGCACTGAATATTCCCGAAATGATGAAAAACTAATTTACAAATTATTACAGCAATAATTATATATATATATATATATATATATATATATGTATATATATATATATATATATATATATATATATATATATATGTATATATACTAGCAAAAGTACCCGCCGTGGACTTGATTCAAAGACAGCCTACACAAAAATGTCCTCTGATTTATGAAAAGGTTATGAAAAGGAAGGATTGTAAAGGGATAGCTACGAATTTGGAGGTATAAAAACCAACGCAATATATATATAGATATATATGAAAAGTCTTTATTAAAGTGTGTGCCTATTTCCATTCTATGGAGGCCAGGCGCGAACGAAGAGCCCCCATTTTTATTATACCATCCATAATTAAGTTATAACATACTTATCAAAGTATTATTATGTACATGTTTATCAAAAACACTTGTAAACGTTTTTTTCTTTTTTTAAATTTAATTTGTTATTTCCATACGCAGCCCCCACAATTTTAATGAATCATCATTATGCCAGATACAACGTATCCATTCCTGTGTCTCGATACATCTTCTATCATTATATGTGATCAGTTTTCAATAATAGTCAATCATATAGGAGCCTATTCGTGACCAGCCACACGCACATACGTTCAGCTTTATATTATAAACTAGCAAAATTTCCCTCCGTTGACTTGGTTCAAAAGCATCCTACAGGAAATGGAGTCTTATTTATGAAAGTATGATAGGTTATAAAAAAGGAAGGGTTGTAAACAGATAGCTTCGAATTTGGGGGTATCAAAGCCAAAGCAAAATATGATGAAAGTAAAAATAAAATAGATAACCCCATAGTTTATTATACAATACATGTTTACACTGAACCACTTATCACAATATTCTCTGGATCTATATTAAAAAAAAAACCTTGTTAAACTTTGTGACATAATACCATTCTATTGAGGCCAGGCGCGGACGAACACCGCATAATTTTAATATACCATATTTCTTCAAACTGAAACATAATTATCAAAATATACTTACGCAGATTGATATGAAAACTCTTTTTAAAGTTTGTGTCTATTTCCATTCTATGGATACCAGGCGCGAACGCAGGCCCCAAAATTTTATCATGCCATCGCTATTAAAGTTAAAACAAACTTATCAAAGTATTATTCTGTGCATCTATATAAAAAACACTTGTAAACGTTTTTTTTTTTTTTAATTTTAGTTTTGTTATTTCCATACTTTGTGGACCTGGCGCGTACGCAGGCTCCACAATTTTTATGAATCACCATTATGCCAGATACAACATACCCATTCCTGTGTCTCGATAAATCTTCTATCATTATATGTGATCAGTTTTTTTTTTTTAATAGTCAACCATATAGGAGCCTATTCCTGACCAGACACACACACAGACGTTCGGCTTTATATATATATATATATATATATATATATATATATATATATATATATATATATATATATATATATATGTCGCCGCTCAGTATTTTGCAGTCGTAAAATACGCTTTAATATAATATTTTGATTTATGCAGATTTCGAAATTATTATTATATTATATTGGACACAAATTGAAAATTTTAAAAATAAATAACTCGTGCGCCGCAACAAAGAATTGAAACAAAAAAGTTAGGCTTATGATTTTCTTTTTTCTTTGACGTAATGCCTTAGTTATGAATACACGAAAGCGGTAAGTCTAAAAATTAAAAAAGACGAACTAATAGCTATTACGTTACGCATGCTTATTCGTGATGCCGTCGTCCGACTTTCATCTGGAAAATCACTTTTATTTTACTTTCTCACTTGTCACTAATTTTTCCAGGCTAAAACACCATGTGTTTAGTTCTTACGTGTGAGTGTATTGTTAAATAGGTGATCCATATTCTGCTATCTCGGCAACCCTCAACTTTTATCAGACATAAGTTTTACTTTTGAACTTGCATAGTTTGCTGCTGTAATAATCATACCTTCTGGGGAAAGTTTAACTTAGTTAATTTTTTTTTAGCTCTTTTATATTTTTAACTCCCTATTAGTCTATATAGTTTAATAAATAAAAATATGAATGTAAAAATAATACACATCGATTACTAAGCCACTTAAAACAATAGACTATCAGAGCAAAAAAAATGTTCCGATCGGTAATTGTTTCGACAAATGTGATTATTAGGTTGCCGTATAGAATTACAGATCTTATTATTAAGAATTTTGCCAGAGAGTTTAAACTTTCTAAATGCTGTCGGGTCAATAAAACTAACAAAAGAAAAACTGAACTCCTAGGTAAATCAGTTAATGTGTATCACAGGCGATTAGATAAACTGAATATATATACTTACGCTTATAATGTTTATGAATGAAAAGCTATCAAATATATTACATCGGCACAATTGTTATCAATTTTTCCCCCTCAAAATGAAAAAAAAAATGCGTGTTCTTGAAATTCAGTATTTAAAAAAAAATACTCGTTAACTCTGATTTTTATAACTTGATGCCATTTTTTAATGAGCTCATAAATATCTCGATGATAACAGTATTTAAATTTGATGTTGAATATTATCTACAGCATATTCAATATCCTTTCTGGATGTTCAGGTAAAGCTATTGAAATATTGTGTAATCCTCGGAAAAAAGTGAGAATCTGACAGGTTTAAGCGAGTAAAATATATAGAAACAAGATTTCCCAACTATTTTTTTTTTTATTTACGAGATTTTTAGTCAGTGTTGGTTTATGAAGAAACGCATTATCATGAAATGAGATGATTCACGTTCTGTTGAGTAAGGACACTCGTTATCCAGCCCGATATGAGTTGCTTTCCTTTGGTTATGTGACGGGAACCTTTCTGTACAGCAAATTGAGCCTGGCCATTAATTTATGGGTGACTAATTTAGGAATTCAAGGCGCTGTATGTAGGAGGGCCTCGACGCCTCCTTGCAACAGTTGCAAAAACCTAACGCCTTAATCTCTCACAACGGAAATATACACACGACTCGGAGACTGCTTCTGAATTTCATACACCCATGAACATTCCTCCTTTGGAGGAAGCCAGTTAAGCCCGAATAGAGTAAATGTCAAGCGACACACCATGCAGTACAATATCAATGTACATAAAAAAGTTATAATTTAATCATGGTTTAAACAATAACAATATGCTAAAAATAAATTAGTCATTTAAAATGATCGGCAAATATGTTGGCACCGACCTGAAATAATCTTAAAAACATTCAATCGAAGAGTAACACATCACTTACAAACTTATACTGTTTCATGTTCCTAGTATATAGATAAATTTGTAGGCAACACTCTGATATATGCTTGTGAAGTTATATGCTGCAAATTACCGGGATAGGATACGGATTAACGAGCTAAGAATTGATAACGAAACTGAATATATCTCTCTAAAAATATGAATTATTTATAAGTATCTAGACAAAGACATAATCATTGAAACAATACTAAAAGAAAATGATAACAAGAGTCTAATAATCCATTACGTAGAAAATGAAAATGAAAGACAAAAATCGATATGAGGGAGGAAATGAATGTTTCTTGTTCATGCATCGATATACTAAACAGAAAGTGTATTCGTATGTTGTGTAGATTTGTACTTCTTTGAGACAACATGTGGCAACCATTTTTTCTTTTCTTTTTTTTCGTTTTGAATCGTTTATCTATGATGAAGGTGTGGTCTTCACACCGCCAAATAATGCTGATTTTACCTGGATTTTACATTTTAACACATACCTTATGTTCTGTACAAAACTTTTATAAAGAAACAAAAGTAACAAAGACATTCGTGTCAACATTTCCCGATTGAAATACAACACATTTAATCATAGTACTTTCGGTACTACACCTGTATTCTAGTTTTACAAGTCTCTTCGTCTGCCGTAGAGGGAACACAGTTCTGCCGTATCTAACACGTCCTTTATCTCCTCCCGCGTCGATAAAACCCTTCAGGTTCAGTTACCGTTACACTTTTTTTTTCAGATATGTTTGCCAGCACGTGAGTCGACTCGCACTCGGCGTCCACGTGTTGTCAAATCTTTCTGTGATTTTGATTCCTCTTCTTCTTTCGATGTGACATCAACTCGCGTCAAGGCTTGCCCATTTGCGTACGTGAACTGACGCTGCTACTACATATGTATCTATTGTTGAATAACGTAAGAAAGCGATCTTCCTGTCATAGACGTGCTTCAGAAGCATGCATGCATGCACTTATGCGACAATTTATGCAGAAGATATGAAACTGGGTAACACTCCCCGGCAGTTGTTGAACGCTAGAAGTTTACAAAATACATCACATTCATGAAGTAGAAAAATAACAAGTTCACACACAAAAATACAGTCCAGGTATATTAATATCTGTTACTTCACATCACTCTCAATAGTATACGCATTATTCCTCGCGATTAAATATTTCTGTTAGCTTTCTTTCAGCAAATAATTCATTGGTTTGGCTTTTGCAATTTTGTATGGGTCTTGTGATGAACTTCAATTTAGCTGTAGGTTTGTCTTTATGACGTTAGCTCATGTGTTAATCTTTCAATTCAGAGGTTAAAAATCCATACATAATTCTATGCAATGTAAAAAAAAAACTTCCCTTTGTGTCTTCATGTTTATCCCTCTTAAATGGCATGGATACATGGTTCGTTACGCTATTGATTGTCATATAACGCCGTTAATAAGGCGCTAGACTTTTAGCGTTCTCTCCGTATCCTATGAACATCTCGAATGGATAATCTCTAGAGCACTTTTTGCTAGTGACATTATTATCCCGCAACTAAAAAATACTAACTTTGTCATTTCTTCTCTTTTAAATTTCTTATTTGATTTTGTAATTGTGTGTATTTTAATTTATATATGCATCTGTCTTTTCTCTGGTAAGCTTTTTTAAATTCCCCCTCAAGCAAAACTCAATCACGTTCTCTTCCAGCTAAGCTAATTCCACGCTCTGTACTAAGGGCAAAGGTAAAATAGCATTAGGCCGGATAAATTTTCCGAAATTAGCACAAACATGGATTTATTTTATCTACCTTCGAAGTTAGAAGAACTAAAGTAAAAAAAAAAAGTAAAATTAACATATACACGCATGTGCGTAGAACTCGTTAGATAAAAATAGAACAAACACAATATCCGGTCCAAGAAATCACTCCCCCTTCCTCCAAATTTTGTTAGCCGGGATACTGTAAATGCTGTCGAACGTGGCGCAAAGACAAGTATTATTCCAAACCACCCTAGTCCTAAAAAATACTAAATTTTTCGTTTCTTCTCTTTTAAATTATTTGATTTTGTAATTATGTGAATTTTCATTTATATATGCATTTTTCTTTTCTCTGGTTAGCTTTTTAAATTCACCCCCCAGGCAAAACTCAATCACCTTCTCTTCCAGCTAAAATAATTCCGCGCTCTGTACTAAGGCATGAGATAAAATAACATTAGACCGTATATATTTTCCGAAATTAGCACAAACGTGGAGTTATTTTTCTACCGTAGAAGTGAGAAGAACTTTATTTAAGTAATATACTTAATACCTACAATTACCCTATGCTCGCTTGTATTAATAAAGAGGCCTTGTTGATATATCTACCAAACCACTGGATATAGCTTGAAATTAACTGTTACTATAATTGTAAATGAAATCTGCAGTGATATTAGCTGGACTTTTTTTCTGAATAGATACGATGTTTTATCCCCAACGTTAATGACTGCCTAAAAATATGAATTCCGAATCACGACGAAATAATTGTTTTCTTTACCTCAAAGACGACTTGCTATGTCTAACCTGCATGCAAAATAGGGGAAAAGAAAGGAAGATTTTATTCTTTTATCCAAAGCTAAAACAATACTGTAAACTCTAAATCCAATTGAAATTTTACTGTATTCTGTAAGTAAATAACCCCGCCCCTTGAAAGCTAACAATCTGCTCCCCTCTAGCTGCCACTAAAACCCTACATTATACATACGCCTTAGTAGTGGAATCCTTAACCTCAAACTCCTAACTTTCACATACTAACCGCCTAACAGTATTCACTAAACACCTATACATTTCTACCCCTGACATGCATGAGAGTTCATTCCTATCCAGTTTTGTACTTATCAGCCAAAGTATGCACTCGGATGCAAAGCGATCTTAATTGCATCACAATTAACTCTTCCTAGATGGTTCTGCAACAAACAACACAAAACCAAATCCGATACTCCCTGTCATGCAAAAATCTCTGTGACTCTTAAATGAAAACTGAAATTATCTCCCTCTTAATAGTAGAAACACTGACGCAACTTCTATTTGCATCTACTGAAAACTTGCCCAAATATCTATTTACTTCATTATACATACGAAATACACCATAACGTAAAATGTACCTCCAGTTACACCCTGAATGTACTGCACCTACACCTTAACCTTCGTAAACCTAAATATACAGTAACTGAGCAAATTTTCTAAGCTCAATTCCTAATATCTACTAAAACTATAACGTAATCCTGAACCTAAACTAACATAAAGTTAAATAAAAAATGGAAAAACCTAAGGTAAAAGCCTTCATCCGCACTAACGCTTTTCTAACAAGCCTCCCCACAACACTTCTTCCACTGCATGCCCCTAAATCACTTTGAAGAGTGTAACTATTCATTAGATATATAACCTCTACAAACTAACCCTGTAACATATACTAACCACCCGGGGTCGCAGAAATACCTGGATTAGGACCCAGGCGCGGTGCTAACCCAATCAGGGCTGATTGATTCAGTAGATCTTCCCAGATCACCCGTCTAGGAGAAGGAAACTCTGAAACTAAACCAAAGTAAGGGCCTCTAACATCTTGGACGATAACCTTCCGAGAGCTGGTGACTCAAACAAATTACCGGTCTGCAAACCTAAATTGTTTAAGGAGTAGATAGGCTCTGTCTATCGCCGGCTTCCATACTCCTTCTTTGCCTATTAGTCAGGCGCAGAGACACTATCACAATGAATCGACAAAACACTTAGTGGAAGATCTTGTTTCTTGTCTAAGGCATGGAAGGCCGTTCCGCGACTCCCGACACATATCACCCCTCATAATTGGGCACTTGGTAGTGCTTGAGTAGCACGCACGCCTGTGCAAGTAGATTTGGGTGATCTTCTTCTGATTGCTTAGGGTACCGGATTGACAGTTCCTGGCTGCTGTTTCCGACTGGTAGTACAGGACCCCTAACTCTTTGGTAGCGCTTAGAGCGGCTGCTCCATCAACAGTTGTATAATATCGGGATGTTTGTAGTGCCATGTCGCGCATGGAAAGGGGGCATGCACTCATCCCCGATGGCCTTTCCCGAGGCCACAATCCTAGTTGAAGAAAGGTCAGCTTATGGTCTACTTGTGTTGCATGTCTGATACCCTGCATAACCTCTTCTTCAGCTCCCCCTCACCTAGCTGAAACTCTTTAAAAACATGATGACACTACAATGAAAAAAATAAGCTTAAAACAGGCCTGGGGACAAACAAATCCAAATTGCCTCCTCCCTTGAGGCTTGCATTCACTAACATCCGTGGGCTTAGAACAAATTTAGCTTATGTTGAAACATTTCTCCTAACAAATACCCCGGATATCTTAGCACTAAGCGAGACTAACCTGCACTCCTCCATCCCCTCTAACTACTTTAACATGTCTGGTTATCTACACTTTGCCATGGGAACTCTGACAGACATATGCACGGACTTGGAGTCTACATTCGTAACACCCTCTCCCTAACTAGAGAAACATACCTAGAAACGGACGATCAATCCTTTATGTGCTTTAGACTAAACATACAACACAACATTAGCTACTTTTATTTTTCTACCGCTATCCCTCGACCCAGGACTGCACCATAATAAATAACGTCTCTGACAGCATAGATACAGCACTCTCCCTCGACACTGGCGCACAAGTAGATGTATTTGGTGACTTTAATGTTCACCACAAAAACTGGATTGGATTCTCTAATCACACAGACGCATGCGGGCAGCACAACACATTGTTTTGCTATATCTCACTCCCTATTACAGATGGTTACGTTTCCAACCCGTTTCCCTGACCAGCATAAACAACACGCATCACTTCTAGACCTGTTTCTGACTACAGTTCCCCATGATTGTACAACAAATGCTGACAACCCACTCGGGAACGCTGACCATGCAGTGAAAATGGTAGAAATCGCCCTAAATTCTAGACCCGAAACTGAAGAGCCAGTGCTCAAAACAACGAGATATTATAAAAAGGCTGACTGGGAAGCCATCAGAGATCTTATCAGAGATGCCCCATGAGGAAATATTTTTTCTCTTCCTGCTGAACAGTGCGCAAATGAGACCACTGAATGGTTCAAAACAGCAATAGAAGCACATGGTCCGATGCGGAAATTTTATAGCAAGCTCCACTCTCCCCAATGGTTTACTTAGACTTGCGCAACTGCTATTGCTCAAAGGCAGCATGCATACCGCATATTAAACCGGCATAAGTCCAGTTCAAACAAACAGAAGTACATAAAAGCTAGAAGTAACGTTAAGAAAGAAATAGCGACAGCTAAAGAGAATTTACTGAAACCACTAAAATCGAATCGAAGCACAGAAATTAGGAAATCGTGACATCTGGAAAATCTACAGCAGTGTAGTAAATAATGGGTAATCAACAATTCTCCCGCTAACCAACAATCACGAGGTTTTTTGCTCAACAACCGACAAGGCTAATATGCTTGCCAGCCGGTTTGGCTCGAACTCCACGCTGGACTCTTCCAACCACCACCTGCCTGACTTTCCTTTGCGGACAGACGCCACGCTAGTCGATCTAAAAATCACCCCTGCTAGGGTACACGCTATCATAAAAAACCTTGACACTTCAAAAGCATGTGGACCTGATCTCATCCCAGCTGTGCTATTAAAAAGTGCTCAGCAGAAGTAGTTCCAGTTCTCTCCAAACTCTACAACAAATGCCTTAATGAATCATGATTTCCGGGCTGTTGGAAAACTGCTTCTGTGCTATCAATATTCAAGAATTCTAGCGAAAGAGCTGACCCATCAAATTATCGCCCCATTAGCCTCCTCCCACTTTGCGCCAAAATATTTGAGACTATAATTAACCATGCTCTAGTCCGGCACCTTACAGATGCTAAACTTCTGACTGACAAACACTATGAATTTAGACAAGCCTGTTCCACAGCTGACATCCTCACTGTAATCTCTGAACGTATATACCATTCACTGGACAAATCGGGGGAGGGCAGAGCGGTAGCTCTAGATATATCTAAGGCATTTTACAGGGTATGCCACAAAGGTCTCCTCAGGAAAATTAAATCATAGGGTATCACTGGTAGAATACTTAACATAATTAAATCCTTCTTATATAAAAGAAATATCCAGGTTGTCCTCGACGGTCGTACATCTAACAGTGTGATATAAATGCGGGAGTGTCTCAGGGGTCTATCCTTGGATCTCTATTGTTCCTAATATTAATTAATGACCTCCCCGACAAAACTGCCTCTGAGATGGGTATACATGCTGATGACACTACAATCTATAACAAGCATGACAGGAAAACAAATGAACACATATCTAAAGAAATTGCAAACACACGAGAGGATGACCTCCAATCTGTAATGGAATGTGGACATACATGGATGGTCACATTCCATGCTGCCAATACTAGACTGGTTTCCTTCAATAATTACAAGAAACCTTCTCTGCCACCAATAGCAATGGCCAGTGACTCCCTGTTTGAGAGAAGATCTTTCAAACTGATTAGCCTAACGTTCACAGGAAACATGAATTGGAAAAATTATATTGAAAACATTACCAGGGCCGCTGCGAAAAAGATAGGCTCTCTCTACCGTGATAGAAAACTACTGACACCTGAAAGTATTTTGTACCGCTACAAGGCAACGATTCGCTCATGTATGGAGTATGATTGTCACATTTGGGACGGTGCATCTGCTGCTAGTTTCTCCCTCCTAGACAAGGTTAAAAAAAGAGTCGCCAATTTGGTAGGCCCTGAACTGGCATCCAAGCTTCAGCCTCTGTCCCATCGACAAAACGTTGCACCGCTCTGTCTGTTTTACAAGTATTTTAATGGTGCATGCTCTGACGAACTGCAAGCACTTGTACCCTCACGACGAAGACCCCTCGACAAACCCGACATGCGGCTAAATCCCACCCCCACACAGTAGAGATCTCTAGATGTAAAATATTTTCTTGTCCAGTAGTTTCTTCCACAGAACCGCTAGACTCTGGAATTCCATTGCAGGTTCCTGCTTCCCTAACTGTACTGACATGCAGAAGTTCAAGTGCAACGGGAACCAACATCTTGCTGCCCAAATCCCAACATAGTGCCGCACTTGTTGCTGCCCTTGATAGTAGCCCCCTACCCAAAAGTGGCAATGTGCTTTATTTGGCGTGAAAATGTAAAAAAAAACAAAAACAACAAAACAAAGTCGTTAGTGGGTTTCTATCATTTACCATTCCCTTACTATTTGAAAGAGGAATGGAAAAATATGGTTAGGGAAGGAGAAAGCGAGATATATTTTGACTGCAGTTTAGGTGAGGCACTATCTGGATAATTTGCGCAAATCTTAGGTCGTAGTTAATAGTGGCATTGTTGCTTCTATAATAATTATAGAATAAAAATGGTGTTTGATTTTCCAGCATTACAGTTGCAAAAATCTCTTCACACATCAGTAATTTACGCCTGATTTAAAAACACTTTAAAATGAGTTTGCATTGTCAAAACACCGGTTTTTGATGTCATTCTTACTATTATTATTATTATTATTATTAGTAGTAGTAGTAGTAGTAGTAGTAGTAGTAGTAGTATTGGCTCAAATGGAGCTTTCACACAAGTCAACAAACGATCTGATTGGGGACCTGAGGTGTTGTCTGGAAGATGCGTGACAACAAGTCTCCTCATACGTCCAGCTCTCTCCAACTCCTTCGATAGAATTTGCAAATGAATTTGCATCATCGCACCAGCCGCTTACCATTGATTTCTCGCTGGTAGTGACCATTAGTTTATGCTAGAATTTGAGTGGCACTCAGCCTCCCCAAGGTCCCAGATCTCTTTGCGCTTGTCCAGCCGAGGTTTGGTTAGCGCTCGCTCCTCGGTCTTTCAGTCCATATTGAGCCTTCTCAGCCATTTAGTATCACTTTTTTTATTGGAGGGAACGGTGATTAAACAATGAGGATGAAGCATGATGGGAGTATAAAACTTGTAGATATGCAGCTTCGGTGTCCTTCATTCCCTGTAACGTTTATTCGGTATCTTGTCTTCTTGTATTATTCTCCGCATTCAATGGGTTTCCTTAATATTTCAGTCGTTTTCATTATCATTAGTCGCTGTACTTTTGCAGTTATTCCTCTTATTCCAATTTGTGCCACTCTTAGTTCTCCTACTATTATCGGTACTATTTTGATGTTTTTCCTCATCAAAATCCCTTTTAACTCTCTGGCTAGCCCTGTGTATTTGCTTCGGTTCTCCTTTTTTTTTCATACTCACCCTGTGGTCAGCTGGGACTGAAAAGTCTACTATTTGACAGGACTTTCCTTTCTTGTTAATTATTACGACATTCTTGCTTGGATGGGTTTGTCCGTCTCTATGTCCATGTCCCATAGGATTTTGTGGTTCTCGTTTTCGAGTGCTGTTGCGGGTGTATGCTTGTACCATGTGTTTGTACGCTCAAAATTCAGTCGTTTGCGCAATTCCCAGTGTACCGCCCACCCCACTTGTTTATGCCTATTTTGGGCCAGTTTGCTGCATTCCGTTACTATATGGTTTACGTTTCGTCTCTCTGTCCACATACTCTGCATTTACTGTTTTCTTGTGTTTTATCGATCCTTACTTTGATATGGTTGGTTCTTATCGAGTTATCTTGTGGTGCAGTTATTAGAGATTCAGTTTCTCGCTTTATAGTTGCTTTTCGTATCCATACCCAGGTGTTTCCTTATTCTCATCTTTTGTCATTCTTATGAATCTTCCGTGGAGTAGTTTCTCTTCCAATTTCTATTTTCTCGTTTTGCCGTTTGTCTCTCTGTTTTTTTTATTTTGTTGGGTTTTTTTTCAGTGTCTCTCGCTGCCATAATTATCCTTTCAGTGTTTTGCATTATGTATTCGAGTTTTTTTTCGTGTCCTTCACACAGTCTTTATTATTATTATTATTATTATTATTATTATTATTATTATTATTATTATTACTATTATTATTATTATTACTATTATTATTATTATTATTATGACTATTATTATTATTATTATTATTATTATTATTATTAGCAGTAGTAGTAGTAGTTGTTGTTGTCGTGTTAGTAGTAGAAGTAATTACGGCTTAGGCATCTTAACAAGTGTTCCTTGATGTTCGCGAGACAAGTTTTCCCAAATTTCCAGCAACGCTCACGTTTGTCTATTGCGGCTGTGCGTTATTTAGTGTTATCTCAACAGCCATTTAACATCGATTTCTCGGGGTAAAAATCGCTGCGCTTCTCCAAAATTTGGGTGACATTTAAACCCATGTTACTCTTCCAAAAAGGTTTCACTATGCTTAGAACAATGTTT
Source organism: Euprymna scolopes (assembly GCF_053919585.1). Lineage (NCBI taxonomy): Eukaryota > Metazoa > Mollusca > Cephalopoda > Sepiida > Sepiolidae > Euprymna > Euprymna scolopes. The sequence continues at coordinate 18,133,503 of NC_136493.1, forward strand.
TAACCACATATCAAAACACATAGGAATTTCGTTATGTCAGATTATCAGTAAGAAACATCGTGATGTTTTGCAATAATTTATATTGGGAATGGACGATATAAGCAAGATATTGTTCTCATTGGACTTGACAACCACGTTATGGCTAACTAAAAAGCAACCTATAGACGAATATCATTATTAGACGTTTCACATTGATAACAATCAGGGATTATACACTGACACGAACCGATGATGTTCCTTGGAGTATGGGTGAAACCAGAATTTTCTAGATAATATTGTAAAACGAATTAAAGTTTTGATACAGCCTTTTTCCATCATCTTCTCGGTGTGTATAATAATTTGTCTTCAATGAATTTCGGGTGGATATAGGCTTTCTTAATTCCCAGTGTTTCTCCAATTGAGATATGTTTAATGGTCTCTCTCCCCTCGGTATTTCCTTCCTCTCTGACCTTGTTCTGATATTTTATGTAATGGCAGTCGATTCTGACACTATATTTATATAGGAATAGTGTTATTAAATTACAAATGGTGGTTTCAGTTCGCTTGTTTCCTTGTGGTGTTTCTCTATATTTCTTTATGATTGATTTGCGTTTGTTTTATATATTGATTAGTCTACGCATTCTGGAATTTTTCTGAAAATTTAATCCGTTTTCAGTATGACTATCCGTTGAAAATTTCCAGCTTTCCCCTTAATTCCGATTGGTCACATTATTCGAGGTTTTATTCCCAATAATTTCTACTGCTACATCAAGTATTGCTGTTATCTTTACTGTGGTTATATTTCATATATTTCCTTATAGTAACAGTGGTTATTCTTCTAATTATTCACTTCAATATTAGTAGTAGCATAAATAATAGTAATAGAATGCGGGGGTGTTTTAATAATTTAATTCACGGAAACACCAGCAGCAGCAATGAAACTGTTTACTAGAATATTCTGAGTATTATGTTATTGAAATTCTTATGCCTATAGCAAGTCTTTGCTTGGTCTTATGAAAAATAAATCGAACCTTGTTTTTTAGACTTCATTCAATAGTAAATGAATACTGGAAGCAGAGCGCCAAACATTTCCTAAATATTGCGTTCGCCTCTGTTGAAATGCATAAAAGATGGCGCCAAATAATCACGCTACATAATTGTGCGAAATCAGAAGATGTGGCTATTTTGATAATATATTTGCGCTAAGGTCTTCTACTAATTAATGTAGGAAATAATTAACGAGGATATAATGATGTGATTACGTTTGTTTGAAAATCATGTTATAATCACAGAAAACAATGTCTGAAATTATACGTTCTCCATGTGATCATATTCAATTCAGAATGTTTCCATTTTTTTATTTACTCACTGATTTGAAGGGTAACTGGTTTTCAATAAACATTTGTAATAATAATAATAATAATAATAATAATAATCATAATCATCATAATCATAATAATAATCATAATAATAATGATAATGAATCTCTAATAACTGCAACACAAAATAACTCGATAAGAACAAACCATATCAAAGCAAGGATCGATAAAACACAAGAAAACAGAAAATACAGAGTATGATGACAGAGAGACGAGACGTAAATAAGATAGTAAGCGAATGCAGCAAACTGGGCCAAAAGGAATACAAAAACAGGCATGACGCAGTGGGGAGTATGGTGCACAGGAAATTATGCAAACGACTGCATTTTAAGCGCACAGACAAATGGTACAACCATAAACCCGCAACAACACTCGAAAACAAGAACCACAAAATCCTATGGGACATGGACATACATACGGACAAACCCATCCAAGCAAGAAGACTAGATGTCGTAATAATTAACAAGAATGAAAAATCCTGTTAAATCGTAGACTTTGCTGTCCCAACTGACCAGAGGATGAGTATGAAAAAAAAGTAGAAACGAAGCAAATACACAGAGCTAGTCAGAGAGTAAAAAAGGGATTTGGATGATGAAGAAAATCAAAATAGTACCGATAATAGTAGGAGCACTATGACCAATTCCGAAAAATTCGAAAAAAGAATAGCAGAAATTGGAATCAGAGGAATAACTGCAAAAATACAACGATTAACGAAAAAGAAAACGGCTGAAATATTAAGGAACCCCCTAGAATGTGGGGAATAACACAAGGCAATATAACAAAAAGCGTTACAGGGAATGGATAACCCCGAAGCGTCATATCAACAACATCTACACCACCATCATGCACCCCCCATTGTCTCATCACTGCCCCCAATGGAAAGTGATACAAAAGAGCCGAAAAGGATCAAGGAGGATCGAAAGACCGAGGAGAGAGCGCTGGTCCGACCTCCGCTGGACAAGCGCGAAGAGAACTGGGACCGTAGCGAGGCTTGCTGCCACTCAAATTCCAGTACGAACCAATGAGTACTACCAGCGAGAAATCAATAGTATGAGTCTATTACTATGACGCAGATTTATTTGCAAATTCTATCGAAGGAGGTGGAGAGAGCTGGACGTCTGGGGAGACTTGTTGTCACTCAGCTTCCAGAGAACAGCACAGGTCTCCAAACCGATCGTGTGCTAACTTGTGTGAAAGCTCCATGTGAGGCAATAATACTAATAATAATAATAATAATAATAATAATAATAATAATAATAATATATTTGAGTGTGTGTGTAAAAGAACAAACTTATTTATTTAACAGAAAGAAGGTACCTTGTCACCTGTATGTAATGCAATTCTTTTTGTACCGCATCTATATTGGTATTATAAAAACTGTTGAGAAGACAGCTCTCTATTCGAACGATACTTAAAAGTCAACACATCAGTCCAGTTAAAAAAGATGGAGGAAATTAGAAAGTATATAAGAGAGGAATCTGTTCGAGTAGAAGATTTAAAGAAAAATCTTATCTTATTAGCATTGAATTTACTAGCAATTGATGTCCCGTTTCTCCCAGACTTAATTTCACTTTGTAAACATTACTCCTTACTTAGGAAACGTTTACGTTCCCCTTTCTTTTATTTTCGTATAATAATAATAATAATAATAATAATAATAATAATAATAATAATAATAATAATAATAATAATAATAATAATAATACACGAATCTGGTCGGGATTTAAAGTAATATAGAACATAAGCAGAGCCAATATAATGTCACTGATCACAGTGGAAATAGAAATAGTCCGGAAAAGGCCTAGTTAAAACATAGGACAAATTTGAAGTCAAACGGAATATCCATGCTACAGTATAGATTGCAATGATCAGAGCAAAATGAAACTTGATAACTTATATTTCGAATAAGAGAAAATTACACACATAAATAACGAACTCTACCCAACGGCATTGAAGGTAAAATAAAATTGAATAAAAGACATAGAACAAACAGAAGTGCATAAACCATTATAATGTTATAAACTGTATACCTTCCAGAAGTACAAATTGATAAGGACAATTTTCAAATGTTTAAAAGTTCAAGAGTACTTTGCATCAACTAGTCAAATGCCAGAGACAAAAACAGAAAAAAAAACAGATATACAACCAAAATAACGAATAAAATGTTATAAAAACATCGAATAACACAATATCAAAAAGGTGATGCAAATCCACAGAAGGAACAACAAAGCAGCAACAGTATAACTGTGAGGAGTTTTACAGTGTCGAATACGTGGCAAAATATCGAGAGGGAAAACGTTTTTATCAACCAAGTGCTATTGTGAGTTCAATTGTAATTTTATCCATCTCAAGTATTTTCAACTTGTTTTTAGAGAATCCTAAAACGTTTTGTTTTTTGTTTTTTTTTGCGGGGGGTATGTTTTAATCTTTTACCCTATCTACTCGCAATAAACCCTTGTGTTTGGCATCTTTTTGCCCTCTATCTTAACCAAGTGTCCAGTTCAGCGCATCTGATTTTGAATTATCTTCATTTAAATACTAGTACTATTTAATCGTTGAAGATCTAAAATATCTGACGGAAGAGCAATACAGTATATATTGTGTATTCTCCGAATACAAAATTGGTGACAGATTTTCAATAAATTGAGATGCCTTCTACATGTTGTCCAAACTTCTGATCCATATAGTAGCATAGTTATAACCCAGGTTTCGTAAATATTTAGCGTTGTTTTTGACGTGATTCCTCAATCTGACCACACATGTTTCTTCAATTTGCAAAATGCAGAACTGGCTTTGGCTATTCTGTAATTTATCTAAGCACCGTGCACAGTCCAGGCTCAGCTTTTTTCCCAGATATACAAAATTATCGGTGGTATTCAAGTTCTTACCATCAACCAAGATGTTTCGTTCAACATATCACATTTATATAGGAGCGGAATACATAATTTTTCATGAGGTTTATGGTAAGTTCAAAAGTTTCCCCAGCCTCTGATAAGTAATCCATAATCCGCTGTGTATCTGCATATTAATGTGAAACAGGGGCTGCACTATCTGCATATAAAATTTCAAGAACACGATTCTTAAATGCTTTCGATTTCGCATTGAGAAGTCTAAAACTAAAAAGTTAAACTGATGTGCAAAACCGAAACTTCACCGCAATATCGCAATTGTTAAAAGCATGCACAAGAATCACATCGAAATATATAGATAATAATGTAGGAGCAATATGTCACCTTGTTGAACACTGTTTTCAAATGAAATTGAATCAAACAGAGATCTATTCAAGTTCACTCAGTCTTTTATATTATGGTTAATTGCTGTCGCAACTCCTAAAAACTGGTAGGATAGTCTAGTTTCTTAAGAATCTCTCAGAGTGCATTACGATTAATGGTATCAAATTTTTGTCTATTTCAGCAAACCATTTAACAACATCTTCGCTAAAACATTTCCCTCTAGTTCAAGCAAGCTGATGCTTCTATAATTTTTGTCTACTTTCCTTTATAGATTGAGATCAGTATTGCATGATTCAAATATTAAGGGATAGAATTACTATGTCAAACAGCGAGGATAAGTATATGGACACTTTTCTCATATTTATCTCTGTTAATATGTGTTTGGTCTCATCAATGCTGGCATCGTCATGCCATCAGCGATATCCTTTTGAGGGAGACTATCAATAATAAAATCATTTACTCCAGACGGGTTATCAAAAAAATCCCGAAAATGTTCTATGATCCTATCACCACTGTTAGAAAAAGAAGAACCATCTTTGGATTTCACAGGTTCTAATGTTGGGGTGTGTGGTCCGAAAGCTTGTCGGATTTGTGATACATATCTTTTGAATTTTTGCGGTGATAATCTGTTTGGATATCTATGGGACGAAGGCCATCAACTCCCCATATTTCCTACTATAACACAGAACAAGCTAGGTAACATACAAATATCAGTGCATGAGTTCGCCAAGCTAATAAAGAACCTAGATTTCAGTAAAGCAACTGGCCCTGATGGCATCCCAATTATAGTGTTAAAAAAGCTCCAACCAGACCTTGCTCCCATACTTACGAAACTATTTAAGCGCTGCCTTAAGGAGAAGTGCTTTCCGACTCCCTGGAAGACCTCATCAGTTTGCCCCGTATTTAAGAATTCAGGTGATCAGTCATCTCCCTCTCAGTACAGACCTGTAAGTCTCCTGTGTGTTATGAGTAAGTTGCTGGAATCCATATTAAATAGAGAAATAGTCAACCACCTGAGCAGGAACAACCTTCTTAGTGACACACAATATGGTTTCCGCTCTGCAAGATCTACCGCAGATGTGCTGACGGTTATATCCCACAGGATTAGTGAATCTCTTGACAAAGGCTTCCATTCTAGGGCAATTGCTCTTGACATATCAAAGGCCTTCGACAAGGTATGGCATAAGGGTCTACTTCACAAGATTTCCAGCTACGGTATAACTGGAAATGTTTTCTCAATCATTAAATCATTTCTCTCCGATAGGCTCATAAGTGTAGTGGTAGATGGAAAAAAAATCGGAGGCCTGCAATATAAATGCTGGAGTCTCTCAGGGGTCAATCCTGGGCCCAACTCTCTTCCTGATCTACATCAATGACCTCCCAAAACACATACTTTAATCATTCGTTGACATCTATGCTGATGACAAGACCATCTACGTCAACACATCAAAGGCTGCAAATGACAAAGTTCTCTCTGATTCTCTCTCCTCTGATCTCGGGCGCGTGGTTCAGTGGGGGAAGATGTGGCTGGTTACCTTTAATGCATCCAAAACCAAACTCCTATCCTTACATCATCAACGCTCTGATCCCCAGCTGGCATCAATTGTGATGGATGGCTCTCGTCTGGGTGAGGCCCCGTGTTTTGACAAGCTTCTGGGGTTGACCTTTACTCCTGATCTGAAATGGAACACGTACATCAAGTCTGTTGCAAAGGTCGCTGGAAAGATGGTGGGATCCTTTTTACCGCTCCAGAAGATATCTCACTACTGATGCAATTCTCTATCTATATAAAAGACAAATACGTCCAAGGATGGAATACTGCTGCCATATCTGGGCAGGCGCTGCTAAAAACAGTCTATCCTGCCTTGACAGAGTACAAAATAGACTTCGTGGCTTAGTGGGGGATGCCCTTTTCTCTACCCTGCAACCTCTCTCCCACAGAAGAGACGTTGCGAGCCTATCATTGTTTTATCGGTATTTCCATGGCAGGTGCTCGTCTGCACTCCATTCTCTGCCCCCCTCGCTAATCTTTCCCGAAAAACACCCGTCTAGCTGAATCCACTGTGAAAAAGTTCCCCCACTCTATATCTGTGCCTAAATCAAAACGCGGATTCCATGAACAAAGCTTCTTTCTTAGAACTGCACGCCTGTGGAACTCTATTCCGTCTGCCTGCTTCCCTCAGGACTACAACTTGGATGTCTTCAAGTCCAATGTTTACAAATTCCTAATGAAGCGCCCCCTTTATAAAACACTTCATCACATCTTCACACTAACGTAATGCACTTGCAATAACCCTTATCCCTGAGTGGCTTCCGGGCCTTGATAAGTGGTGATCACTGTGTAAATAAAAATATATCTGTTGACGATTTGGTCAACCATTTTTTTTATTTGGCGTGTCTCTACTTTTAATTGTGATTCTTCATGCACCTTTGCTTTAGTTATTGTAGCTGATCTTTTAGAACAAAAACATACGTTATGATCCTTTTTCCTCTCTTCAAAAATGGTGATAATTGTAGAGTCATTTTCATATTCTGTTTTCCTTACGCCCAGAATTTTAGCCCTTCTTCTATATACTTGTGACTTCACTCGTTCGAAAGTCCGGTAAATGAAATAATAATATGTGAGATCTTAAGATTTGCATACGCTTTCTTATTTTACCACATTGATACATCGATGCATTTTGGATTTTTTTTCATTGGCCCTAGTCTTTTCCCTTATACACAATTGAAATTTAACACGAACATAGTTGTGATAGATGTCCCGGACTGCACCCTACATAACTCTTACAGTACAATTGAACATCATGACATAATAAACATATACACAGGATTAGATTTAGATTGTATCCAAGTTACTTTGTGAATGGGTTTTTCTTGGTAAAATGTGTTACATATTGTAAGATTATGTTCAGTGCACAGCTATAAAAGAACAGCCCAATTATCATTTGCATTACAAAGGACATTATTTTCCCATGACACTTCAGATGTTGTAATCACTTCCCACCCGTGGATTAAAATCCCCAAGCAACAACATCTTATCTGCTTTTGGTAGCGCTTTGATACAAATGCTTAGATATTGATAAAACCCCATTGTGACATCCTGCCATCTATCCAAACTAAAGACATATACTGAGATTACTTACACTTAAAAAATAAGGGTGAAGGTACGCTCAGTAACATGATTCGATAACTTATCCCACAAGTTTGTTCTAACTGAGATGAGATATTTGTCTTGATAGTAAAAGCTACTCATTTTTCTTATTTTTACTACTTTGTGTTTACCTTTTAAGAAAAATGTATATCGTACACCTTTTTCAGTAATTTGAACCTCATCAGTAAAACTTGTTTATGATACAGCAGCAATATGCACTCTGAATCCCCGTAAAAAATTGCTGTTCTTCGCTCTGGATTAACTGACGTTGCATATAGCTATATTCAATTTAGTTTTCCTTTTAGAATAAATCACATTGTTTTCTCTTTTACTTCCCCCCTGGCGAAATCAAGACACGTCAGTCGCAGATAACTAACCGGGTGTAAATAACAACAAATAATTCTTAGATAAACGTTTGTAGACTTCTCTCGTGATCTGAGTGAGCAACCCGTCCCTTAACTGTGCTGCTCAGTTGCAAAAAAAAAAAGTAAACCTAGTTCCCGTCCCTCAAACCTCACAGCGATATTAAGAAAAGCTTTAAGCCGCGTGTGAGCAGATTTGTGACGACGTACTGTCAACGTGTTAGGTATTTAAACGTCGCTTCGCCTCTATCGCCACATGACTTGTCAAGAAGAGATATCTGTACAATATGAGCACAATGATAAATGCGTGTACGACACAGATATCAATCTTTGAGCATCTACAGTCAGAATCACATGACATGAAAATATAAGATAACTAGCAAGTACCTCAACAGCAGATTTTCCTAAGTGTCCTTATTGCAAACGCGCTGCTTTTTCAAAAGATACTTTCAGACACAGAGGTCAGTTCAAAACAGGTTGTCAAATGTTGGGTAGACACATCGTGGATTTGGAAATAAAAATTCAACATAACCTATTTCGTAGACATGTGTCCATGCTTATGATATATATATATATATATATATATATATATATGTATATATATATATAGTCTGACCTGGTGGCGTTCCTTTAGTTGCACATCAGACACCAGGTGTTTGGTAACCAGATAACCATCAGGCGCATATGTTTTTGTCTTTTTTTAAATATAAATAATATTCTGATATAGAAACGAATACAATTCTTAAAAATGGCTGCATTATAAATGTCTCGGAATCTTAAACAAAATGTTTATTTAGAATGCACACTTTCTTATTGATTCCTCTGCTATATTTGCTGATGACAATACGGTCTATACTAGGCATGAGGGGTAAACAAATGAACAGATATCTAAGGAAATGGCAGAAACAATAGTTGAAGACTTCCAGTCTGTAGTGAAATAGGGCTAAAAATGAATGATCACATTCAATACTGCCTTGACTATGTTTGTTTCCTTCAAAATGTACAAGAAACCTTCTCAACAGCCAATAGCTATGGCTAATTATACATTACCTTTAAGCCCTTTTTTCAAGTCCTCGGCGTAAAATTAACATGGAACATGAGATGGAACAGATACATCGAGAGCATTACCAATGCTGGTCCCTCCCAAGTGGCTAGAAAGTTACGTACGCCTGAAAGTATATTGCACCTCTACATACAGACTATGCGTCCATGTATGGAGCATTTTTCTCACATTAATACCTACAGCACACCCGACAAGCAGCAAATCACAACCTTCCACAGATGAGACCCCTAGACGTAAGAAAGATTTTTCCTCTGGTAATTTCTTCCTCAGGTCTGTTAGATACGGAATTCCGTTCCGGATTCCATCTCCACAACTGTGCTGACATGCATAAGTTCAATCGTAATATGAACAGGCACCTTGCTGCTCAACTTCCTACATAGTATGGATGAAACATTTTTTTACAGAGGGGTCACCATTTATCAAGGCCCGAAGCCCACTCAGGGATGAGAGTTATGCCCCTGATAGTAGCCCCCTACATCAAAATGGCATTGTGTCTTGTTTGCATTGAAAAAAAACCATACGTACACATACACACACACACACACACACACACACATATATATATATATATATATATATATATGTGTGTGTGTGTGTGTGTGTGTGTGTGAGTGAGTGTGTGCGTGTTTTGCGGAACAGCATATTCATGCATAGTGCTCTATTATATGAAAAAAATCAGAAAATAAGAACGTAGTATTTATATTTTTTTTTATTTACAGAAAGTTTACATAAGATTGCTTAAAGCCTGATAATAAGGGACCGTTTTAGATACCCATATGAAATTTTGATAGAATGTACAGCCCCCAATATCTTGATCATGAAATTCAACATATTACGAACGTTTTAAAAACATTGCAATATCCGCTATTTCGTTTCTAAGGTGAAGAAAAAAGCTACGAAAATATATTCTAATATAAACAAACAGAAAAATAAAACAACAGACACCTCCCTACTAAGCAGATGTCTTTTCATTCCTACCCACACAAATCATACACATATATATGTATATACATATTTATGTGTGCGTGTGTGTATGGGTGTGTGTATTAACAGTCATTCAAAAACAGTCGTTTGTTTATCAAATCATATCAATGTTTATTAAACGAGCTCGGATATCAAACATGGGTTCCTAAATCCAAAAGTTGATGCCATGAGCAGAGCTTCTTTCTCAAAAGTTCACGACTGTGGAATTCTCTTCCTTTTGCCTGTTTCCCACCTGACTACAACGTGGATGTCTTCAAGTCAAATATAAACAAATTCCTTACAAACCGCCCTCTTAAGTAAGACACTCTATCAAATCTCCAATACAAATGGTTACTACAATACTATCTCATTGATTAGTGTACAAGCAATAACATTTATCCCTGAGTGGCCTCCTGGCCTTGACAAGTGGTGACCTCCACGTAAAAAAAAGAAAGATTGAGATAATAATCAATATCGACCGTGGCCGAGCAACGCCCATTAATCAACTCTTTAAAGCGTATACAAAGCGACGAGAGAAATTAATATCACTTTTAAAGGTAAGATGAATTTTATAGTCATGTTTATACGATATTGATCTTTGCGATTTATGATATATATATATATATATATATATATATGTATATATATATATATATATATATATATATATCAGGGAAGAAATGACAATCAAAGAAAAGAGACGTACAAAAAGACACAAAGACAGCTTAAGATGCTTTATATTTAGTTCATTTTTTATTAATATAAATATACGTAAGTTTAATATGTTATTGTAAAGGTAAAACCGTGCACGTGCGAGTTTTTGTTAGGTTATATATATATATATATATATATATATATATATATATATATATATATATATATATATACATACATATTAAGGCAATAATCAAGGGAAGACGTATTAATTCGGAATTCATTTTATATTTAAAAAAAAAGACCGAGGAGAAAAAGAAAATGGATACCGACTAAAGAATAAAAGTATGGAAACAGAAAAAAAACAAAAAACAAAACGAGTCAATTGACATGTTTCGCCCTCACTCATCAAAATTGAAATCGAGGATTTATATATATATAAGCAAAATATGATGAAAGTAAAAATAAAATAGATAAAACCCAAAATGTATTATACCATACCTGTTCACACTGAAACACTTATCACAATATTTTGTGGATCTATATTAAAACACCTTGTTAAACTGTGTGACATATTTCCAATACAGTAAGTTAGGTAAACTGACTTTTTCGTTTAAAAAATGGAATTATTTCCCTTTCGTTATTAACTTTTTTTTAATTTTTTATTTTAATAAATATTTTGTGTTTTATATACATAAAGTGCAATTGTTGAATGTTACTGTTTTGATTATATTCGTTTGGGGGGCACAATTAAGCAATTAAGAAAGATTAAAATGAAGCGAAATTTAAGTTTCCATTCCATTTTTACAATAACCGTAAAACAGTGCATACTCAGTAAGTTTTATCGTAATTTATAAGCATATTGAAACACTAAATCAACATTTTATTTATATTTTGCAAAATTAATGATGGAAGTATTTTTCTGTTTATTTTCTTAACATCTGTTAAAAAAATAATTTGTACATTCTCTTGAAAAAAAGAATCAAACTTTCACATGTGTTCCATTTTAACAAACTGAGCCACAGCAACGCGTGGCCGGGTACAGCTAGTATATATATAAATATATATATATATATATATATATATATATATACATATATATATTTACGTATATATTCATATGTATGTATATATCTCTTCTCTCTATTAATAAAATGAACTCATTTTTTCTCGTCTGATTTTGACATTAATAGGATTAAAAATCAAGATATTTTATGCAAATATAATATGCGCAAACGGCAGAACAATATCTGAGGTGTGTTATAGGCTTATTATTTCTCAAATTCCTCGATAATCTTAGATTTCTATACTTTTTCTGCTGAGAAGTCACGGCCAAAATCGGTTACGATCAATGGAAGTGGTAAAATATTTTCTCTCTAATAAATTCCTCCTCTCCCTGCCACCACTTAACACCGTTTGGGGATCGTTCACAAGGAACAGTTGAGAAGAGAACACCGGTTTGGCTTCGTAGTTCTTTCATGTAAAGTTATTTAAAATCACTAAACTAAGCTGCAGTGCTCTGTGGCGTAGTGGTTAGCGTGCTGGACAATTCACATTATATTTTCACGTTCGCGCCGACCTACCGTAGTCGTTTTTTTTTTGTTTTCCTAAACAACTGGAATCGACTTTTCTTGGTGGCCGAACTGTTAACGTTGCAGATGTTTTTTTTTGTTTGTTTGTTTTTCACACTTTATTTTCCTACTTTTACTCATGACTCCGGGTTTGATCCTTCCTACTTACCTACCATAACATTTTTAAAACTCCCCCCCCCGTACCGGAAACAAACACTCGGGCAACGCCGGGTACCCCCGCTAGTATACGTATATATTCATATGTATATATATATATATATATATATATATATAAGAAATGTGTATCTATCCATATATATAAAGAGATAGAGCGAGAGAGAAAGACAGAAGAGAGAGAGAGAGAGAGAGAAAGAAAGAGAAATGCACTTTTCAACGTTTTTATTGTGACATATACCGGAGGCGTTGATGAACACATAATCTGGTTATTTTCCATTTGCCCTTGCTCTAGCTTGTCATTGGAATACTATTTACATGACTCTTATCGTACACACGCATACACACATATATACAGTATATATACATATATATATATATATATATATAAACACACATACACATATATATATATATATATATAACTACTTCATTTACTCACATAAAATTAATATACGAAAGTATAAATATATGTGTTAACTTTAAGTATTTACTTAAAAATGTTCAATACATAGGTAGAACTAGTTAGTAAGTTATAAAATATAGGCTTATAAATACAATTATTAATTTATTATATTACTGATGAAACAGTAATGTATAAACGCCTATTTAACGGTTCTACCGATCGACATTATAGTTTTACTCTTCTAGAATTCGACCCTCAGATTATAGTTATTATGACCTAGCGGCTTAACTTTACGCCAAGAAGTAGATCTTAGATGAATTTAAGTGTTATTTTTTACATCTCTGCTTATATATGCATATGCCCCCCCATATATATAAATATATAAATATGTATATACATATATATATATATATATATATATATGTATATATATATTTAGGCGACATTATTTCTTTTAAACATATTTCAATAAATAAGATATATATTTTATCTATTAATATATGTTTTGGATTCTTTCCCACTTCTGAATAACTTTCTTCACTAATGGCAGGAATTGGTTGATGTATTCGCCATATTTGTCGTGAGTCCGAGGGATTTTATATTCTTCCCGATCCAGGAAATGGTGTGTGTATATATATATATATATATATATATATATATATATACATATATATATACATATATATATATATATATATATATATTTATATATATATATATATAAGTTATAAAATGTATATGGCGATTAAGCTATATGCGCATAAACCTGAAGAATCCTAGAGTTGATGAAACGCGGATTATTCATTGTAGCTTAATCGCCATATACATTTTATAATTTACTAACTAGCTCTACCTACGTATTGAGGACTTTTGAAGTAAATACTTACAGTTAACGCATAAATCTATACTTTCGTATATTAATTTTATGTGAGTTCAATAAGTAGTTATATATATATATATATATATACGTGCATATATTTTTTCGCTCTAAACTAATATATATATATATATATATAAATATATATATATATATATCTATATATATATATATATATATATACGTGCATCTATTTTTTTGATCCAAACTAATATATATATATATATATATATATATATATATATATATATATATATACATATATATATATATATTACTGTGTCAATAATTTACTTGCAGATTAGTAAATTATTGTACGTCACGAAAACATAAAAATTGTATCATTAAATTGCTGCCACGCACATTATTTTTATTAGTTGTAAATTTTATCGCTCGATCTCTGTTACTTACTCCAAATTTAAAACTCGTAAAACTAATATATAACCTGAGAGCGGAAAATGCAATTTAAAAGGAAGCGTCCTCTTTCTTTTATATGTGTCGTGTAATAGCATGAATCTGCAAAAAAATGTGCCTAATTTGCATTATGTGTAATTATTATGATGTAGATATTCTACATGATTCAGTCTTGCCTAATATTTTCGGAAAATTTTATAGTAAACACAAACCTCTTTCTATATACATTTATGTATACGTATATGTATATATGTTTTACAAATTTTGCCTTCCAAAATTCCTTGCTAATTTCAAGTCTACAGACATGAACCGTAATATGGATATTTAGTTAAAAATGTTCCCTAAAAACTCTTATGTAAGATTTTGTTCTACAGATATTAACCTTAACATATAGGGTATTCGATACAAGCAAAACTTTATATTTCGTTTCTAGCCCGGGAAAGTTTGTGAAAGTTTTAGAAAATTTACAAAATAGAAATTTTCAGCTTAAGATTGAACGACACCATTACATATATGCATGCGTAACTAAATAACTCTTGGTGCATATTTGGATTTTAAGCTTTGCAGCAAACGTCTTTATAGCTCACGCATTAACGTAAAAGGAATAAGTAACTCGTAAGCTAAATATTTTGCTTTTCGTGGTGGCGCACGAGTATTTCTTTTTTTTTCTTTTATTTTATAAATCATTTCTATGTGTTTGGTCTAATATAACTTAATAATAAATACGAAATCCGCATTAATCTACAAATCATATTAAGCGCATCTTACGGCCCGGCAATTCCGGACAGGCTGCTAGTGTGTATATATATATATATATATATATATATATATATATATATATATATATATGTATATATATATATATATATATATATATATATACATACATGTATATATGCGTGTCTGTGTTTGTATGTGTAAATATACTGTATTTCCTCATAATATATGCCAGTTCTTATTTAAGAAGCTCAATGTCATTACAGAGCAATGTAATGAATGTATGACCGAAGTCTATATTCCAAAGTTCATGATTTTTATATTACAATTTATTTCTTTAATTCAGATGACTTTTAAAATTCTTGACAGTATATGTTTAGTAACACAAAATCAATCACTTTATTATTATATCAATCAGTGAATATATTTTGCACTTAACTCATCAGAAGAAATAGCAACAATTAATCCATGAAAAAAGAAAAGTGTGGCTTGACATGATTACCAATCCAAAAATTATATGTTTATAATGTGTTTACTTTACATCGATTTGAGTTTAAAGATTTCTAAATTCCGAATGATGTAATGTAAATAAAGTATAAGCTATTTACAGATTCTCTCCCAATTCAGATCTACAGGTACTTTTATGTGAAAAGAAACTCACGTATTTCATGAGTAATTGATAGAGCTTGACAGGTTGTACTTCAGTTGTTGTCGCAAATGATAGAACACCATTAGGCACTAAATGTAAACACATAATTCATCGATGGACCAATCATTTTTAACATGTAATTAATTCTTGTCATTATGTGGATGATTAAATTCTGATATTTTTACACGCAGCACTCTACAGACTCGGTCTTATTCCTTATTATATCGAAGTTAATGCATGTATTATAATAATAAAGTTGATGAAAAAATTTACAAGTGATGGTAATATATCAGCAAAACATTTTTGTATGCTAGTAATACACCTTGAATAAACATCTAGAACCGTTCGTAATTATCAAAGAAAAAGGTTGTGTACACAGTTATTTCAGAAATTCATCACAAATGCCTCTCAAGAATAGGTGAAATAAATCTGCTTGTAATTACTACTGTGGTGTATTTAAGTGTTAAGTTGCTCGCAGCTGAAATGAGGATTATCTTCTGAATAAAAGTTATAGTTAATCTTGTGGCTAAAAGTTATAAGCATTATACTTAAATCCCAAGGGGAGTAGATGATACTCGATAAAAGTGTGAAAATAGTACGGTAAGGTTGCAGACGTAGAAATTTAGACAACCGATGTAGACTAGTTTAATTTTGTTACTATTTTTTCACCGAATATTTTGGAAAGAACTTTTTAAGGCATCATACTTGTCTTTCCTCCTACAATTACTGGAATAATAAAGAACTTCCAAAAGTTGCTTTACTCTGTTCACACACACATATATATATATATATATATATATATATATATATATATATATATATATGTGTGTGTGTGTGTGTGTGTACGTATATATGTGTGCATATGTGTATGTAAATACTATCCAAAGTAAAAACATCGGATTGAAAGAGGTTGTTGATAGTCTTCCTTAGAAGGTGTAAGTTATTATGTTATTCAATTTACAAAAAAATAAGCAATCATAATTAGTCCGTACATATATCTACTGTTTTAATCTAAAAATATTTTTACAGGTATTTCTTGCCCCCAGTGCTTACACAAACTAGTTCTTTAATGAAAAAAGATTGCAGTTGTCTGAAGAATATTTTTAGATAGAATCACTAGATTTGTTGTTACGAAAAATGCTGTCTTCAGTTGCCTACATACGCATATATATATATATATATATATATATATATATATATATATATATATATATAGAGAGAGAGAGAGAAAGAGAGTGCTTCCTTACTTTAGTAGTATTCCAATAAAGAACATGTAACGTGGTAAACGAAGTAAATTTGTGTACACCGACTGTATTTCGCTGTGTGCATTCTCAATAGAATGTTTCATTCGTTCATTTTGTTGGAGAAAACAACTGCACCTTGACTGAGATGTCACAAATGCGAAAACATATAAATAACAATCTTTAAACAAGAAAGTAAACGATTCCATTACACATCTTCTCAGTCAGGAACAGTCCTTAGTTCGTGATGTTGGCTCAACATAGAACGCACGATTTCTCATTTTCTAGTCAACAATATTTTCCGGCGTACGTTATTGTTACAAAACAACGTGGAACGTTCAAATCGTGTTAGATATTTTTCCGTAGTTCTATGTTCGAATTTGATCTCATTTTTGGGTTAATAGTTATAGCTTGTTTAAATGCCTAAGTTCTCATCAACCGGACTCTATAATACTTAGCTCGCTGCACCTTATCATAAAAAAGAGTGATACAGAATTTAAGCCTGCTGAATCAAGTATTATCCGATAAAACTTATAGAGCAAATACTCACACACACACACCAACGCACACAAACAAAGACATATATAATATACATAAAACCAACAACTTAACATTATTTCGCCGTATCTTATCATAACAAATATCTATTTAAAATTCCAATCAAATTTAACCAGCAGTGTCCGTGGAACGTGAAATAGACAGACATACTTCAAATACAATATGGACACCAATATTTTTATTCATACACTTTTTTCCAAATTTTTTACGTAATTCGCTAACATACCTTACTTATTTTCACCTAAAAATATTTTTAAAAAATCATAATAAATAAATCATATGTAAATTAGATGAGCCTGTGTACTGATTGTAAAATGTTTTTTCCTCAACTTTGATACGCAACTACACATTGGTTTACACCAAACACTTTTATTAAGACAGTTGATCTTTCGAGATTTGCCTTTAATTCAGATATTTACCACTTCTACAGTATTTATTTCTAAGCAGTTTCTCGCTCTCTTGTGTATCTTTTTCTCAAGAGTATGATCACTAATATGCACTACGTACTTAAACGAGATTCACCCATGTTCATCCATGCTGGGCTAAGCCAGCGATACCCCTAGTATACAGAATGTCCCGGATGCAAACGGAACACCCAAAACGGTTGTATATCGGCGTATGTTGACTCTAATTTTGTGTACTCCAATTACTTACAGTTAAATATATATTGTCTGGTATTGTTTTTTTTCAGAATTGGCCCTCTACTAATTCTTATTTTGTTAATCAAACTAGTATATGTTGTGTTCCATGGTTAATTCCGTGACACATAGTCGGCTAATAATATGTTTTTTTACAAGAAATTAAAATCTTTAAAATAATGTATATCGAGCAATCACCATTTCAAATTATAAAACATGTAAACTTGTTAATTTCTATACTATCAACATATTTGTAAAATTTCATATCAGGTCGACAAATATGGTCTTACAGTTTTATACTGTAACATTACGTTAAACATATCTCGGCTCAAACCAAATCGAGATAAGCACTCGCAGAATCAACACATATTTTCCAAGGAAGAACAAGTGTATTTGTTCTGGTAACATAAATATATTGCGTTCTGATAACAATTAATCCTTACTGAAGACATTTGGGATATTGCTTAGTTTTGTTAAGCATTTCTTAGCCTAATTTTTTCTAGATGCTTGCAAAATGGCAGTCCGTAGGTGAGAGGGATGTAGAACATTGCGGATTATGTAAAGATTCACAGTATAATTCCTTTTTCGTCCGGGTGTTTTAAGCAATGCGCGCTTGGTCACTGTCGGGGAAGAAATTTGGGCCTTATCTGTTAACTAATACGATGGTGTTGTCGAAGTATGTGTTGCATTTCATATATTTCTTGGCAATATTTTTACGCCGTAATAATGTCGCCGGCATTAAAATATATAATCAATGAGACCTGTTTAATACCACAAAACAATCAACCTGACTTTTGTTTTAGGGCACCTCAAAATCAGGAAGTTACGTGGAAATTCATTTGCGTTTTACCAGTGGGCTGAGGGTCACCTTTTGTCGTAGAGGGAAAACTATCATTGCAAGTCACAGCCTGATCTAGAAGCGGATGATTCTTCTTGCATAAAAGAAGGAAATTGGCACTTCTGCACGATGGTTCTATTGGTTGCTATGCTATCTGTGAGGCCCTTGTTTATCAAGTTATTTTGCCTTTTTATCTCCTTAAAGTAGTTAGGAATCGTCGTGTACGTTTCGTCTAATTCAGAAGGAAGGCTTAAAACAGTCGTGCATGGATTGGCGTTGACTAAGGCTCGTAAGTGGTTGTTGTCAACATCAGATGGCTGACCACTAGGTTCTTTATCTTCAATTCTAATCTCGGTAACAACATTTCTACAACCGTCATTTTGCTGTGCGTTCAGTAGTGGTTATTGGCCCAACGCACCGTTAATATCGCGAGTTATTCAAAAGCCTTTGGTCCTATTTAAATTGAAATAGCAAAATTGTGTGAATTTGCTTTATTTCTATCTTGCATTAAACGTTCTAGAAAGTATATATGTAATTGTCTTGACACGAGTGTAATTTAAACGATTAGTTAGCGCGACTAACTCTTTAAAATCATACATGAAGTAAAAGTAATGTAAGGAGAACTTATATAAAATACATCATTCGAAATCCAAATAAAAAAAATACAAAAATATTATTTTCAAGTTAATATTAAATATATTATATATTATATATATATATATATATATATATATATATACATATATTGTGTGTGTCTTTTTAATAATAAATTGAGTTATATACATGTTTACATAGTATATATTTGCCGATAAACTTGCATCCGAGTAACTCTACTTCCTCGAATATTGCACTTTCTATCGTTTCTCTCATTATATATAATATTATCAAATTAGTATTTGTTAAAAACAAAGGTTGTATCCATGAGGAGGGTTTCTACGAGGTTAGAAGCTCTAACCTACATTCACAATACTATCATCGAGATCATAGACTGATGCTTGCGTGCAGTTAGGAAGAATTTACCTGCAGACATGGGAAGCGAAAAAAGTTTGGAAGAAATATATGTCGCTGTTGTAGCTGTGAAAAATGCATTAGTGCAATGTAACACCTGATATATTCCATGTTTTCTTCCGCAGAGATGAGAAAATGTCCCGTTAGGCGAAACGAATGTCATGCACATATTTTTGTGAGCTTATTTGCTGCACAGAGTGTATAATTCTCCGCTAACGTATTGTGATTAGTAACTAGCGGGACCTGTGGAAATTCCACAGCGAACATTTTAATATGAAACATGTTAACGTTAACACTCTGTGATTGTTTAGCATAAATGGAGAAGCATTATTATTGTTATAACTCTTTCATTAAAATGGCAGATGTATTTACCTCAGCTATCATGAACGCCATACATAGTCCTGTCGTAAAATACGCTTACACATAATATTTTAATTCATGCAGATATCGCGTATATTGCTAATAAATAAATTTTCTCTCGATCTTATATATAAAAAATTGACATTTCAAAAATAAAAAGATATCCATATACGGTTGCATCAGTTTTAATCGAAACCGAAATCAAATATATATATATATATATATATATATAAATGTACATTTAGTTCGTCACAAGTGAATAAAACCATATTTCTACGTTACCAATTTATTTGAAATTTTCAGACAACCCATCTTTAGAGTCGAGGGATGTTTTTATGCTATTAAAATACATTTTCCTCTCGAATTATTAAAATATTAAATAAAATAATATATTTTCGTAACCGTTTGTGCGAAACTGTTCGGTTTCATTTGTTTATCTTCCAATTTTGTTTGATTTAAACATTTTTTCTTTATTATATAAGGCAGAAACAAGTTTGTCGCTTGCTTTTTGAGGTTTCTTTTGTTTTTTATTTGTTTTTCGATATAAGATTGGTTTGCAGTGCTAATGCAAAGAGTGGTCCGCGCTATTTTTTAAATCGTATTTCCACGTTTAATTAAAGTTTTATTATATGCTTTCTTATTCAATTGTAAGGTAAAAATACAGATTAGGTACAAAACACCCTCCCGCCCCCATGTTAAGGATGGCTTTTTAAATAATAACGTTATTATTTCAACACGGATCACTCCCTGCATGAGTACTGTACTTTCACCTAACAATTTAATAAACAAAACATGGTACTTATGCAGATAAAGTACCATAATAATATAATAATAGAATAATAACGTTATTTAGAAAGCCATTCTTAACATGGGGAGGGCGTTTTGTTACTATTCTATACTTTCACCTAAAAATTTAATAAACAAAATATGGTACTTATGCAGAGAAGGTACCGTGCTGAAATAATAAGAAAGTCATTCTTAACATGGGAAAGAGAGAGTGTTCTGTAACTATTTTATATTTTCATCTAACAATTTAATAAACAAAAGGTTTATCCTGACGCTGTGCACTTCTTTATTTACATTGGAAGTGACGTCACACAAATCTTATAATACGGATGGCTACAATTGTAAAAATAATTTGTTTTATTTTTCTCTCCCATTTGTTATATTGGTATTTGAGCGGAGAATTTAACATTTATTTTCATTTTGAGAATTTGTTTTAGTTTTTAATTACGAAAACAGCGGAGAATTTCCCCCTCTCCCATTTCCTCTTTTGAGCGGAGAATTTATTTGATTTTCAATTTGAGCTCTTTTTCCGATCCGACGTTACCTTTTACAGGTACTCCCGCACTTTACGACCCGAGCTATTTTTAACGCTATTATTTAGACACCTATTATTTAACATGGGGAAGGGAAGACGTATTGTAACTGTTCTGTACTTTCACCTAACAACAATTCAATTAAAAAAAGTTAAATATGAAGAATTACTCCACCCTCGAATATTCCTTTAAAATTACCACTCTTAAAGGTATTCGGAGTCGCTGAAAACGAAAATAACGTTTAAAATTACGACAAACGAGTAGTTTCCAAGATATGAAGAAATGCTAGTTTTAAAAAGTGGGGGATCACTTTTCTATAATAATTTAACGTAAAATGACCACCCACTTTGTGGCCACGAGTAACTATAAAAGGTAACGTCGGATCGGAAAAAGAGCTCAAAATGAAAATAGAATAAATTATCCGCTCCAAATAAGAAATGGGGGGGGTAAAATTCTCCGCTGTGTTACTAATTAAAAACTAAAACAAATTCTCCAAATGAAAAGAAATAAAAAAATACCAATATAATAAATGGGAGGGGAAAAAATTAAATTCGCTAAAACAAATTATTTTTACTTGTAAACTGGTTTATTAATTGCAGAAAACAAAAACAAACGGGAGAAAAAGGAGCTCAAAATGAAAGAAAAATAAAACAAATAATTTTTACAATTGTAGCCGTCCGTATAAAAAGATTTGTGTGACGTCACTTCCAATAAATAAGTGCACAACGTCAGGATAACCAACAAAAGTTAGTACTTATGCAGAGAAGGTACAGTGCTGAAATAAGACCGTTATTTAGAAAGCTATTCTTAGCATGGGGAGGGAGTTTTGCATCTATTCTATACTTTCACCTAACAATTTAATTAACAAAAATAGATAGTACGTATGCATAGGAAATATCCTGCTGAAATAACGTTATTTAGAAAGACATTCTTCACATGGGGATGGTATTTTGTTACTATTCTGTCCTTTCACCTAACAATTTAAAAACAAAACATGGTACTTATGCAGAGAAGCAACCCCGCTGAAATAATGACGTTATTATTTAGAAAGCCATTCTTAACATAGGGATAGGGGTGCTGTGTAACTATTCTGGACTCTCACCTAACAATTTAATAAATAAAAGTTAAATTTAAGCAGACAAGGAACAGTACTGAAGCATTAACATTATTTAGAAAGCCATTCTTAACATGGGGAGACAGGATGTTTTCTAACTATTCTGTACTTTCGGTACTGATGCAGAGAGTGGTCTGCGCAATTTTTTAAATCTCATTTCCACGTTTAATTAAAGTTTTATGATATGTGTTTTATTTAATTGTAAGGTTAAAGTACAGAATAGGTACAACCCCCTCCCCATGTTAAGAATAGCTTTTTATATAATGACGTTATTATTTCAGCACGGATCACTCTCTTCATGAATACCGATTAATGTTTTGTTCTTTGCTTTTTTACCGTATTTTGGGTTTTTTTCCAAAAAAACTTTAACAAAAATTGAAAGTACACGTTTTTCTTTTTTTTACAGACGTTGTTTTTACATGAGAAAATATGAATGTTTTTTTCTTTATTAAAGCAATCTATTACTCGTGCACTTATTGATCCGTGCTGAAATAATAACGTTATTATTTTAAAAGCCATTCTTAACATTGGGAGAAGAGGATGTTTTGTAACTATTCTGGACTTTCACTTAACAATTTAATAAACAAAAATTAAACTTAAGCAGAGAAGGAACAGTACTGAAGCATTAACATAATTTAGAAAACCATTCTTAACATTTAGAGGGAGGGTGTTTTCTAACTATTCTGTACTTTCGGTGCTAATGCAGAGTGTGATCGGCACTATTTTTTAAATCGTATTTCCACGTTTAATTAAAGTTTCATGATATGTTTTTCATTCAATTGTAAGGTTAAAGTACAGATTAGGTAAAAACTCCTCCCCTCCACATGTTAAGAATGGCTTTTTAAATAATAACGTTATTATTTCAGCACGGATCACTCCCTGCATGAATACCGATTAACGTTTTGTTCTTTGCCTTTTTTTACCGTATTTTTTGTTTTTTTTTTCAAGAAAACCTTTTTTTAACAAAGATTGAAAGTGCACGTTTTTTTTTTTTTTTACAGAAATTGTTTTTATATAAGAAAATATGAATGCTTTTAAAGAAATTGGGTACTCGTGCACTTATTGTTCCGTGCTGAAATAAAAACGTTATTATTTAAAAAGTCATTCTTAACATGGGGAGAAGAGGGTGTTTTGTACCCATTCTGTACTTTAACCTAACAATTGAATGGAAAAAAAACGGTAAATTTTTAGATTAGGTCCACCTCCATAATTTTCTTATAAATGACGACTTTTGGAGGTTTTCGACTATGCTGAATACGGAAATCGCATTGAAATTTTGCAGAAATATGTAGTTATCGTGATATTAAGAATGTGTATAATGCATTGTAATCTCTGGCAGCCGTCTATTTTACACGCTTGCGTGCGTCATAAACAAATCTATATGCGTAACAAAGATGGCCGCCAAATAATACAATGCATAAAACAACTATCTATATCTCGATAACTAATTATTTCTGCAAAATTCCAATGCGATTTTTTTATTCAGCATAGTCGGAAACCTTTAAATGTCGTCATTTAAAAGAAAGTTGTGGAGGTTGACCTAATCTAAAAAAAATACCAAAAAAAACATAAACCTTTAATTTAGCTTGGAAATACGATTTAAAAAAATAGCGCGGATCAGTAAGTGCATTAGCACCCATTAATTGACTCACGTGGCCTTATTGCCAAATAAGGTCCGGCTACAATGTTGAATGCGGCGTTCACATTGTTTTTTTTGTTTTTGTTTCAAGTTAAATTCAACTTTCACTATATCTTTTTATTTTTTTATAATTTCACAATATCTTTTTCTAATAAAAAATTGTTAGTTAAAAAAGCACAGGATAGTTACCAAACACCATCCCCTCTCTATGGTAAGAATGGCTGAAAAAATATTAGGTACTCATGTAGAGAGTGATCCGTGCTGAAATAATTATGTTATTATTTAAAAAAGCCATTCTTAACATGGGGAGGGGATGGTGTGCTGTATCTATTCTGTACTTTAACCTTACAATTGAATAAAAACATATCATAACACTTTAATTAAACTTGGAAATTTGAAAAATACATACGGTGATGGGCACTGTTGA
Source organism: Euprymna scolopes (assembly GCF_053919585.1). Taxonomy (NCBI): domain Eukaryota; kingdom Metazoa; phylum Mollusca; class Cephalopoda; order Sepiida; family Sepiolidae; genus Euprymna; species Euprymna scolopes. The sequence continues at coordinate 18,158,237 of NC_136493.1, forward strand.
TGATGTTAAGTTTGAGAAAATGATTTAAAACTAAAAAAAAACTTAACAAAATACCATCAGAAACCCACCGAATATGTCAGCCTATGTCACAATAACATATAATCAGTAGGTGTCTGAAATTGTTTTGTATAGTTTTTGTAACAGTTTACTAAACTTAACGTATTCAACAGAGTCTGCGACCATTCGTCTTTTTCAAATACATAGATAAACACTGCGTTTTTTGAGCCGATTAAACATTTTACATTAAATAAAACACTAAAAAAATAATCCAGTTAGATAGAAACGTAATTTACCTTACCTTAGCTTTCATTTATTCGTTTTTGAATAACTTTATTGAATCTGTGTATAGTAACACCACCCTTACCCAAATATTAATTAAAAACTCACATTTTTTAATACAATAAAAAACAAAACCATTTAGCGTTTCAGTTGTTTAGCAACTATCGGCTTAATTCACTGAATGCTGGTCGAACCCAAGCCATGATTGATGGTAACTCCCGAGGATTCGGATCCAATTCTGCAAGAGTCCCATTTTTTTTTCATTTTACCCTTTTTTAATTTAGTTTTTGGAGCGGATTGCTGTACTAAGAATATAAGAAACATGCATTTTCTCTTTTTATTAGAATTTTCCATTAAATGAAATTAAGCCACAGCAACGCGTGGCAGGGTACAGCTAGTATATATATATATATATATATATATATATATATATATATATATATATATATATATATATATATATATATATATATTATATATATATATATATATAGTAAAGTAATTCATAATATATATAGAGTAAAATAATTCAAAATTTACAATTATTAGCCGGTTTCAAAAGGAAAAAAAATCAAAACCAATAAATTGTACTACTGTTTCGGAAACGATGTTTTTATTGAATAGACACTATGGCTTGAACACTAATTTTATCATTTTATTTTATAAAACAAATCTTCTCATCAGCAAAAATTAGTGGGGCAGGGTAAAAACACCAACCATAAAACTAGGATTTATTTTAAAGCAAGGCAGACATACCTTTCATTCGCCCGCTGGAAGTATCTTTCTCCATCCATTCATTGGCATGTTGTTAACATTAAACAATATAAATAAAATAATGTTTCCTTATCTATAATCGAACCGATACCGAAACTTATGAATAATTCTGTGTAAAATTATTGATATAAAAAAGATGACTTGATAGCGATCAGCTATAATCAAAACCGAAAACAAAACCTATTACGATTTCTTTTGTAAATTTATTTATTACACGAAATTGAGTGCAATAAATGTCAAATGAAAATCACTTGGCAGAAAAAAGAGGTAAGGATGACACACAATATAACACATACACTATCATATTAATTAAAACAAAAAAAAATTATAACACATACACTATCATATTAATTAGAAAGAAAAAGGAAGGTAAAAGAAGGTCAAAGAAGGCCAAAGCATCAGCAGCAGCAGCAGAAGAAGAAGAAGAAGAAGAAGAAGAAGAAGAAGCAACGCTGGTATACTGGTATTACTAGTGGAAAATTAAAAACAAAACACACTTTAAATATTTTATATATTAATATATAACTTTTTTATATTTCTATGTTCATTCGGAACTAATAAACTAATCATTATACAATAATTGTTTTAACTCTTCCTGAGCTTTCAGATGTGAAATGTGAATTTTTCACATTGCATATGCTGCATAAATTATACTCCCTTAATTCTAGTGTTTTATGGACTATTTTAATGTTTTTCAGGACGTAATATAAGCACAACAGCCATTAAAAATTTAAACTATTAAATATTTACGATAAAATTTATTCATATTCCGTGAAAGTCCATGTATTAAAATGACTTCTTAATATCATATAAGCTTCAGATATTTTTAAAACATGACTTCTCCTCTTAGTAACCAACGAGAACAAAGAGCCTTTGAAAATTCAAATACACATATCCGACTTTTCTCATAAGTGTGATCTTATGTCGACTTTCAAATACCTTAGCGAAAACATCGAATGCTCGCTTTCTGTCCAGCTCTCATCATAAAATATGAAAAAAAACATAAATCTTCTCCACCCGTGAATCTATTTCTTACGCTTTCTCTCTCTTTATATCCATACATCTTTTCTCATATAAGTGACTTTGTAATTGTGCCTGCTTTACGATATTTTCCAATCTACTTTGGCAATTCTTTGCTTACACATGAAACTTGACGAATTAAACAGTTAAGACATGTTAAGCCTATTTAGTTTTGTTTTTAGTCAGTGGACATATTTGATAAAGCGTTCAATGTGTAAAAAAAAATTAAACTCTGCAGTTATGTGGCAAATTAATGTGTATACTCTACGCGTGCACCAATACACATTTATACATCACTGCGTACATCTTAAAAGTGTATATATCTATATGTATTATATTTGTGAATGCTGTTTAAAAGTAAAATGATTATGTTACAGTTTTACTGGATGAAAATCATGCATGTCTTAGTGAAATAATACATGTATATTTTACGATCTGGATATTCCTTATATATATATATATATATATATATATATATATATATATATATATATATATATATATATACGCATATATATATATTAATATATATATATATATATGTATATGCATATATATGTGCGTATATGTGTATATATACATATATATACACACATATAAATATATATATATGTATATATATATACATATACATATATATATATATATGTATATATACAGATAGATATATACAAATTATCACACTCCTTATTGATGATTGTGTAAGCAGGAAACCATAGTGGATGTACGTACAAAATAATTAATTCGAACGATATATATATATATATATATATATATATATATATATATATATATATATATATATATATATATATATATATGTGTGGGGGGGGTGTCTGTGTGCATGTATATATATATATTTTGTTATGTCATTATTGTAGGTATTTAATTAGTAGAGTAAAAAATAATCACATATATATTTATATTAAACATGGAATGGAATGTATATATATATATATATACATATGTATAGTAATATATAAATACATATATATTAATAACATCTTCTTAATTTATATTGTATGCGCCTTGATATTTAGGTCATGTGTTTGGCTGTTAAACAATGGATGCCCCAACTGACTATAGATCGCAGTTTTTATTTAGATGTCACAGATATATTTCCAAACTCTCACATTTAATGTTGAAAAATCTCGCCATCCTGTCCTGTATTAACTGCTTCCGAACCAAATCAAATCGACCAAATGAAAACGCTACAGTTAAAATAGTTTCGCACTTTATTCCTAAATTCCAATAACAGTTCAAGTTTCGTTAACATTTGGTGATTTCCCAGACAATCCCATTTAAAATTTACTTACGAAAAAATAACTATAAACAAACGCACTCCTAATGCTTTCCTGTGTAGCATTGGGTACATTTTAATATATTTTGTTTTACATATGCATTTATATTATTATGTAGCAGTCCATTTTATTACCGTTTTTATCTCTTTAAATAACTACGCTACCTATTTTGCTGTTATAATCGAACAGCTGGCGCTAGATTTCCAAATCTAATTATATAGGAAATCTTAGTAAAGATGCCCTACAGCATGGAAAATATTTCGCATAACATTTGTTTTTTAGTAAAGTAATTTGTCCGGAAGCAAACATACGCAGAATTCAAAAATTCATGAAAGAAAAGTAGCGGCGATGTGCATCAAAACACCTGCACTCATTTGCATAAAATAGTTAGTCAACTTTAAAGGTGCTTTCTCAACTGTAAATGTTATTGAAAACTATCGGTCCGAATAATATGGAAACACTGGAAATGCACTAAAATTTAACGTTTATTTTATACGTTCGAGGAGACGTGATGTTGTCCAGGATTAAATTATGATCAACGAATGTGGTCTGCTCCCATATTTTTATAGTCTTCAGTTTTGGATAAATCGACTATTTTTCCATCAAATTGATTGCCTGCTTTACTTGAAGACGTATCGGGGTGCATCGAGAGGGAGATTTACACGCCTCCCCGCAGTGAATTACTTCACAAAACATAGTACACTTCGTTGCACTGTAGATATTCTACGATATATTTTATGAAATTATATATATATATATATATATATATATATATATATATATATATAGTCATCCGCATACGGTACTCTTTCGCTGTTTCAAAGCTCATCAGTACGGCTAGATAGGCAACTAACTCAAGTCAGAATTGAAACCCGACCGCGTGTACGACAGTTTTGCCCCCTAACCATTACGCTGGTCGGCGGCTGCTGTGCGAGTCGTGAATTACCGTTGTTTTGACATCGTCCGATATATCTAATCTCGATTTGGTTACACAAAGAGAATCATTTATATATATATATATATATATATATATATATATATATTATAATTTAAAGCTGAGCGTATGTGTGTGTGCGTGTGTGTATGTGTGTGTGTGTGTGCCTGGTCACGAATAGACTCCTATATAGTTGACTATTATAGAAAACTGATAACATATAATCATAGAAGATGTATCGAGGATCAGGAATGGGTATGTTTGATCTGGCAGTACGGTGGTTCATAAAAATTGCGGGGGCTGCGTTCGCGTCTGGCCCCCAAATTATGGAAATAAAAAATGGGAGAAAAACGTTTACAAGTGTTTTTTTTATATAGATGTATTAAGAATACTTTAATAAGTATGTTTACACTTAAATCGGCATAGTATAATCAATAGAATGGAAATAGGCACAAAACTTACTAAAGACTTGTCATATCTATCTGCGTAAGTATACTTTGATAATTATGTTTCTGTTTGAAGAAATATGGTATGGAAAGTTATGGGGTGTTAGTTCGCGCCTGACTTCCATAGAATGGAAATATGACCCAAATTTTTACAAGGTTTTTCAATATAGATCCACAGAATATTGTGATAAGTGTTTCAGTGTGAACAGGTATGGTATAATAATTATGGGATTATCTATTTTATTTTGACTTTCATGCTACTTTGCTTTGGTTTTGATACCTCCAAATTCGAAGCTATCTCTTTGCAACTGCTCCTTTTCATAACCTATCATACCTTCATAAATCAAAGGACATTTTCCGTAGGCTGTTTTTGAACCCAGTTAACGACGGCTACTTTTGGTAGTATATATATATTTATATATATATATAAGGAATAAACATTACAAATAAATTTACCAAAATGATCCAAAATGGTAAAACAATTCTCGAGGCATAATAAAGAATTAATATTTATAAATTAACTTTAACCAGATGTAAAAGCTCGATAAAACCAAGTAGGAGATAGAGCTTATAATAAGCTTGTGTATGTCAAATCCGATCCCGCATTTTGTAATTCCTACCGTCCGAGTAGAAGGAAAGTATTTCTTCGAAACTCCGTGGATTAAGGACTATCCACTTATTAAGTGTTTCCTTTTCAGATTAAATATGTGTTTAACTCTTTTTCAAAGTGAGTTTTAACATGTTTTTTTAACTATTTGCTCTTATATCATCTCTCTCTCTATATATATATATATATATATGTATATATGTATATATGTGTATATATATGTATATATGTGTATATGTATATACAGATGTGTATATATATATATATATATGTGTGTATATATGTATATATATATAGTTGTATATATATATGTATATACAGATGTGTGTATATATGTATATATGTATGTATATATATGTGTATGTATATATATGTATGTATATATATGTGTATATATATATTTATATATATATATTTATATATATATGTATATATATATGTATATATATATGTATATATGTATATATATATATATATATATATATAAATATATATATATATATATAGAGAGAGAGAGGATAAAATATAAAAAAAAAAGAAATTGTGTAAGGAATAGTAGAAAAGGAAACAATCTCAGCGAATAACCATGAGTTCTAAATCATGGGTATACTCTCTTTGCTTTTACACAGAGATGGTTAGTACAAATTAATTGATATTGCTTGGAGAATTTTTAACTGAACTCTCCACTGCGCTCTCTTTGAAACCGAGAAGTTTAATCAGTTTACACAGAGCGCGCTCGGGAATTCACTTAAAATTCTCATGGCGGTATCCATTAATTTGCGTCAACCATCTCGGTGTAAGCAAAGATAGTATACCCATGATTTATGGTTATTTGCTGAGATTGATTCTTTTTCTCCTATTCCCTATACAATTTGATATTTTTAATCTCCCTATTAATTAATGGTCTTCTGACCAGGTTTTTAACGATATATATATTGCCTTTAATTAAAGTTCAAAATGCAAAAGTAATCTATCATGCATGATTTTTTCTTCAAACGGAAACATTTATTTCAAACTCGCCCTGCCATACCAAAAACCTATAGATTTGTTTTTTTTATCGGATATTCCAAATAAATTGTGATGTTACGTTCTGTAAGACATTATCAATATCGCCGCCCCCTCCTTTCATTGGTTTATTTCGATTATCAATCATCGATACATCTTTAAAATATTCCGGCAAAAAACGTATCTAAGAACTCAGCCACACACACATAGTACGTTCGTGCGAAATCTCATAAAATTCAGCTCAGCCGTTTCTGAGTACATAGAAAACGAACTTGCACACACAGACACAGAGAGTATCTCTCTCACTCTCTCTCTCTCTCTCTCTCTCTCTATATATATATATATATATTAACTAGCTGTACCCTGCCACGCGTTGCAGTGGCTCAATTTGGTGTAATGGAAAAATTTAATAAAAGAGAAAATGCATGTTTCTTATATTAGTACAGCAATCCACTGCAAAAAGTGAAAAAGAAGGCGAAACTGAAAAAAATGGTGCTCTTGCAGAATTTGATCTGGATCCTCGAGAGTTTCTGTCAATCATTCATGTTTTGGACTTGACCAACAATCAGTGGATGAAGCCGAACGTAGAAAAATGTTGAAACGCTAAATGCTTTGTTTTTGTTGTTGTTTTAAAAAATGTGATTTAGTAATTAATATTTGGTTGATGGTGGGGGGAGGGGGGTTACTATACACAGATTCGAAAAAGTCGTCCAAAAACAAATAAATGAAAGCAAAGGTAAGGTAATTTACGTTTCTACCTAATTGGATATGTGTTTAGTGTTTTTATGTAATGTAAAATATTTAATTGGCTCAAAAAACATAAATGGTCGCGAATTCTGCTGAATACGTTAAGTTTGGGAAAGTAAGTTGAAAACTAAAAACTATACAAAACAGTCTCTGAAACTCACCGAACATATGTTACCATGACATAGGCTGGCATAATGGATAGGTTTCTGACAGTATTCTGTATAGTTTTTTAGTTATAACTAACTTTCTCTAACTTAAAGTAATCAACAGTGTCCACCACCATTTGTAGCTTTCAAATACACCAATAAACACTGTTTTTCGAGCCGACTAAACGTTACATTAAATGAAAAGGGTTTATATTACTAAACACAGATACAAAGAAGTTGTCAAAAAATACATATATAACAAATAAATGTTATCAAAGGCAAGAAAAGTAAGTGTTCTACCTAACTGGATAAGATTTTATTGTTTTTATGTAATGTATAATCAGTTCAAACACATTCAATGTTTATCGGTATATCTGAAAAATATAAATGGCGGCAGACTGTATCGAACACGTGAAGTTTGGGGAAATTTTGGGAAAATGAGTTTAAACTAAAAATACTGTTAGGAACTCACTCAATATGTGTTACCATGATGTAGGCTGGCATATAATCGGTGGTTTTAAACTTTTGCTCGATACAGGTGACGACTTTTAAAAATCCCTTTTAGTGATTACCTGGTTTGAGGATATTTGTACAACTAAACGGACAATCTGCTCAAAAAAATCCGGTATTATTTTACTTTAAGGCCCGTTTCACGTTCATATATAACGAAATATTTTATTGTAGATTTCGGTGTGCTAAAAACGAATCTGCAAACCGTTTACGTAGCAAAAAAAAAAAGTTTTCATGACATTCATGAAATTACTTTTTCGAAAAGTGGGTGATCATTTTTCAATCTAAATTGAGCTTAGAATGAGCACCCACTTTCTGGCCACCTGAGAGAGGGGCATTTTTCTGTTTCTTGGCTAAAAAGTTTTTTGTTTGATCTCTTTTGCATGGTAATAACCCCTGAACTCTGGGACTATTTTCTATTTAACAGCCGTAGCCTTCGTTTACGCTATGCGTAAGCATAAACGAAAGCTGTTTAGCCAATAAACATGAGAAAAATCCCCCCTCTCTCAGGTGGCTAGAATGTGGGTGCTCATTTTAAGTTAAATTTACATGAAAAAGTGATCGCCACTTTTTCGAAAAAGTAATTTCTTCATATCATAAAAACTATTTTTTTTGTGACGGAAACGGTTTGCAGATTCGTTTTTAGCACACCAAAATCTACAAAAAAAAATGTGTTATTTACGAACGTGAGACGCACAGCCCTTAATGGAAAAGTATATCAAAAATCCAGGGGAAAATAGTTTTCAATAAAAACAGCAAATGAATTCGATAGAAAAAAAATGGATGCTATTTTTTTTCTTTCTGTGTATTTCTTGGCTAAAAAGTATTTTTGTTTGATTTCTTTTGCATGTTATTAACCCCTGAACTCTGGGACTATTTTCCATTTCACAGACGTAGGCTTTGTTTATGCTATGCGTGAGCATAAACGAAAACTGTTAAATATGCATTCGCGTACCAAAGTGCCTTGTCAAAAAACCTTTAAGCCAATAAACACGAAAATAAATGCCCCTTCCTCAGGTGGCCAGACACTGGATGCTCATTTTAAGTTAAATTTAGATGGAAAAGTGATCACCCACTTTTCGGAAAAAAAAATTTCTTCAGATCATGAAAACTATTTGGATACTCCTTGGGCGTTGAGTTCCATGGCGACCCGCAGAATTATTTAATGGTCGTTCCCTTAGTACCCCCCTAGTAAAGGCTAACACATGCGCACGTAACATTTTTATTTATTTACTTACGTGGTGGAGTTTCTATACAGATAGGTTTTTTTTTTAATTTTTTCACTGGATTATTATTGATTGAACACTAACCAGATTATGAAAAAAAATGGAAAAAAAAATTGAAAAAAAATCATTTCAACATTTGAAAGGGATACTCACTTTTTAGTTACCACGTTCTGGTAAATCGGTCACTTTTTATTTATTTTTTTTTCTAAATACGGAAGTGTCTTCGGGAGATATAAAATTGTCGCATGTTGACGAAGCAATGTATCGGGAGGCGTACGGGATTAAAAATTATTGGTAAAGTTTTAGATTAGGTCCACCTCCTCAATTTTCTTTTAAATGACGACTTGAAATGGTTTTCGACTATGCTGAATACGAAAATCGCATCAAAATTTTGCAGAAATAAGTAGTTATCAAGATATAAAAAGTTGTATTATGCATTGTAATCTTTGGCGGCCATCTTTTTTACGTGTGTGTATTTGTTTATGGCGCGTGTGCACGTAAAAAGATGGCCGCCGAAGAATACAATGCATAATACAGCTATTTATTTCCGCAAAATTTCAATGCAATTTGCGTGTTCAGCAGCATACTCGGAAACCTATAAATGTCGTCATTGAAAGGAAAATTGTTGAGGTGGACCTAATCTAAAAAATATACCAAATTATTAAACATTTCTCCAGCATGTTAGTGAAATTTGTAATACTTTAAAAAAATTAAAAAGAAACAAACCAAAAGTTTTGAAAAAAAACTCACCTTTCACAAAAACAATTTAAAAAAAAACACAAACTGACTAAATAAGTAAAAAAAAATAATTAAAAATCTCGAAACTTTGTTTTCATGAAAACAATTAAAAAAGTCCTGTTCTCTCTATTTTTTCTTCTTTGAGAAACAAATATATTTCTGACTTACAAATGCGGTAGAGACTCATTATTTTTACTTTCTATGGTTTTGATATACCGCGTTTTTATTGCTTACAAAATGGGTGACTGATTTATCAGAACGTTGTAACTAAAAAGTGAGCACCACTTTCAAATGTCGAAATAATGATTTCTTTTTTACATTTTTTTTAATAATCTGTTTAATTAGTGTCCAATCAATAATAATCCAGTGAAAAAAAAATCCAAAAACATATAATTATAGAAATTAAGCATGGGAGTATACAACAACGTCGCCCTTCGCACTTTTACAAACATTTTTTTTTAAAAAGTAACTAAACCATTTATTGATAATTTGTCACGTGTACAAACATTTATTTATTTACGTAGGCTTAACTCCTTTCATGAACAAGAAAAGTTTTTCTCTTTAAGAATAATAAAAGGAAAAAGTTACTGAACATTTATAAAAGGACTTCTTTACATGTAGGCCAGAGGAATAGTTGGCCGAAAATTCGTGAAACAACAACAATACATAAACATGCTGCTAATGCAGAGAGCCGCGCTATTTTTTAAATCATATTTCCACGTTTAAATAACGTTTTACGGTATGTTTTTTATTTATTCAATTGTAAGGTTAAAGTACAGAATAGGTACACAACATCCTTACCTCCCCATGTTAAGAATGACTTTTTAAATAATAACTTTATTTCAGCACGGATCACTCTCTGATTGAGTAATCTTATATGGAAAACAACTCAAAAGCAAGCAACAAACTTTTTTTTTATTGCCTCATATAATAAAGAAAAGATGTGTAAATTAAAAAATTTGGAAGATAAACAAATGAAATATGTTTGTTTTTTTACTTATCGAGTTAACAGAAAATTAAACCTTTCGTCAATTCGTAGCTGTGAAATGAATCGAACCGGAAGTTCAGTTTTATCAACAGAACAGATTCGCAGAAACGGTTAAATAAATATATTTATTTTATTTAATATTTTAATTTTAATTAGGTAAATTTATTTTAATAACATAAAAACATACCTCGACTCTAAAAATGGGTTGTCTGAAAATTTCAAATAAATTGGTAACGTATAAACATGGTTTTATTTGTTTAGAACGAACCAACTTTACATTTTTATATATATAGATAGAGATCATATTTATTTCATGTCCTAATAAGACATTCGCTCATATGGCGGCAAAGTAGATATTCCTGTGTCTGAGAGAAAGATTTTCTAATTTGAGAATAACAGTGATGATTAGACTAATTGTACGAGGAATACAAATAATCCAACTCTACCATTTACCTTTTATTTAGAGTGGATAATTTTTTTTCAGATAATTTTTTGTAAGAGAAGGAAATGTTTAAGTAAGCAGTTGTTCTCAAAGATAAGTTATTCTAAGGTTTTCTGGTATTGTAATATTTGATGGCCACTATTATCTACCACAAAGAACGGATATTGGGTCTTAGACTTAAGGAGCTACTACGTGGGCCATGTTTAGAGGCGACAATGTACACATGACTGAGATCTCGGTTTATACAACATTTATACATTTGCATCTCATAAGAGTCCAGAAAACAGTAAGCAATGCAGGAGATTATAAAATCTAGTAATACAGAGGCGAGGATCTTAAAGTTACCGTCTTTTCAGAACATAGGAATTTCCACAGTGTGAATGGTTGGGTGTTAAAGATAACCTGATGCTAATACCTTGTAAATTAAAAGCAGAAACTTTATTCGTTATTGATTACGTTGCTTTTATATTTTTTCTTTTAATTTCCATCAAATGATTATAGAGAAATTGTGGGCAGATGCTTTAGTTTATAGTGTCATCGTTTATAAAGGCAGGAGTACACTAAACGATTACGATCGATTATTATCAAGTATAACAACATCGAGATGATCTCTGATGGTGGAAATTGAAAAAGAAGTAACCTTTTTGAGATTATGGATTATCAAGACCTTGAAAAGGAGTATCAAGAACTGCGCGCATGTGGAAGATTTTCCCCCTGACCTGCTTCCCGGTTGAATACATCATAGTAGCTTGTAAACTCAATGTAAACAAATTATTGCCGTGATGTCCTTATACGTAATTAATTTTTTTCCAATTTACTACCACCTTACATTCATTAACCTTCATCTTTACATTTCCACGGACCTTGATTACTGATTTTTCCTAAGCAAAACAAATAAATAAATTTAAAATAAAATAAAATAGCTTCTTTACGTTAGAGTTAAAAACGTCTATGTGGGAAACGACACAACAGTATTGTATTCCACTGAGAGGCAATTATATTGTAAGCGTTTTGCCGATACAATTCTCGTTAGAAGGTTCGTACAAATATTCATTACGTGACGTTGATGATTGTTGTTATGTATGGCGGAAAATTTTCCGTAAGTGCCTTACACTTGAGAGAGCGTAAAGTGAAACTCATCAGGAACCTGCCATGAATATAACGATAAAGCAGATATAGACTCGTAACCTCTCTTCTGTTACAGAGAAGTAATAGGAGATAAAAAAAAACATCGCCAATAAAATTTCGAAATCGGTTTTGCATCCAGTTGTTTCAGGGAAAGTTAACACCCGCAGCTTCTAACTGTATGTTGCAACACTACTCAATGCTAATACGTATTTGGTTATAATACAGGTAACGGGTTACACCGAGAGTGAGATACTTCTGAGCTGTAGAATAATCTAAAGATTTTTCCTGCCGACGTTTGAAGTAAAAAAAAAAATCTACAGAAAAAGTCTGGTGCTACCAGATTGGGTTGTCTGAGGATATTAGCTTCCTGAGACAAAATGCACATAACATTAATGCTGTTTTTACTTCCTTTTGCAAAATTTAACCATGTTCTGAAAAATCCAAATCTCTCGACGGAGGCAACCTTTCTAGGGCAATTGCTCTTGACATATCTAAGGCCTTGCATAAGGTATGGCATAAATGTTTACTTCACAAAATCTCTAGCTATGGTATAGCTGGAAATGTCTTTTCAATTATTAAATCATTTCTTTCTGATAGGTTCATAAGAGTAGTAGTTGAGGGGCAAAAATCAGAAGCTCACAGTATTAATTCTGGAGTCCGTCAGGGGTCTATCCTGGGCTCAACTCTTTTCCTGATCTACATTAATGATCTTCCAAATCATATCCTTATATGATTTGTAGACATTTATGCTGATGAAACTTCCATTTATGGTAACACATCTAAGGCAGTAAATGGCCAAGTTCTCGCCGATTCTCTCTCCTCTTATATTGAGCACGTGGTACAATGGGGAAAGGAGTGGCTGGTTACATTTAATGCATCTAAAACCAAGCTGATCTCTTTACATCATCAACATTCTGATCCACGTCTAACATCAATTGAAATACATGGTTTTCGTCTTCAGGAGCCCTCAAGTTTTGACAAGCTTCTGGGCTTGACTGTTACTTCTGATATTAAATGGAACATGCAATCAAATCTGTTGCCAAGTCCGCTGGAAAAATGGTGGGATTTTTCTATCGATCCAGTAGATATCTCACTGCTGATGCAATTCGGTATCTATATAAGAGCCAGGTACGTCCGAAGGTGGAATATTGTTGCACATCTGGGCAGGAGCTGCTAGAAAGGACTTGTCCTGCCTTGATAGAGTTCAAAATAGACTTCGTAGCCTTGTGGGAGATGCCCTTTTCTCTTTCCTGCAATCTCTTTCTCACAGAAGAGATGTTGCGAGTTTGCCTCTGATGTATCGTTATTTTCATGGAAAGTGTTTGACTGAGCTTCAGTCTATTGTCCCCCCCTCGCCAAACTTTCACAAAAACACTCGTCTAGCTGAAAACACTATCAATTATTCCACCCACTCTTTATCTGTGCCTTAACCTAAACGTATATTCCATGAACAAAGCTTCTTTCTTAGAACAGCACGCCCGTGGAATTGTCTTCTGTTTTCCTGCTTTCCGGCTGACTACAATATGGTTGTCTTCAAGTCTAACGTAAACAAGTTCTTGATGAGATGTTCAACAGAATTTCCATTACTAATGATTACTATATTGTCCAATTTCTACCGTACACTCTTTAACCCTTATCATCGAGTGGTATATTTGCCTTGATAATGTGATGATGAGTGTGTAAAAGAAAAGCAAAAAAAAAAAAAACACAAATCCACTTTTTCTCTTTTTACTCTTCCCATTTTCCCTTTCTATCTCTCCCACTTCCTGATTGGTTTCCTAACTTAAAATGTACCAAACATTAATACTGTAACCCTTTTCCATTTTCCTATTGCAAAACGCATTAATGTTTTACATGGCACCATAAAAAAAAATATAAAACAACTACGCCAAACAATAGAAATAGCAATTGAAGATAGAAAAGTTTGAAGAATAAAAACCTTTTAAAAGATAACTGGATGCAACTGGATACTATTTAAAAAAATAACTGGATTCGGCATTAAATAACCAAAACAGAGATTATATGCAGTAAAAAAAAACCCAAAATACTACAAATAAATATTAATCATATAAAGAACTTGAAGCATAAAAACTGTTTCTAAAATCACAGGATTCAGAATCCAATAACCAGGAAAAATCTGCTATGCCGTAAAACAAAACAATCAAACCAAACTCTACGAATAAATATTTTATGATTTAAGGAACTTGAAGCATATAAACTGTTTCTAAAATTACTGGATTCGATAGAAAATTGCCCAAATAGGGTTGATATGCAATAAGAAAAACAACCACACGAACATAACTGTTAAATGTTATACATGCAACCGATATGCGCGTCTGTTCTGTGCGAACTGAACAGTCTTTTGTGTGACGGTGCGGATATATGTTAACACATGAATACAAATTGTCGTTTATTATAGAGAGTAGGTAATTTTTCTTTGTTAGAAACCAAAAATAAAAACTAAAATGTAATATGTTTTCTCTAAACTGATTTTCTTCGTAATTTTCTCACCTCTCGTCCATTTGCCTGAAGCGTAAACAGCTGTTCATTTTTAAAACATTAGTCTTCTCAGAATTTTTTTTTTTTAGATAATTTCGCATTGTCTCTTTTTATTACAAAAATATTGGCTATGCTATTATTCGAAAATAATACACATTTTAATGTGAAACACAGAAAAATGTTAATTGTTTTTTTTTTCATGAATTTATAAAGTTCTATTATTCTTATTCCGTGGATTACTGCTCTTCCCCTGGGTGGCATTTACGCATCGTTTCGGCCGATGTATCCTCCGACCGTTTCCTGGTGTATCTTTTAAACTCGTGAATGTTTCTGTCGAAATCGAAAGATTGGACTGGATTTCGAACGGAACCATTTATTTACTTCACGGTGGAAGAACACTGTTGTCTCGTCAGTCATGACTATAAAGAGGTCATAGCTGGACACAAGCAGAAGTATAATGTATAAAGAGGAAACCAGAAAATAGAAATATATACAGAAATAAAAAGGAAAGGGGAATGTAAATATATAGTAATAATATTTTCTTTGTCCTATATATATATATATATATATATATATGCATATATATATATATATATATATATGCATAGGACTAGCACTAAGGGATGTATTCATGTTGTTAAACATTTTAAAGAAACCTGTAGTCAGTCGTCTTTTTCCGTGCAAATAATTGAAAAATTTAAATGTAATGGATATAATAGTCTAGGTAATGTAGATAACGATATCCTAAGGATGCGTCAGGATAAGGAAGACGATATAATTAAAAAAATGCGAGTAATTTACCCATATGGGTTGAATAGTAAAGTTAAAAAAAATAACCTACAAGATTCTTAAATTATAGGTAGATTATATCCAGCTTTGCCTCGCTACGGTATTAGAGATAGAACTCATGTTAATAGAAATAATAGTAAATCAGTTATTTCATGTGAGGATTTTTTTAGTAAAATTAAAGATATAATTATTAATAAAATTTATGAGTCGTTCAATTATATAAGAAAATTGCTTAATCAAACAAAAAAGAAAGTTTTGAAGGAAATAGCATCTAAAATATTATTACAACCGGATATAGAATATATAAGAAGGACTATTTCATTCAATGGTATGAATATATTCTAGATATAATTGACACTAAATTATATAAGCCACCAGGGAACGATATAAAAAAGAAATCTAAAAATGTTTGTGTAGTTTTGTATGCAAATAAAGGTTTTGATGATGTAAATTTACCTAAAATATTTAATAAACAAAAAAATATTCAATTACTACCAAATGAGTTCCAGAAAAAAGATCAAAAACCAATAGTTACATAAAAACTAGGGCCAACAATACGCAATAAGTTTTTTAATTATAAGAAAACGGTAGAACATATAAATATAAAAGATAATAATATAAATATTCCAGAATGTGAATGTAATTCCTCTCCGTTCTGTAATAATGAGATAAAACATGTAATTACAGGAGATTTAAATATAGTAAATAATCCTAAATTAAGAAAACTACTTAGTAAGGGTCCAAATTATAGAGAACCTAAATGCCTAAATTACACTAAATGCGTTAAAGAAGTTACTAAAGCACTAGAAGGTTTTATTATGTCTATGGTAAAGAAATATAAATTAGCACAGTCTACGTTTGATGCATGGAAAAATAGTATAATTGAATGCGTAAATAAAAAGGTTAAACATATAAAACAATTTAAACGCCCTAGAAAAACCAATCCTCTTTTAAAAAATTCAGAAATACGGGAAGAACTTAAAATACTTCAAGAAAAGTTCGTAATAGTTCCGATTGATAAAGCGGCAAACAATATAGCCTTTATATGTAAAAATTATTATATACAACGGTTATTGATAGAAGTAGGACTTATAGGAAACGATTCGGATACTTATAAAGTAAGTAATAGTAATTTAGATAGTATTATTTTGAATAATAGTATTATTAATGAAAAAGTAGGATTAAAATTAGAAGATAAACACAAAAATCTTCCATGTATGTATTGGATACCTAAAATGCATAAAAATCCAGTTGGGGCTAGATTTATTGTAGGTTCAAAGACGTGCATCACTAAACCTCTAAGTAAAGCTATATCTAAAATATTTAAATTAATTATAAATCAAATAAATAATTTTCACCTGAAAAGTAAATTCTATAGTAATATAAATCTATTTTGGGTAGTAAATAATTCCAAACCAGTGAAAGAAAAATTAGATAAAATAAATTCCAGAATAAAAGCAAAATCTATAGCTACTTATGATTTTAGTACGCTATATACTAAAATTCTGCACGAAAAACTTATAAAAGAATTAAATAATACTGTAGATTTGGCTTTTCAAGGTGGAAAAGGTAAATATATAGACTTTTCAAACTCTAATGCTTTCTGGTGTAAAAATAAAAATAGCAAAACTAGTATTTCTAAAGGTATTTTAAAAATGCTTGTAAGTCATCTTATTAAAGAATGCTATTTTCAAATAGGAAATAAAATATTACTCCAAACGATAGGTATCCCAATGGGATTGGATCCGGCACCATTTTGGGCAAATTTGTATTTACATAGACTCGAGTATATATATATGTCATCATTATTAAAAAACAGATATATCTAAAACATATAACTTTCATGGGTGTAGGAGATTTATAGATGACCTTATATGCATAAACGATAATGATGAATTCGAAAAAAATAAACATCTTATATATCCAAACGAACTAAAATTAAATTGTGAACATAGAGGACAACAGGCTACATTTCTGGATTTAGATATAAAAATTGAGGATGGAATTTTTCTTTATAAAATATTTGATAAAAGAAACGCTTTCCCCTTTAAAATAGTACGTATGCCCCATAAGGATAGCACCTGCCCCGTTTTTGTGTTTTATGGAACCATTATGTCAGAGTTTTTGAGAATAGCTCGCGTTACTCTAAAATTAACAGATTTTATACCACCAGTTTCTAGCTTAGTAATAAGGATGATAAAACAAGGTGGAGATAAAAATAAAATATTTAAACAGTTAAACAAAGCATTTGTTCGTTATCCTGATGCTTTTGAATCGTTTAAGATAAACCAGATTATATTGATAAAGGAAATCCAAAACTATATTAGCAATGTATAAATGTATTTATAATTACATATAATAAATTTATATAGTTAAAAAAAAAAAAAAAAAAAAAATGTATATATGTAAAAATAAAATATTTTTAACCTTTATATATCTAATTTTAAATAAATAAGAATGTAAATATACAAACTACTAACTATAGTGGGGGTGATAAGTAGTTAAATGGATTAATCCAAATCTTATAAATACAAGAATGATAAATTAAAAAATTAAAAAATGTATCCATTTTAAATGTGGAAATTGATGAATCGCACAGGTAAGAAATTCATTTTTATACTATGAAAAGGTTAGTAATTACAATTAAGAATAGGAAATTGGGGAAAAAATTTTTTTGTAACTTTTCTTCTTCCTAAGATTAAGGGTGGTGGTGTTTGATCAACACTGCTGGGGATCCATGATGTAATACACTGTTTTGTTTTTAAATCCCCGAAACAGTGTTTCATGGTAAACAACTGATGATCCCTTAAAAAATATAAAAATTGGTATTATAGTAAATTTGAGAGTTGATGCAGTGATTGCAGGTGATTAAATGACTTACTGACTAGATGTTTTTTTTGATGAATGATAAAAAATAATTTTTTGTGTGGTTTCAAATGTTAAAAACTTCAAAGACTATATATATATATATGTATATATATATATATATACACACACACACATATATATATATGTGTGTGTGTGTGTGTGTGTGTGTGTGTGTACAAGGACCCAAATTTGCACATCTGGGCAAACTTGGGTCCTTGTACCTGAAAAATATCCAGTAAATAAAAAGTTGTCTAGTAAATCGTTACATTTTTTTGCATATTCTTTTTTAAATTTCAATACACCAAACATGGATATAAACACCACTAAAACATCCGCTGGTTCCTAAGCTTCATTTCGCTACCTAACTTGCCTGGATGGGTTGCATGGATAGGTTGCATGTATGCTAAGAAAAACCGTGTAACACACACACACAGACAGTAAATCGAAATAAGGGAGATAATAACTCCCGGTGAACACTGGAAAATATCCAGTAAAAAAAAACGTTATTTAGTAAATCGTTATTTTTGCATTTTTTTTTTTTTGCATTTCAATATACTAAACATGGGTATAAATTTCAGTAAATCATTCGCTGGGTCATAAGCTTCATTTAAGTACCTAACATGTCTGGGTGGGTTGCCTGTAGCTTAGATATACCGCGTCACACACACAGACAGTAAAAATGTTTATGTGTATATATATATGTATATATATATATATATGTATATATATGTATGTATATATATGTATGTATATATATGTATGTGTATATATATATATATGTATATATGTATATATATATATATATATATATATATATATACACTACGAGGGGAAACTAGTTTTAGGACAAAAATTGTTCCTTTTTTGGCAATTTACTACAAATTATATCACACAAAATAATAAAATTAGTTCAGAGTTACTAAATGAGTAACAATTAATTTACTTAAAGAAAATAAACACTTATAAAACATTTCCGAAAATAGATAGTACTTGGACAGTTGAAAACAGAATATTTAATATTTAATTGGACCTCCTTTACCATTGATGTCGTTGTTCATAAGCTCCTGGCAAATTCCTAATGGATTTTTTCCCCATTCCTCTTTGGCTATAAACTTCAGTTTGATGTATTAGGGGCATCCTCTTATAATCTGTCTATTTAAAATTCACCAAATTTTTTATGGCATTCAAGTCTGGTGATTGACTGGACCATTGCTAAACATAAAATCCCTTATTCACGAACAATTTATGAGTTTCCTTCGCTGTATGTTCCGTACCATTGTCCTGTTGGAACCATCAATCGCCGGAAATCCTATTTTTCTCATACATCTTTGCAGTATACCTTTATTTGGCTCCATTTTCTGTGTTTCGCGTATTTCTATTGTTCCCATCCCGTGTGCAGAAAACCAGCCTCAAATAAGATTTCGCTTCCAAGCTTCACGGTCGGGAGAGTGTTCTTCATATCATATGCATAACTGTCTTTACACAACTTGCATTGCTACTGCCAAATACCTTAATTTTTGTGGCATCCGACCATATTGCACTCTCAAAAACGGTATTCCATGCTCTCGTCTTGATTTTTACTGAACATTTTTCAGTAAATGAGTATTGAGAAGTCTGCGAGGCCTGAGTCTTTCTCTGTGCGATTTGTCTTGAACACGTTAGACCACATGCTGCTGATGGTGTGTTTAGCCAGCCTTCACGAGTAATAAAAGGACTATTTCGAACAGTTCGCGATATGTTTCGCCGAAATTTTCCGAGGAACTTCCGACCTTGGCATTTTTTGTAATACCATACTCTTTCCACTTATGAAATACAAACAGGAACATTCAAAGTTTGTGCTATACGTGGGTAGCTTTCATAACTTTATATGCATTAACCATACGGGCCTTTATAGACTGTTCGAGTTCCTTTCGCTTGGCCATGTAATGCTTATTTTAATAGAAAGATCTGGGCAGAGAATTACCAGAGGTTCACTGACTATCGAACTAGTTCCTTCTAGAATGGTTGGGAATGTAAAAGAAAGGAGGAAATAATGTTCAATTATGAAAAGAGAGTGCGACTATCTATTTTTTTATTTTTACATATGTTTTATAATTGTATATTTTCACAAAAATAGTTACTCTCATTTCTATGTAAGTAAGTAATGTGAAAGTTTATTGTATTATTCTTTTTGATATTATTTGTATCAAATTGATGAAAAATAGACATGTTTGTATTGTTCAAATACAGGTTCACCTCAGTGTATGTATCCACACACACAAACACACACACACAAACACACACATATACTATAATTATTTCATTATTAATAAAAAGTACCACAAAGTAATATATATATATATATATATGAGCTGTATTTTTCATTGATATTAATGAATGTACGATCAAATGCGCGAAAATATTTTCAAAAACATTTTTTTAATGGTTACATGTAAGACAAATGAGCCGCACTCGTATTCCTGATGCACAAATTAATTAAAGTCGTCTAACATTTCAGTTTTGCTTTTAATTAATTGGTTGATACGTATTTATTTTTCATGTCTAGCGGGTTAATAATTTTAGACTACATTAAACAAAAGTTCTGCACACGTAGAATTCGAAGTTCGCTCTTAGAAATATTTATTCAATTCTTTACTTTCTTTGCATTCGTGTGTATTTGGCAAAAAATATAGATTAATAAAAATTGGATGTAAACCGTTGGTCTTTCACATTTGATAGCCTTACACCTAAAACCCTAAAAAGTTATCTACGCTAAATGTTAATTCAATTAAAAAATGTTTCTCTTTTATCAATAGTTGATAAAAAAATTAGCATTTGCTTGAATGTTCACCATGTTTCAGTCAATATGTTTATATACCTCGTTTTTAATGAGGTTCAATATAAGTTATATTATCTTGAATATTACTGGATACCGACCTTGGGCAAGATTGTAAACTATTATTATCTTAATGATAGAAAATCAACTGTAATTAAGCTTGTAAAGTGAAGCATATTGTTATATATAAAAGAGGCGTTGATAGATACTTATTCACACTCGATTAGAAGACAATCGGAGATTGATTTTTTTTTTTCTGTAGAGATTTGTAATTTCGAAAATAGTGTTAATTAGAATAACGATTCGTTTGGTAGGTTACACTTACTATTAATTAATATGTATCGGACTAAATTTTATTCTTAGGACTACGGTTCTCCGGGATTGTCAGATGCTGTTGAGCAATGGATACATGGCTTCAGATGTTAAATTTTCAATCTTCAATTAGGGCGACACTCAATATGCAACTTGGAATTATTAAGGCTTCTGCCCAATCATAACTGACAGATTAAATAAATGTTTTCGTTCGGAAATGTGAACTAATTCTCAAGTTCGACAGAACGCCTCCGGAATTCGATATAGAGATTCCCGGATAAATTCGGTGCCGTTTATGCGAGATAATTTCTGTACAGAAACATTTGGTTGATTCATGGCGTTTAAAGACTACAATTCGTGTATTATTTACATGCCATAATATATAAAGAACAAAAAAAAAAAGAACAGAATTCGATTTACACTTAACCTATATTGTATCTCTATACATAATAAAATAGACGACTTTTCCTCCTCCAAAACAATACGTTGTAGATTTGCAACCGAAGAACCCACTCACAATTCAATATAGAGAGGCTCATAACAACCACCATATTTTCGTTTCTGCACAACTTATTCTTCGCGTCTCTTTGTCTTCGAAAACATTATATCAGTTCCGAGAAGTGTCACATTCCAATTTAATTATGACATGTTTCACGGTCGAAGTAGGTTTTTCATATACTACCTACTATCTTTTCTTGAAATACTTACCAAATTTAAAACACCTGAGAAGACAGCGTCTGTAATCTGTTTTTATGTAATAAATTTCACTTGGAAATTTCATGGCTTTGAATAACTATCCTCTTTTTAGCAGTAAAAAAAAATACGATACCTTCCTAAATGCGACAGTCGTCCTGTTGTATGTACCGCATTGGGTTAGCCTCCAACGCAAGTGATTTAAAAGTTTTTCCTATGTAATTGACTAATTCCCATGAGCAAACGTTGAAAAACCAGAATAATGAATGCATATTGAGTTCCATTCTTTTACTTCGTTAGTAAGAGTTAATTTGAACAAACATGTGCATATATAATATTAGCAGTTACCGCATCACACAAGATGAGTTTCTTTTACTTGAACCTGTATACGTATGTGTACGCGAATAATGTTTTATATATTAAAGGAAACAAATTAGAAAATTTCATTAGTGAGGCAGCTAATGATAACCAAGCTTGGTTCCTTCTTTTGAAATTCTGACTCCTTGGAATTTCAGATGCAATCTGATTGAAGGTGTTTCAACTCGCGCAATTAGCAAAAGGCAACGACGCGTTTACTCAGTGTTTTATCGTTTGTAAATTAATAAAACTAAAAGAAATGCCCGGTTAATTCGTAATTAAGAACTACAAATTGCGAAGAGTTTTTTTTTGTTTTTTTATTAATATTTGAATGTTTAAAAATAATTACGCATAATTCAATTCTAAATATTGCTTTGGTATTATATAATAACGCGAGTATATGACGTTGCCCGGGGTTGGAGGGCTTTTATGGTAAAGTTATGACCAACGGAACCGTAAAAATGTTTTATAACCATCACCAACTCCCTGAAAAATTGATAATAGCAGCATGAACAATAAGGAGGAAGACAGGCAGGCCTGCTCCTCTAACATGAAGGAGGAAAATGTTAAAAACCCAACTTTTTAGTGCCCGCGTCCACTGTAACAACCGACATCAGCGGTGGTCAGAGAATGAATGTTTCTGGTCAATTCTGTGATATTTGTCGGCCGACAGATTGGGCTTCCAAACATTACCCACTTCGTCATAGTTGGCCCCAAGAGTCTGGTTGTTAAAGGACATATGCACATACGCGCAAAAACAGAAATGTATATAATATTCACGAGATAGTTATATTAAATGTTTATTTAATATTTCTGATTCAATGTTTTATGCAATACATTAAAATCAAATAACAATGCATAGATATAATAAATTGTGCAGAGAAATAAACAAAACATAAAAATATTAATTCCTGATGTGAAGTATTTAAAATATCTTACTCACAAACGCAGGCATTTGATGTTAAAAAAACTTGGATATTATAAAGATTAGATTCTTATTTGCCTGCTGAAAAACAAGTGTTCTTTATTTATTTAGAGTTTGGATATCTATAATATAAATTATCCCTGCTTCTCTACACAATTTACGCTCTGATTCCAATCTGATATCGGTTGAAATTAATTGATCTTGTCCTAGGGGAGGCCTCATGTTTTGACAAGCTTCTGGGCTTGACCTTTACTCCTGACCTGAAATGAAACCCTTATTTCAAATCCATTGTCAAAAACGCTGGAAAAATGGTGGGATTCGTCTACCACTCCAGTAGATATTTCACTCCTGATACAATTCTATACCTATATAAATGCCAGGTACGGTCAACGATTGAGTACTATTGCCACATCTGGGCTGGAGCTGCGAGAAACAGCTTATACTGCCTTGATAGAATTTTTAAAAGATTTCGTAGCTTAGTGGGAGATGTCCTTTTCTATTACCGCCAACCTCTTTTCCACAGAATGTACTTTGCAAGCCTGTATCTGTTTTATCGTTATTTCCATGGCAAATGATCAGCTAGGCTTCAATCTACGCAAACGTTCAAGAAATACACTCGTCAAGCCAAAACCACTATCAATAATTTCCCACACTCTTTATTTATGACAAACGCTAAATGCATCTTCCATGAAAAAAGTTTCTTTCTTGGAACAACACGCCTGTGCAACTCCCCTCCGCTTGCCTGCTTTCCATCTGAATACAATCTGAATGACTTCTACTTCAACGTAAACAAGCTCTTGGTGAATTGTCCCCCTAACTAAACCAATTCACAAAACCCCCTCTACTTATGTTTTCTACGTAATAATCATATTGACTACGGTATACTCATAAACCCTTATCTTCAAGTGGCCTCCGGCCCTTAATAATTGGTGATTCATGCGTAAAAAAAGCTCACCTGTCTCTTTAAATGTATGCATATATGTATGCATATATATATATATATATATATATATATATATATATATATATATATATATATATATATGACTGTATGTCTCGCATAAACATTTGATAGAGGATTTTCACGTATCGTATCATTTTGAAGCTGATCGGTATCATTTTACACCTTGACCCTTCGGACGAAACATATCGATAAATTGGCCAAGACAATTATTATTTCACTCTTAACTGGGCATTTGTAAAAGGGAGAGGTCGCTTTTCTTGTTGATATTTTTTAAAGTCTTCGCCTCTTTTCGATTGTTTAGCCTTAATTTGAATCTACGTCACTTCCGGGTTGCCGATCGGTACAGCAACTAACGCGTCCTGTGTTGTTATTCACTCTTTTTCATTCTTCGCATCACAGGTTAGAGCTTGCCTGCCTACCATAACTATTTTTTACTCAACCTACACCTATAAACCTCGGGCAACGTTTGTATATGTGAGTATATTTTTGTCAGTGTATGTGTGTATATGTATATACATATATATATATATATACATATATATATACATATATATATATATGTATATTCATATGTATGTTTATATATGTATGTATGTATGTTTTAAGACATCTGTTTTCGTATTAGATTGTATATTTTCGCAAATTTTTCTCTCTTATGATCGATACATATTTGTATTTATATTTTATTTTGTTCACCTGTATATGGATCGTTTTTCATACGTGTTCCTGGATAGGTGTATTTCTATTTATCTACGCATAAATGTATGTGTATGTAAACGGGCATACGATTTCGTGTAAGCAAAACTACATTTTACGTATTTTAACATAGTTTGGTTTAAAAAAAAACATTCTAATATATATATACGACTACCAGACATATGCGGGTTTTAAAAAATATAAAGAGATTGTATTCATGCAAATGTATTCGTTAGTACACATCCAATCATGTATTGATAATAGTATTGTGCTCATCATATAATCCTGGTCCTTATATAAGCTTACTTCCAGCATTTTGGCTGCACAGAAAACCGAATTATTTAAAGAACGTTCCAAGAGATTATACTACATTGGAAATGATGGATTACCTAATATGAAAGACTTGGCGTTTACCTTCCAGCCTGGAAATGCTATGAGAAACGTATTTTTTTTAATATACAAGTACTCATTGGATGTTTAAACTGTTCCTATGTATCCATTTTTTTACATTTTAGGAAACATTTAACCTTTTTGTTACATGGGGATCACCACTTATCAAGGCCCGTAAGCCACTCGGGGATAATGGTTATTTTGTGTACAATAAACATTGGGATAATATCGTAGTAATAGTTGGTATTGGAGATTTGATAAAGCGTCTTACTTAAGTGGACGATCAATCAGGAATTTGTTTATGCTCCTAAGTTGTAGTCAGGTGAGAAACAGGCAAACGGAAGAGAATTTCACAGGCGTGCACTTCTCAGAAAAAAGCTATGTTCATGGAATCTACGTTTTGATTTAGGCACAGATAAAGAGTGGGGGAAATTACTGAGAGTGGTTTTACCTAGACGGGTGTTTATCATGAAGGATTGGCGAGGGGGAACCAGAGATGGAGCTCGGACGAGCACTTGCCATGGAAATAGCGATAAAACAAAGAAAGGATCGCAACGTATCTTCTGTTGGTGAGAAGTTGCAGGGAAGAGAAGTGAGCATCCCCCACTAAGCCACGAAGTCTATTTTGTACTCTGTCAAGGCAGGATAGGCTGTTTTTTGAAGCTCCAGCCCAGATGTGGCAGTAGTACTCCGTCTTTGGACGTACTTGGCTTTTATAGAGATAGAGACTTGCATCAGTAGTGAGATATCTTCTGGAGCGGTAGAAGGATCCTACAATTTCCCCAGCGGCCCGGGCAACAGACTTTATATACGTGTTCCATTTCAGATCAGGATTAAACGTCAAACCCAGGAGATTGTCAAAACATGAAACCTCCCCAAGACAAGAGCCATCGATTTCAATTGATGCTAGATGAGGAACAGAGCGTTGGTGATGTAAAGTTAGGAGCTTGGTTTAGATGCATTAAAAGTAACCAGCCATCTCTTCCCCCACTGAACTATGCGCTCAAGATCAGAGGAGAGGGAATCAGAGAGAGCTTTGTAATTAAAGCCGTTGGCGTGTTGCCGTAGATGGTCGTGTCATAATCATAGATGTCAAGGAATGAATTTGGTATGTGTTTAGGGAGATCATTTATGTAGATCACGAAGAGAGTTGGGCCCAGGATGACCACCTGGGGGACTCCAGCATTACACTGTGGGCCTCATATTTCTGCCCATCAACCACTACCCATGTGAACCTTTCAGAGCGAAATGATTTAATCATTTAAAAAAACATTTCCAGTAATACCGCAGCTGAAAATGTTGTGAAGTAGGCCCTTATGCCAAACCTTATCAAAGGCTTTTGATATGTCAAGAGCAATTGCCCTAGAAAGGAAGCATTTGTCGATTGATTCACTAATCCTATGCGTTATGAGTAAGTTGCTGGACTCTTTATTAAATAGAGAAATAGTCAACCACTTCAGCAGGAATAATCTTCTTAGTGACACACAATATGGTTTCCGCTCTGCAAGATCTACCGCAGATGTGCGGTTATATCCCACAGGATTAGTGAATCTCTTGACAAAGGCTTCCTTTCTAGGGCAATTGCTCTTGACATATCAAAGGCCTTCGACAAGGTATGACATACGGGTCTACTTCACAAGATGTCCAGCTACGGTATAACTGGAAATGTGTTCTCAATCATTAAATAATTTCTCTCCGATAGGCTCATAAGAGTAGTGGTAGATGGACAAAAATCCGAGGCCTTCAATATAAATGCTGGAGTCCCTCGGGGGTCAATCATTGGCCCAACTCTCTTCCTGATCTACATCAATGACC
>NC_136493.1:18190650-18253150 GCF_053919585.1 Euprymna scolopes
AGATATATATACATAAATATATATAATACATATATATGCATACATACATACATATACATGCATAAATATATATAATACATATATATGCATACATACATATATATACATAAATATATATATAATACATATATATGCATACATACATAAATATATACATAAATATATGTAATACATATATATGCATACATACATAAATATATACATATATATATACATATATACACATATATATGCATATATATGCATATAAATATATATACATATATACATATATATACATACATATATATACATATATATGCATATACATATATATACATATATACATATATATATACATACATATATATACATATATATGCATATACATATATATACATATATATATATGCATATACATATATATACATATATATGCATATACATATATATACATATATATATGCATATATATACATATATATATATTTACATATATATATATTTACATATATATATATTTACATATATATATATTTACATATATATATATTTACATATATATATATTTACATATATATATATATATATATATATATATATATATTTACATACAGTTGTGCCCGATATTATTCATACCCCCCCCTTGAAAATTGAGTTTATTAGGTGTAACTTTGTTAGAATTTATTGTTTACGTCCATATTGATACATATTCTTAATAAACCTCTTCTGATCATTTTCGTCATCTTAAAATCTCGGGATACTTGTAATAAAAGAAATATACAGCTATTTATAAAATCTGCAATGTTCAAAATTAATCATACCCCCTTATTTTTTCAGTATTAATCGAGTTTCTGACTGTTTGTTTCCTGTTTGATTCTTATTTTGAATGCTTTTATACAACCTTTGATTAATTTCATTTCGTTTTTTTGCATTTTATCAGAAATTAAAATGATATCAACTGAAAACCAATAAAAGAATAAAAATTATTAGAATGGGGAAGAAAAAAGAGCTTAGTAATGATCTTAGGACTAAAATTGCGAATTCACATAAGGATGGTTTAGGTTAAAAGTCAATTTCCAAGAAATTCGAGGTCCCTACAGCAACAGTACAGATCATCATCAAAAAATTCCAGAGCCACCACACAACAAACAACTTGATTGGTAGAGGAAGGAAAAGGAAACTGTCTGCTAGAGCCACCAGGAATATTGTAAGAAGTGTTAATGCAAATCCAACCACCACTACTAAGGACATTTTAGAAAATCTGGAGTCTTCTGGCATAAAAATATCAAGGCAAACATTGCAAAGGACTCTGCATGAAAATGGTCTGAAAGGAAGAAGACCAAGAAGGACTCCATTGCACACCGGAAAACACCTTGCAGCACGTCTAAAGTTTACTAGGAACCATGTAAATTCTCCAGAGTCCGTTTTCTCAAGTATTTTGTGGACTCACGAAACAAAAATTGAATTGTTTGGCCATATGGATGCTTCTTACGTTTGGAGGAAGAAAGGAGAAGCTTACAACCCAAAGAACACCATACCCACGGTGAAACATGGTGGTGGTAGCCTAATGTTTTGGGGCTCCTTTTCGGCTAGTGGTCCAGGTAGTTTGGTCAAGATAGATGGAACCATGAAGAAGGAGCAATATTTGGAGATACTCCAGAAAAAACATTAGACAGGATGCGGAGAAGCTCCATTTAGGACCAAACTGGGTCCTTCAACAGGATAATGATCCAAAACATACTGCCAAAATAGTCAAGAAATGGTTTGAGGATAATCAAATTAATGTTTTGTAATGGCCTAGCCAGAGTCCCGACCTGAACCCTATCGAAAACCTCTGGCGCATATTGAAAACTGAGGTTAAAAAGCGGAAAC
Source organism: Euprymna scolopes (assembly GCF_053919585.1). NCBI lineage: Eukaryota > Metazoa > Mollusca > Cephalopoda > Sepiida > Sepiolidae > Euprymna > Euprymna scolopes. The sequence continues at coordinate 18,192,505 of NC_136493.1, forward strand.
CTAGAAATTTGAGGGATTTGGAGAACTACTGCATTGAAGAATGGTAAAAAATCAGTGTTGATGCTTGTAAAAACCTTGTTGATAAATATCCAAAACGGTTACAGGCAGTTATTAAGAATAAAGGGCATGCTATTGACTATTAGTAAGAGAGGTATGAATAATTTTGAACTAGTGCCATTATGGTTTTTCTTTGTATAATGTTTCAAACTTGCATAATTTATTTATTTGTTGAGTTTAAATTAAATGCTTATGCTTGATTTATTGTTTGAAATCCCTTTAATATTGTCTACCTTCTGGTTTGAGCAATAATCTTATAGAAATCTCAAAGATCCGAGGGGTATGAATAATATCGGGCACAAGTGTATATATATATATTTACACATATATATATATATATATTTCCATATATATATATTTACACATATATATATATTTACATATATATATATATATATATATATATTTACATATATATATATTTACATATATATATATATATTTACACATATATATATATATATATTTACATATATATATATATATTTACATATATATATATATATATATATTTACATATATATATATATTTACATATATATATATATATATATTTACATATATATATATATATATATATATATATATATTTACATATATATATATATATATTTACATATATATATATTTACATATATATATATTTACATATATATATATATTTACATATATATATATATATATTTACATATATATATATATATTTACATATATATATATATTTACATATATATATATATTCACACATATATATATATATATTTACATATATATATATATATTTACATATATATATATATTTACATATATATATATATATATTTACATATATATATATATATTTACATATATATATATATATATATTTACATATATATATATATATATAATTTTAAAGGATTAGAAACCTTAAAAAAACACCCAATATTTTTGCTGATGAGGAGACTTTGTTTCTAAAAACTATATAATAAAATTATTGTCCATGTCTTATTGTCTTTCTCAATAAAAAAAACATCATTTCCAAAACTATCGTACAATGTATTGATTTTATTTGTTCTTCTTATTGAACCGATTTTTAGTTTTTATTTTAGTTATAAAGTACCAATAATTTTACTCAATGCATATATATAGCTCGGCATAAATGTATGAGGGCACTTTTATAAGATTCGCTTACGTATCTATTAGTTGTAGTCAATTTATTTGACGATACTTATTATTAGATGGCGTAGTAGTAGTAATTATATTAATAGTAGTAGTCGCCATAGTACTGGTTATGGGAAGTCGGTGTTGTGTTTGTAATATTTGCCGGAAAATATCCACAAAACTTCGGCTAAAAATAGGTGTATTTTCCAAATTTCAGTGATTAACATAATCAAAGACAAGGTGAACCGGATAATGATTTATTCGCAAAAATATCAGAAGGGGCGTTCAATTTCTTAAGTTAATAATACATCACACACATACATATATAGATCGATATATATTTTGAGATAGATCGGTAGATTTATAGGTAGATATATGTATACAGATAGAAAGATAGAGAGTTATATTTGAATAAGCTCACATAGAAAGATGTAATGAATATTGGCAAATACTCATAACTCAATGGGTGTTTACTTTTACACTTAGATAATGATATTAAGCAAGCAATCTTGATGGGTTTTATTAAGTATTAGCAAGGTTATCCCGCGTTGCCTGGAACTATTAAAAAATATTGATGGTAAATAGTCTGTGTGTATTTTTTGTGCTTCTTAACACAATTTTATTTCTACCTCGTTTTCAGAATATAAATGCTTGTTTGATATGTAATCCCATTATTGTGTTAAGACGTACTGTATGGATGCTAATCCGTATTAAGGATTGTATATGCAGAGAAAATAAATAGAGAAAGAGAGAAGGTATAAACCACAGGTCACATCATTTATCTATAATGCCCTTCACTAATAAAAACTAAATACTAAAAGTAAATAACGCATACATATAAGATTACTGATTCTAGGTAAATAGTTTGTATAATTATCCGGTTTGAGATAGGCTAAGTTTGTTATTTATATATATATATATATATATATATATATATATATATATATATATATATATGAACAGATAATTAATAAAACATGTTAAAAGACATCTTGAAAAAGAGTTAAAGACATATTTAATTTTAAAACGGAAGCACAAGATATGTGGATAGTCCTTAATCCGCGGAGTTTCGAAGAAATATACTCCTTCTTATCAGAGGGCAGGAATTAGCAAAATGCTGGGTTGGATTTTGCATATAAAAGTATTTAATGAAACTACAAGTAAGTCACAGATCTTACTTGGTTAAAAAAGGGGGGGAGGTAAGGGGTATAGGAGGTAAAAGAAAAATGATAAAAAGATTTAACATGAATGGATAGTCCGATGGAGGGTAAAAAATTCAAGAATGGTAAAATCCAAAACGGTCGAATTAAAAATGTCCAATCCAATGGGTAAATTACAAATGGTCCAAAATGATTCAAAAGGAAGAGTTCCTTGGAAAAAAGCGCAAAGGGAATGAATTCCAAATCATTAAAAGAAAAGCACTGGAGATAATATTTACAACACGTCTGTTAAGGCTGGAGGAATCAAGTAAATTATGGTTAAAAAAACGAAAAGCGGTGAAAGTTTAAATTTGAAAAGCAAGGTCAAACTGACCCAGACAAAAACCGCGAAAGATAGCGTTAATAATTAGGTCAACTTTGATAGGCACGTGAAAGTCCTAGAATTAAATTAAGAAACACGGGTCAGAAAAACAAATAAATGGCTAAGTTTATGAAATGGAGCGTCTATTATATTAAAAAAAACTATATATATATATATATATATATATATATATATATATACATATATACACACATACATATACATATATACACATACATATACATACATACATATACATACATACATACATACATACAGACACACAAATGCACACATACATGTACATACATACACACGCATATACATATATATATACATATATGCATACATATACAATAACACACACACATATATGCATATATATACAAAAATACACACCCGCATGCATAAATATATACATATATCCAAAAACATATCCAAAAACATATACAAGTTAAACAAAATATACATACATACTTACATACAAATTAAGGGGAGGGATTGGCCGGTATCTACAAACTCCGGAATTAGGCAAATAAATGTGTATTTAAATGCATATTGTAAAATGTAAGTAAACAAGTACATAAAATAAAAATGAGTAGGTTGATGCATATATTTAATTAATTGGTATACTTATACACTAAAACGGAGACAGCAGATGGAAAACCGGCCAAAGAACTAAAGAAAAACACATAAAATGAAAAATATAAAAAAGCTTAGAAGGTAAGATAAAAAAAAATTATGGGAAAAGATATATATTTGAAGAGTTAAATTAATAGCTATGTAATTTCAAATTTACCATATTTAAACTTGGACAAATGTTTGCAATAGATAATCAGTTCGTTTTAAGAGTTTATTATATTACTACTTTGAGGGGAGGTTATAATAGTTATAGCTTCAGAGGTACAGAGGTGACAAGACTTAGATCCTGGAGTGTAAGACTTAACTTTTTTAGGATTGTCCATTTAATTGAAAAGTGGGTATTGGCAGAGTTAAGCTTTTTAACCAGTGTAGTAAGTGAAGTTTTCTGGTTATTATTTGAATTTTGTGTTATTGAAAGAAGAAGTGTGGTTTGACATTCTTTTCTTTTTTAAAGTTGAAGTAGCACCTATATATGTATGTGTTTTATCAATAGCTCGGGGTCGAGAATTAATATTAATTTGTTGATTTGTACTGGGAAAAGAATGTAAATTTTGTTCATTTTGATGAAAAGGGTGGGACAGTGAGTGTAGAAGGATTGGTTTGGAGGGGATAATTAGTGTTGTCAGTGTTAGGATGGTTGTTATGAAAAATATTATCATTATTATTATTATTATTATTATTATTATAGCTGGTTGTATGATTGAAAATAGAGGGGCTGGTTGATTCGTTTGTTGGATTAGTAATTATATCAGAGGGAGGGTCGGAGGAAGGATAATTTGGTGGCAAAATGCTATTTCTATTATGGGAGGATTGCGTGGGAGCTCTGTAATTTTGCATGAATATATTACATCTTTATGGATGCAATCATTATTGAGTGGGCAAAGATGTGTGTTAATACAGTTGCGGTTGCTTTTTGGTTGGATTGGGAAAGGGATTTTTAGGGCTGATTTAATTTTTTTGTTATTAGATGCAAAGATTCCTGGTGCTAAATTAGGCATAGTGGAATAAGTAATTGTTATTGAGTTTAATTAAAAATTTAAATTGTCTGAGTGGGTATTTGAAAGAGTTTTCTAAAATATTGAAGAATTCTTTAGGTATATTAGTTTTAACATTTACGCTAAATGGAGGATTAAATCAAATATTTTTATTTCTCCTAGTGCGACAGGCTGGGTTAGAAGTATTACGATAAGCATGTTGGTTCGGATTATATTTGTGGAGTGGACCAATTCTATTGATAGTTGCAGATCGTGTTATTTGAACTGGTTTCTTGCGAGTCATATTGTGTGTGATTACAGATTTAAGATGGCATACAGGTGGAGCATAATGGTTATATTGAATCTTTTCATTGTATCCTGAATTTTTTAAGGCATTCTTGAAGAAAGTAGCATTTTGATTAAAGGTTTTTTTTTATCTGCTGAAAGCGTAGAAATTCTTCTAGAGACGGATGGTACTATAAATTTTGTATTTGAATTAGGGTGGTTAGAAGATTTATGGACGTATAAAACGGTAAGGTTGTGTTTATGATAGGGACTTTAAGTTTCAATATTAAGATTAAGTGTAATGTCTAGAAAACCTGAAGTGTTATTATTTGGTTCAATAATTACAGAAAAGCCAACATTATTAAAAAAAATTATGTAATTTTTTAATGGTATTATTGTACTCTCTTGGTCTGGCTGTTGTTGTAAATAGAGCATCGTGTCTATAAAGGTCCCCTTGGATATGTTTAAAGTGGTATTTCAGTTCGTTCAGTAAGAAGAGTCCCACTAAATCTGTAACCTCAGCAGAGTCAGAGCACCCATTAAGATTTCAAAATTATTAAGGGTATCTTTTCAAGTCCAAAACTTATTGTTAAATTGTATAAGGGATTTTCTGGCTAGGAGAATTAATTAAATTTCCTAATGAGTTAAGTCAGAATTTCTTTTAGCAAAGATTAGGACCTTTTTTAAGAGGATCGGTGAAATTGATTGATAATAATTGTTGATGCCAAAGGTTATGAAGGTAAGGAGGTGTTTATTTTAGAGGGAAACAAACCAATTTATTACAGAATTCGAAATTTGCCAAAGGGGGAAGCTAACTTTTTCTTTAATAGAGGGGATAATTCTATCTAAGATGTTTTTGCTTACCGCACCCAAGTCAGAGCTAGATGGGCAGATCAATCTAATGGGGGGGTTATCATAAAAAAATAGGTTTATGGTCTTTGAGGGTTAATCTAAGGGTACCGGGAGAAATATTTCAGCGGAATGTTTATAGAAGTCAGAAAAGATTTAGGTTCAGAATTAATAGAATCAAAAATGTTGCGGGGGACTATTTTATAAGATTTATTAAGCTTTTTATATATAAGTCTTTTATATGTAGGATAGTCAATTTAATAGTGATTTTAGTCTTGTCTGCAGGGACAAATATATGTTTATTCTTATATATATATATAAACTCATTGCTTATTATAATCAGCAATATATTATTATTTATCATTTGATATGTATGTTATGCAATTTGGCAGTAAAATAATGCTAATTTTAATTTAATACTAAACCCTATCATTGTCTATGAATCAATAACAATGTATCACACGGATAGTATATTATTTATTCGGAATAATCTTTTCTTTTAAACGTCAATAAAATATAGCAGGTTCATCCGTTCATAGTAACTGAGGAAAAGCGAAAAAGACAGAAAAGACTTAGAATATACTTAACTTGTGCACACACATACATACACACCCGCATATATATTTATCTGTATATGTGTATGTGTGTACATGTTACAAAAAATAATATGCAGTTTTACTGTTAAAACATAATACGTAAATAACCAAAACTACCGTATACTATGTTTGGCAATCAAGGTATCCTATGCTTTCACGATTGCTTATATATATATATATATATATATATATATATATATATATATATATATATATTTTCTTAGAACTGCACGCCTGTGGAACTCTGTTCCGTCTGCCTACTTCCCACCGGGTTACAACTTGGATGTCTTCAAGTCCAATGTTAACAACTTCCTAATAAACTGCCCCCTTAAGTAAACACTTCATCAAATATCCACATTAACGTAATGTATGTGCAATAACACTTATCCCTGAGTGGCTTCCGGGCCTAGATAAGTAGTGATCACTGTATAAAAAATATGTACATATATATTCATACATATATCTATACAAACATATATATATACATACATACATATATATGCATACATATATATATATATACATCTATAGAAATATATATATATACATATATATACATATATATACACATGCATATATATAAATACATATATATATATACATATATATAGATAGATATATATGCATAAATATATGCACATACATATATATACATATATATATACACATATATATATATACATACAGATATATGCATACATATATATACATGCATATATATACATGCATATATACATACTTATATACATACATATATATACATATATGTATGCATATATATACATACATATATACACATATATACATCCATATATATATGTATGCATATATATACATACATATATACACATATATACATACATATATATATACGTATATATATATATATATACATATATCTATAAATATATATATATATACATATACATATACATATATATATATATATATATATATATGTATATACATATATAGAGATATAGTTTTGAAAATAATAAGCGGAAGTTTCTCAAGCGCTCTTTCTGCTATCAGCTCATCAAGAGAAAATCGATAGCGTACAAAATAATATTGTATCGAAAATAAAGAGTTCTAATGGGGAACTTATTGAATATGCCAAAAGTACGGGGACACTAAATTTCATTACCGTTTAAAAAACGATAAAAATATTGGCACAACGAAGGGGAAAAAAACTGGAGAAAAGATTCAAAGTTCCCCAAAGAGAAACAATGCGTTGGATTTTTTCGTTTTGCCGGCACAAAGGAACTTGACGCACCGCAATAGAGATAGACTCCAAAATCTTTAAATGGTTTCTGGTATCCGCTGTATGTAACACCGCTAGTTTAAATCTACTTTGGTTGCCTTAGCTCACCGATACAGTAACACACCTATCGATCATAGCGACGTTGTCTGGAACATAACATTGGATACATGTTTGAAAACCAGCAAATTCGTACAATTTACTCATTTCAATTCTACCTTGGCTGAAAAGCTGCTGAATACAGATCGCGATATCAACGGAGCGTTTGGCCCAGACACCAATATTGAATGCACAGCACAATATTGCTTTAAGACATTTCGTGCAGCGACGATAATCTTAAAGATGATTAGCTTTATGGTCGGATGCTGATAATGATCAATTAAGAACCTTAATCTAAGTCAATCCACGAACAACAGGCCAATAATTTGCTTCTTACTTTAACTATGGTATACAACTTGAGAGAGATTGCAAAGACAAAATATAGGTTGCACACGATTTGAACAACCAAAAGAAACCTAGTCTTTCCTTCTCTTACGCAACAAGAACGACCCGCTTCCGACCGAGTTGTGACTTACGATCAAGAATATACTCGTTACGACAATCAGTGACGCTCAGCTAAGTGGTTAGACGTGGACTAAGTTCCACAATACTTACCGAAGCCAGAGTTGCACTAAAAGAGTGTCATGCTGACTGTTTGGTGGTTTGCAGATTTTTTAATGCAGATGAAACTATTACGACGCAGTACTTCCAACAAATATATGAAATGCATCAGAAGCTTCGAAAACGCAACCACAATTTTTCGATCATTTCAACAACATTGTGCTTAAAAAACTACATTCTACAATAACCTAAAGGATGTCTAAAAACGCCTTCAATATATTTATCTTCACAAAAATTCAATATTGTTACGTTTCTTTGCATAATAACACATGGTTTTCGTTGGCCTACATTAATTTATTTTGATTGGCGCATATTTCGATCAATATAGTTTCTGTTTGAGCCGAGATATGTTCATCTTAATTTTAAAATTAAACATTTAAAGACCTTTCTTGTCAACCTTATACTAGCGGAATGACCCGACATTTCTGAGAAGTGAATGCTCGTTTACGAATGTTTCGCACTCCTATAGATTTATTTTCATCGAAATCCATGAAATTGCTTATTTTTCAATTACGGACATATCGTAATCCCGCAGAAAAAAAAAACAAAAAACAACTTAACATGGCTTTCGCAGTGAATAATTCACGACCCATTTTTTGTCTACATTGCAATGTAAAGTACCTACTATTGATTTCATTACATTATTTTGTATATAATGGCTTGCATTATAGTTTGACATACAAACGTCACGTATCAATCCTCAGTTGTGCCCTTAATCTGAACTTGCTATATCATGGAATTCACTCTCGATTTTACACTACTTTTATATTAGTTTAACATTACTGTTTATACGGTAAACAAATGGATTCATATTTAAAGTGGAAAGCGTTCAGGATCATTGTGAAATTGTGCTTTAAACAGACACATTAATTTTGAGCATTCTTCTGTCATATCACAAAACTACTGATCAGTTTTCTGTATGGCCTCTCAGCTTTTGCGTTCATAAAAGTGCTCAAATACACTTGGTTGTATAAGACGTTATCTTTGGTCAAAGCCGCATGTTCAGTGTTGTATTGGATATTTTCAATTATCGATACTTATGAAATACATTCTAGCATAAAACCTATCTAAGAACACTGCCAGGCACATAAAGCTCTTTACTGTGAATTTTCATAAAGAATAGACCCAGCTGTTGTAGAGAACGTAGGGGATAAACACAGAGTCACACTGTTAAAATAGGATGGGATTTGAACAATTCCCATAAATCAAATAATATGAAATTTCTTTTTCCAGCTTATAAGTATTAAATAATGAGTTTGGAGAGAAATGCTATTTTAAATGCGAAATTGCTTTATGTTATCTGTTTATTTTTTATATAACGACATTATGGTTGTATAAGGTCCGATGGAAAGAAATACAATCTATCAGTAAATTATATAAACATATACAAAAGAATCTGCATAAACAAATCTACAAAGACAGATCAGTGTTGTGCCTGGTTCAAGGATTCTGAAATATCGCTTAATCGCGACCTACAACCTTGCCATAAGTTAAAAAAATCATATAATTGAAATTATGTATGTATCTATCAATCTATCTATCTATCCATCAGTCTTGTATTATATAAACACTAACTTTGCCTCTGAGTGTGAGTTCGTTCCCTATTGATTCCGAAATTGCATGACTAATTTTTATGACATTTCGCAAGAAAATACTTTATCGACCTGGCAGTGTTATTACGTAGGTTTTGCATCAGAATATCTTCGATAAGTATCGATAATCAATACAATTTGATACAAGAAGCAACAGGTAATTTTGAGGAAAATTAACGCGTTACACAGCCTAACATTACATTTGCATTTCAGAAGTTTAATTACCACACAAGCAGAAAACCCGACATTTTCACAATACGTTCATTTTATGACAGAAACACGGTTAAAATGAATGTTTCCGTTTAAGACACAATGTAACCGTGGAACTTGCCTTTCTAAATATTCAATTGAAATCCAAGCAATTATCACAAAAAAGCATAAAAACTGTGGATGCATAATAAACAGTAAGATCTTTGACATGACAGGACACGTTCGAAATGAATGTTTCTGTTTAAAGCACACTTGAACTTGATTTATGATACTTGACTTTCGCATTTTGAACTTAAATTCAAACTATTATATACAGAAATAATTTTATAAAATAAACAATAGGTTCTCCGCAGTGCCGTCGGTTTCAAACCTGATTATGGGAACCATTTTAGCTCCAACTGAAGAGTTCTTAATATTTAGATCTAAAACGGTTACCTATTATCAGGATTTCAACCTACAGAACCGGTGGCTTATCTTATCTAACATTTTTCAAATAGTAATATAATATATAAATAAGTATATATATATATATATATATATATATATATATATATATATGAACTACTAAAATAAATAAATACTTGATTTCCATCTAATTATATTCATTACTAACACAATGCCCTTCAGATAACTCAGTATTTCATTACTAGAGTCACAGAAGCTTTTATATTTTCACAACGAATATACCATTAATCTATACTCATTTCCAAAAACATTAAACAGTATGAACTATAGAGGTGTACCTTTCTTTCATATTGTAAGCTTGTATAGAACATACACTTGTATGTTACGCTAGTATATTTAATAAAGTTTAAATATTTTGATATTAACACATAAACACGTGTATGTATCTTGCCAAACCGTATATTCTAAAAGGGTATATATATATATATATATATATGTATATATATATATATATATATGTATATATATATATATATATGTGGGTGTGTGGGTGTGGTTGTGTGTGTATGGATGTATATATGTATGTGTATATGTATATATATATATATATATATATATATATATATATATATATATATATACTCGTCATGTTCTCTAGACCAAGAGAGTCTGGTATGTATTTGGGGTGTAGTAATTACGAAAATAAAACGACAGTGCAGATTGGTACGGACAAGATATACTGTTGGCAATGATCAGACTGTAATGCAGTTATTTTGCGAAGGGTATATTAAAAGCTATGAATCCCATAATCAGATTTCTCTAGAATACGTACTGCAGGCATATTCCTGTATCTACTCGAAAGTTATTCTGAATTGAATTTCTCTAAGAGACGCGTATTTAATTATTAGCCAGTCTATTGCGTATTCTCTTTTAATATTAAAGAAGCGTTGGTGTTCATCTCTACCGCTAAGCGTTTTAATGTCTATTTGCTATCTTTGCCAAGCAAGTCTCCTTCAAGACGGTTAAACTATAAGCCTTCCTCATTATACCAAACAGTATAAGGCTGTAAATGACAAAGTTTTCTTTGATTCTCTCTCCTCTGATCTTGTGCGCGTGGTTCAGTGGGGGAAGACGTGGCTGGTTACCTTTAATGCATCTAAAACCAAGCTTCTATCCTTACATCACCAACGCTCTGATCCCCATCTGGCATCAATTGAAATGGACGGCTCTCGTCTGAGAAAGGCCCCGTGTTTGGGTAAGATTCTGGGATTGACCTTTACTCCTGATCTGGAATGGAACACGTACATCAAGTCTGTTGGCAAGGTCGCTGGAAAGATGGTGGGATCCTTCTACCGCTCCAGTGGCTTAGTGGAGGATGCCCTTTTCTCTACCCTGCAACCTCTCTCCCACAGAAGAGACGTTGCGAGCCTATCCTTGTTTTATCGTTATTTCCATAGCAGGTGCTCGTCTGAACTGCAATCTATGGTCCCCTTTCACGAACAACACCCGTCTAGCCGAATGCACTGTGAAAAATTTCCCCCACTTCTTTATCTGTGCCTAAATCAAAACGAGGATTCCATGAACAAACCTTCTTTCTTAGAACTGCACGCCTGTGGAACTCTGTTCCGTCTGCCTGCTTCTCACCTGACTTTAACTTGGATTTATTCAAGTTCAACGTTAACAAATTTCTAACGAACCGCCCCCTTAAGTAAACACTTCATCATATCTCCACACTAACGTAATGTACGTACTTGCAATAACCCTTATCCCTGAGTGGCTTCCGGGCCTTGATAAGTTGTGACCACTGTGTAAAAAAAATGTTTTTAATGCAGGTGGTCCTTAGGAGTTGATTCCATCATCTTTATGTTCCCCCGGTTTTTATACACGACTTTCGTAATAAAATGGTGTGTAAAAAGGCTATATTTGCTGCGGACGTCACGATCTATAACATATGTGAAAAGGATGACGAATGTACATATATCAGCGACAATGGCTGAATCAGAAAATTACATGCAGTATGTAGTGAAATAGTTACCTAAATAGATTGTTATATTTAACATCAATAAACTTAAACATATTTCCTTTAAGAATTACTAGTAGCACTATACCTGAGAACAATCCTTCAAATCCATCAATCGCTCACGAGTCTTTCCGTCTTGGACAGGGCAATACCTCCCTATTAAGCTGTCTACGTAGTGCCCCGGTAAACATTGAGTCAACGAGTATCAGTATTGCTGCTAGTGATAATATACCTTATTTTGTTTGGATAAAAAGAGAAAGACAGAGGAAGAAAACAGGAAATATAAAGAGATAAAGAGAATACGTCCCTCGCAAACACTGATAAAGTGGTTTTATTATGTCCCTCGTTAATGAATGAATGTACAAGGAAAGCAGGAGAAAGTAAGAGAATATAAAAGAAGTACAAAGGCAGATAGTCAAAAGTGTGAGAGAAAACACGCTGTGTAATAGACAACCCAAATCAAATTTAATGATGCTATGAGCAAATGCATACACTCGCTTATATTTCAATTGGGTTATTATGTATGATATTATTTGATTTGTCACGATTATTGCAAATTATATATAAGCGTAATTAAAGTTGCACCATTTTGGCACGCAACCAACATTTTCAATACAAATCTTGCCAATAGATTCCGCCAAAGCAGTATTTCTCCATTTGATATTCATCGATTAATTGTTGTGCAAGTATATTTTCGTTGCCATTGCTGTACTTCCGGTAATTAGATATAGCAAAATGAAGTGAATCTATTCGATAGTTAGTAATATCCTATACCGAAACTGTAAACTAATAATTCAATTTATACATTTTCAATGACATTAAATTACCTGATTCTCATAGCTGCATGTTAAAACGGCAGTGAATGTAATAATGTCCGTCTAAGCTGACAAGAGAAATTAAAACTCACAGGGAATATAATCTGTATTAATATTGTATTGCACAGCGAATATACTACATACCAATAGAATAATGATAATAAGTGGTTGTTTTTCTTACTACGACCGAAAAGGCTTGAGATATTTGTGTCACATAAAAAGGAGTATATTATAGAAAATCTTGTGTATACTTAGAGTTTACTTATTAAGGAACACAGAAAAAGGCAAATGTGTCATACATATTTCTTACAGAAAGATGATGCTATAGTCCAAAAATCATGTAAATTAATCAAGTACTCTTGTTAATTATTTATGAAAATCAAATTTTGCGATTTTTACCGAGTAAGTGTATTAGTAGCAATCTGTGAGCTCCTCGAAAGGGTATAAAAATGTGAGGCGAACAATGATGAATTTTGAATTTAATATAATATGGCGACTGATTTATCCCGGATCGAGCACGGCATAAAATTTGATTAAAAAAAAATAACTACTTTGTCAAATTACTTAATTTTTGGAATATAACACTTTCGTTCTGTGAACACTACGTATGATATAAATACATTGCTTCATTTCTTTACTTTATATTTTCATGAAACAGAATGTCTTAATAATCACCGAAAATTGACCTAACAAAATACATACATTTTAATAAAAAATAAACTTCAACCCAATTTAAAACAGGTTTGCTATTTTACAAATCGTCATAATCGGGATTGAAAAAGTTAGATTTTTATACTATAAATAATCTTACAATCTAATGTGAGCATATTCGATAGTGAAAACAGTTCTAAATCTTCTGAGTTAATTAAACAAATAAGTTTTTTAAATAAGTTTCCAGACTTTTTGTACATGAATTTCAAATTATTGTAGACACTTGAATTTTTAGTATGTTATTACTATACATCTTATGAGTTAACTGACAATTTTGCATGATTGCAGGTTCAAATGAACATCCCTAGCAAAAATTGGAATGCACTATACCTAAGACTGATTATCACAGCTGCTGAATTTGAAAAATGTCATCTGGACGTGCGGACAATTTAAGAGGAACAGTAAACTATAATTCTATTTTAAATTTAGAAAAATGTCATAGAATCGTATGAACTGCTTCAGACAGCGTTTGCCTCATCTTGCATGAATCACGTATCTCGACTATCAGCTTTTGATTAGCATAATAGATTCAAGAAAGGCATGTAGTCTGTGTCGGGATAATCATAGGTCTGGGAGGGGTAAGGTAGTCAGAAAACCAGAGTTGATTTTACAAATTAAGGATTTTTTGGATAAGCACCGACTTGTGTCTACAGAGACAATAAGTGCACAGTTTGATGTCAGTAAACTTTACACAATTATTTTTGAAGAACTTTAGTTGCGGACATATTTTTTTTAATTTTTTGAAAAGGCAGTACTTCAGGGCAGTGGTAGAGCCGGCCCTTGTTTACGATGCTACAACCTTAACACTCACCAAAAGATTGGAAAGAAAACTAGACGGCACATACACCCGTATGCTAAGAACAATATTAAATATATCTTGGCAAAATCATCCCACGAAGCAGCAACTTTATGGTAATCTACCTGCCATATCTAATACCATCAGAGAAAGACGCCTAGTATTTGCCGGTCATTTTCTGAGGAGCAAGCATGAATTGGTGAGTGATTTATTGGTATGGACTCCACGACACGGACGCGCAAGCAGAGGGTTACCTAGATCCACGTACATCCAACAAATAGCACACGGCGCCAACAGTGAACCTGAAGATCTGAGGCAACTGATGGAAGACAGGAAACTGAAGAGGAAGAGTCACATTGGTCCGGTCAAGGAGCCCGTCATGATGATTATGATGTGAAGTTACGAACGGTTGCACGAAGTTTGTCCAACGGTTGCTGAGAGATGATCCCAGACCATTTGATCGCGATAGGTATAAAGACACGTGTTCGCGCTAGCTATAATCTAGACCTTGCTCCCTGTGACTCATTGTTATTTTCTAAGCTCAAAGAAACCTTAGAACCTGTCGTTAGGAGAAGTTAGAGATGATAGGGGCTATGACGAAGGTCATTAGCACGATCACACAAGAGGAGTCCAAGGAGTTGAGCAGGACAAGAGCACTTCAGTCGAAAGGGACTTGAGTTTCATGCAAGAACTATCAATAAAAGTGGCCATATGCAAAAAGTCTGACAACTTATTTAAGACACATCGTAATTCGTAGCAAAAATTAGCAAGTTTTAAGATATATCGTATATCGTAGTAAATATTAGCAAGATTTAAGACATATCGCAATTCGTAGCAAATATTAAACCGTGTAAATACGCATGAATTATTTTGCATTTTTTGTGAGAAGCTTTATTATTTTCTTCAAATTTTACCGTGTCTTTCTATAAAAGAAACGGTACTCTCAGAGGAGACTTAACACAATTTTGAAAAAAAGGAGTAGTTACTGTTACGGAAACGGCAGACTTCGATGACTTACATGCATATATTGCCATCCCCTGACAATATGTAATTTACGTTGGCTATTATCCTACGAATAAATATTGCGTGATGTATTTAAATATTTTCATAACCTATTAAATAAGATAATAAACTATTATTTGGAAGTATGTGGAGTAATATAATGTTTAAAAAAATGATGACAGTCAATGATATAAATTGCTAAAATCCTGAACAATTGGAAAAATCGTGATAAGGTTTCGAATGTATATCGAGGACGTAGTGTATGAAATTTAAGCGGATTGTTTTTAAAGCTATAATATTTAACTGTGCAATGGAAACAGTGACTTTCCTAACTACAAAAAAAAATACGTTTTTTGTCACAAATCTAAGTATATTTTAACTTTAAGCATGTAAAGGGGAGATAAGTAAGATACCATGCACTTTGCATGTGAACTCCTGCATGTCAGTACAGTCAGGAAAGCACATAACGGAGTAAAAAGGATGATATTTTGTTGCAAAACGAGTTCCCCGGTGATATGTACATAGAAGGAGTAAAAGGGTGATTAGTTCATTAGATCATATTACATTAAAATACTTGTAAAAAAGACACAACGAATAATCATTTCGTGATTGTATATTCATTACAGATTGCAGGCTTTTCTTTGGACTATATACAGCACAAAAGAGACTAGTAGACGAATTGTGCCATTGTAAATGTTACACAATACTCTCAGATGTAATATTCAAGCGCTATAGATTTGTTTGTTTGTTTTTGTTTTACGGTATATCAACCGCCTCACGTTATTTAATGCCGAATGCAGTAGCAGTGTCAGAATCTTTGAGAAAATCGCCATTGCAAATTTGACACCCCTAAGACAAAACTGCGGATAAAATATTAAAAAAAAAAAACTCGTAATTTCTGTTTTTAAAGTGGGGTGTTTATTTTCTTTATGGAATATACTTCTAAAACAAACTAATAAAATTGTTTCAAACATAATAAAAATATTATTCCTTATTTGTCAAAAAACCGTGTTTACAAAATATCCGCTCGCAGTGATTGAATACGCGGATATTTTGTCTACACGGTCATTTAACAAATAAAAAATAATATTTTTATTATGTTTTAAATAAATTTGATAGTTTATTTTGAAATTATATTCCATAAAGAAAATAAACACCCCACTTTAACAACAGAAATTATGAGTTTTTCATATTTTATTCGCAGTTTTTTGTTGGGGGTGTAAAAAATTCCGCCAAAATTCTGACACTTCTACGAATGCAGTCATTTTGAAGAACAATTTTTAATAGAGGAAATATATATATATATATATATATATATATATATATATATATATATATATAATTTTTTAAGTCGGTTTCTATTTAATCCATAGTTGGGACCCTAACAGGTACTACCACTGTGGGTCAGAGTGGACTGGGAGCAACGGCAATTAAAGGGTTGGTCCACACTCCCCAAATCCGCAAGCTGGGGCCTCACCATCGGATATAGTTAAAGGTCATATCCAGGATCAGTAGCTATAGAGTAAACACCCTGTTTCTAGCAGAGACATTTAAATAACCTCAATGTATGTGTTCCAGTTATATTGCATGTGAATATTAAGCGCAGGAAATTTTAGGAATAACTCTTTTGTAAGGTTCATTAATCATAGCTATTAGTCGTTGAGAAGGTGTCTTATAATAGTTTGTGTAATTTTATTATTATTATAGTTAACATAAACGTAGTGATAATATCATTAATCCATTTACAGGCGCATTTCGCAGACTAGATGTTGTTTTCTAATCATTGTCATTGTCTTAGATAAGCGTACCCCCATTTCTCTTTTATGCCTGTTATAAACATTGTATAATCGGCAAATTTAGCTACCTCAGACACAATGTTTATACGGAGTTCATTTATCAATATCGGGACCTTGTCAAATGTTTTGATATATCAAGGGCGACAGCCCTGGTATCGCATCCTTATCCCGTGTACGGTATATGCGGTAAAAGATGAAAGCTAGCATATCTGCAGTAGAACGATATTGCATAAATATAATACTGTCATCATCATCAATATAATTGTAAAATGATTACGTATAATTGCAGTCATTCCCAGAGTCATCAATCCGCATTTAACAATTACAGTATAAACGTTGATAGCCAGTTTGGCAAACATACAGCATATATTTTTTAATTACATTTTCACCCCAAACAAGGAATGTTCTCACTTTGATGTAGGGGCTACTATCAGGGACATAAACCACAGGAGTACTGTGTATGGAGTTGGGCAGCAATATGTCCGGTCACGTTGCACTTGAACAGCTGTATGTCAGTACAGTTGGGGAAGCAGGGACTCGGAAGGGAATTCCAAAGTGTAGCGGTTCAAGGGGGGGGACTATTTGAGTAGAAGTGTCTCTTACATCTAGGGATCTCTACTGTGAAAGGGTGGTATGTTGCTGCTTGTCGATTGGATAAAGACTGAAGCTTAGATAACAGCGCAGGACCTATACGATTGGCAACTCTCTTTGGAACCTTGTCTAGAAGCGAAAAACTAGTAGCAGATGCACCAGCCCAATTATGACAGGAAATAAATCTCATATATACTCCATTTAGAAATATTCCGAACTAAATAGGATTACTTCCTGTTTACTGAGATTGAGAATGTTTTCTTTATATAACTATAGACGTCGACGCGAAAACACAACCTTTATTTTATATTTCATTGCATTGTTATACAAATTGAGAAGATTTATAAATATGTCTGCTGGCTAATTTGATACCCGGTGTAAAACTTGAATTAGCCATGTCATTCGTGTCACACTGACATATGAAAAAATGGAAATAAGCGCGTTTATGCGGTTTTATCATTGCTATCATAATATGATTGAACACATTAAGAAGAATCTATGCATTACATTAATATTAGAGATAAAACATGCATACACTTCAAAACTAGGAACACATGGATTCCTACGAACATACGAAACTGGAGTTGAATTTACCTGCTAGACACCGCCCTCGACTCTTCTTATCATTTGTGTACAAACGGTAGTGAATACGACTTGGCATGAGTATAAGGTCCTATGAACATAGTTAAATACAAGGGATGATAAACAATCTCAAAAAGGTGCTATCCCCTGTAAAATTATTATCCTGGGTACTCAACTCTAGGCAAGATGTTTTTTTTTTAATTGGATCTGGACTGGCTAACCACAGGCAACAAGAGTTTATTAGTGGATTAGATGTAATTCAGCACTCTTTACTATTTATGCATTAACCAGCAGGCCGCCTAGCGTTAGTTGGTCGTAATATATGTTTAAATGTTTTAATTCATGCAGCTTACGTAATTATTATTATATAGCTAATTCACCTTTTATGTATGTATGTATATATATATATATATATACATATATATATATATTATATACTATATATACAATATAATATATATATATATGATATAATATACGCATAATATATAGTATATATATATATATGATATAATATACGCATAATATATAGTATATATATATATAAATATGTATATGGTATGTAATATATACACATATATAATATATATGTAGTAATTTATAACATATATATGGCGATTAAGCTACACTGAATATTCCGCGTTTCATCCACTCTAGGACTCTTCAGGCTTATGCGCGCATTCTGTGGTTGTTTGTCGTTTTTATATGCGCATCTTCTATTGAGATTTTAGTAAGCCAATCAGCATTCTAGTATCCACCGCGCCCTTCCTAACCCAAGGAGCATGAATTTATCGGGCAAATGCCTATTTGACCTATGGTTGACCTCTTCCTTTGTGTGTGCTCTATTTAGCCTGGGTATTTAGTTTCGTGATCTGTTTTAAAACTAGGTTAGTGTTTTTTAATGTTAGTTGATATATATATATATATATATATATATATATATATATATATATGTGCACATACATATATGCATATATATATATATGTGTGCACATACATATATGCATATATGTATATATATATATATATACATACATATATGTGTGATCGTTTATGCATATTCATGTTTATTTTATTTATTTTTTTGTTTATTTTCTATTGTGTTGGTTAGTTTTGAAACTATTTTGTATCGCTATCCAAGAGTAAATTTTATCTTGTGAACACAGTTGTTTGCTATTTCTCTTCTAAAGTTTAATAGATGTTGGGGTTCTTTAAAGTACAGGATAGCAAATTTTTCATAGAGGCATAATCTACATGGATCGATCTATATATTAATCTATATATTAATACGATAGCGTGTTTGTTATTTTCTGGATCCCATTTTTTCTCCCGAGTCTCTGTCGTTTAATTGTTATGCCTTTCCATTTCTTGTACTAAATAATTTACCAATAATTCTAGAGAAGTTTTTGTCTCGGTTTCGATTATAGCTGAACGAAACACAAGTTTTATATACATACATCTTTTTTCTTTATAAGTTTGGGTTTCGATTTCTATTCAATCTGATGCACACACGCATATGGATATAATTTTATTTTTGAAATCACAATTTTATAATATGTAAGGATGAATAATAAATTGACTCTTATATTAATATATATGAAATCTGTATGAACTAAATATTATATTTAAGCATATTTTACGACCAGGCTATGCCGGGCGCCCTGCTAGCTTAGATATATAATTTTGCCGTTTTATCAAAAATGCTACAATAATATCAAGGTGTCTCCATTTACGCTGAGCATTCATAAAAATACCAAAATCAATCTATTACATATACGTTGTGGAATTTCCAGAGGCCCCGCTAGTATATAATAAATAATTGTTCCCTATGTAACGAAATTTACAGGAAAACTAAAATCATTAATCGTGTATAGAGATAGCATTAATGTCAAACACGCTGGAAGGTTTGTAAATTGAGATATTAAAGCACAAAGTAGATACAATGCTTCCGCTATTCTTCCAAACTATATATATATATATATATATATATATATATATATATATATATATATATATATATATATATACATAATGAGTGTTTGTTACGTTGTCGTATCATAAAATGAGCGTTTGTTGTATTGTTATTTATAAAGATTGAGTGTTTAATTATCTAATCAGAGTTAATGTCGCCGTGTGTGTGATCGTCTAGTGGTCATTCTATTACATACGTTCATATGCCGTTAAGTGTGAATATGTGTGTGACATGTAATGTATCTTCAACATACCTTCTGCCATTTCGTTGGTCCATCTGAAAATTCTTGTCTGGGAGGGAGACTTGATTCCTGTTTTCGGGGACGAAAATTTATTTCACTCCAAGACAATAAATTGGTTCTATAGTGTTTGTATTCCAGTTTGTTCGCAACAGATTGGAAAATGAATTTGACCTGTGGTGTTTCTTTTTCTAGGTCTTATTTCGTCCCCACCCCGAGCGAAGGGGAGGAGACAGCGGCAAAGCTGTCCGTTCTCGTCTTAGTCCCAACGAAATCTGGCGATTCAGCTAACCTGATCACATGACTCACACGTAATCCAATCAGCTGATCTTTACTTCCGGTCAACGTGTCTACACTATAATTCACACTCTCCCCCCTCTCTCTCCATTCTCTAACACACACACACTATATATATATATATATATATATATATATATATATATTGAAAGCATTTAATCCAAGGCATGAAAATTGTTAAGCAAACGTTTTTAACTTAAGTCTTTAAAAATTAAGGTACAAGATTAAATTTGAAATGTATTTATCTTCAAAATACTCTTTTATAAATTTCTAAATTGAATAAAAAAATATCTTGGATTTATTTTATGTAATGTACATTCTATTTCACTTTTAAAAAATCATTGGAAATTTTCTAGCTCCCCCACTCATTATGTATATATATATATATATATATATATATATATATATATATATATATATATATATATATATATATATATATATATATAGTTTGGAAGAATAGCGGAAGCATTGTATCTACTTTGTGCTTTAATATCTCAATTTACAAACCTTCCAGCGTGTTTGACATTAATTGCTAGATGAAAGATTGCTTTTAAAGTGCAACAAAATGTACATTATATAAAATAGATCCAAGGTAATGTTTTGATTCAATTTAAATCAAATTTTTATAACTTACTTTGTAAAATTTATAAAAGTGCACTTTCAAGATAAATGCATTTCAAATTGAACCTTGTACCTTTATTTTTAAAGCCTCGAGAAATAACATTTTGTTTAACAATTTTCATACTTGGATGACATGCTTTTCTAACTTGTATTTTATCTTTTTAAGATTATATTTAAAAACTCTTCTCACACTACAACTCATTTTTGCAACCCCCTTTTTTATTATTACAGGTCTTGATATTCTCTCTGATTCAGTTTGTATTTCTGCTCACACAACAACTAATAATTGCAATGAGAAAATCTGATTTTTTAACAAAAACTTTAACATAACTTGTTTAGATTTAACTTTTTTAAAAACTTTAAAATAATTTTTTAGATTTAATTTTTTTAAACTTCGTTCAGAATAGAAAATCTTTAACATTTAATAAGGAACATATTTCATTTTTTTCAACATATTTTTAAATTGTACTATACATACGTATGCTTTCTTTGAATATGCTTTATTTAAACCAGCATAATCAATTCCGCTTGTTGCCGATTAAAAAATAAATCTTTTGAAAATCTCAGTTACAGGATTCGTACTTATTATGTTGTTTGAATTTAATGGTTTTTATAAATGCGAAATACTCACATTTTCGAACTGTTAAGTTATTTTCTGTTGCACAATTATTTTTTAAGCTGCTTAAATTGTAAAATACGAGGCACATTCATTGTTTTATTTTCATGGTTTTGTAAATAAATATAGTTTAAAAATAGCTAAACAGTTTTACTAAATATATAACATATTAACTTAAATAAACAGTTATTTGAAAAGATTTGCGATTAAAATATTTTAAACATCCATTGAAAAATACGTCACGCATTTTTGTATATTTTATTTATAAATAAACATACTATATAGAAAACCCTAAAAAAGTTTAACAATTTGAAAAGACGAATATTTCACATATCTTAAAAAAATTAAATTCACACAACATATTAAGTACGAATACAGTAGATTATATTGCTGAAACATTCCTTTTAAATCGGTGACAACCGTATTAGATAGCGCAGGTAAAAATAAAGTATGTTAAAACCAAGTACATTAAAACAACTTAATTACGGTTCACATAAAAGATACTTAATCACCGAAACACATGTACAAAGCCAGTGAGCGAGAAATAGAGAGAGGAAATGAATGTGTGTTGTTTTTTTTTCTTTTTCATCGTCGTGGAATATATTTCTTATTCGCCATGAAAAGAGATATAAAATTGAGCGAAAGAGAGAGGGAGAGAGAGATGGATATCACGAGAGAGAGAGAGCGAGAGGGTTGGCAATATTATATACAGAGAGATAAGGCTGGAGATGGGATGTAAGAAAATGAGCGCAGCTATTTACTCAGAACCCAATAGTAGGTTTCATTGCGACGCCATATTTGGATGGTACATTATCCTTCGTTTAGCATTTAATCAGGAATATAGAAATAGTCAGTGCTCAGCCAATCAGAATCAGTCAAATAAGGTCGGGGATACTTTAATATATTCGGATCGGAAAAAAGAAAATATTATGATATGAATATGTGTTCATGATTCAGTTCAAAGGGTGCAAGCAGAATATATGTATAATGCTAATATTTCCTCCCGGTGTTGAGTAAGAAAGTTATGGGGGACTTGATATTTACAGCGAAAATAGGAACTACTTCATCTAACGATAGTTGTTGTGTAACGATGTTGCTCCTAAGATGAAATGTAGTGTTTTATTATACGTCTTAATGTGTCTAAAATGTCTGTCTAAAGTTACATAAGAAAGTGCCTAATATTCTAGCAAAATATATGTGTATGTGGCATTTGTTGTTGCAAACCGAGGGCACTTGGATCTAGAGGGTAATACCTGCAATTAAACTATTATATATGAAGAAAACAAATAAAAATAACTTTCAACGAAATAATATTTAGAAAAATATGCTGTGAAGTTTTAAATACCACTTTCCTGGCCTCTGAAAATCACGGCTTTTAATTAATCGATCCGGACCTCTTCTAATGTCTAAGCTAATAAACGCCCCTTTTCTTATCAGAATTCTTAAAATATTCATGAACATTTTATTTTTTACTATTTCTGTACACCTTCCCATTGAACAATATATGGATTGACGTTAATGTGAATATGCCTTCTAAACTCATTTTTATTTTGTTTACTTTATGACAATATCTCTTGTCTTCTCACATTTGAATATGAAATGTGCAAATCTTTCTGCTCTGAAAATATTTCAGTGAATCCGGCTTACCTCCATAATATATCCCTCTTTACAAAATACCATAGGGCACAATATAAAACGCCGTGAACATATCCTTTAAAACAATGACAACGCCTCAGGGTGAATGATTCCCTTTTAGAAATATAGGATAATCTGAGGCGTAAACAAACTTTTTAGAACGGTAGGCAACGCCCACCATCTGCCCATCAATTCTGGCAACGTCTTTGATGTTTTTTTTTTTTAATTCAGGTTGCTACTGAATGTTAAGTATTTTACTATGAAGGAGAACTTTCAGGTTGCATACGAAACGCCATGGCAATTGTTGTTTGAGAAGGTTTCTTTATATGTTACAGGAAAAGAAGTTTACGGTATATGACATAAACTGATACTATCCATTTGTCGGCATTTCTCTACAGTGTGGCTCTTAAGTTTTAGTATTTACGCTATTGCCTTGGGTTAATTCCGTTTCCGTGGTTATATAGAGTGGTGTGTCATCAGCAAATATACTAACTTCGGAGGTTATTTTATTGGGGAAGGCTTCTCTCTTTCTTTCTCTATCTCTCTTCTTTCTCATTCTCTCACTCTCTCTCTCTCTCTATATATATATATATATAGAGAGAGAGAGAGGGAGATAGATAGAGAGAGAGAAGGAGATATAGACGTTCTCTCTGGATAAGAGACAAGCACTGAAAAAAGGTATAGAGATAAGAAAAGAGATAAGGAACAAAAGAAAAATTGTATTAAAATTAATTTTATTATATATATATATATATATATGCATACATATATATACATGTATGTATGTATGTATGTGTATGCGTCCTTGTCACTCTACATATATAATATAAACCAACATACTTATTGTAATACCTCTAACCCACTCAGATGCATCAGGAGAAAGAAACCCATTTTTGTTAATCTTCCATTTATCGTAAATGTCAAAACAAATATACGTAAAAAAATCTTCAATAATATACACAACGCTTTCAAAGCCCACACAGATCTAGGTCTATTTTCAATAAAAAACTCAATGAGGGTTTCTTATTCAACCATACCTCTTTAGCACTATGATTCTTAACATCTAATGACAAAAAAAAAATTATCCCCAAAATTCCATTTCCAAATTAAACCCAAAACTAACTGCAATTTTAATAAGAAACATATTTGCCCACTTAATAATGATTGCATCCTAGATATATTATATATGCATGCACAATTACAGAGCCTCCACGCAATCCTCCCATAACAGATACTAATATTTTGTCATCAATATATCCCTCTTTCAACCCCATCTGATAGAGTTACAAATCCATTATACAATTCAAGCAGCCTCTCTCTTTACAATCATAGAATTAGCAATAATAATAATAATAATAATAATAATAATAATAATAATAATAATAATAATATTTCTCCTAACAGCCATTCTGACACTGAAAGCATTCATTATCCTCTCCAAAACACCCCTCCTACAATTATTGCCCCACCCCTTGGTCATCACAATTAACATAATTCAGTTCAGTACAAATTATCAAATTAATATTAATTTAAGACCCAGAGTTGTTAAAAAGTACAACATATGTCGGCGCTACTTCAACATTTATTAAGATAATAATATCAAATCACAATTCTTTTAATAACCAAAATTCTAATAATAACCAAGGACCTACTCTAACCACTTTAATTAAAAACTTAATTCTAACAATATCCCCTTCTCAATTAAATAGACTATCCTAGAAAAAGGTTAAGTCTCATACTCCAGGCTCTAAGTTATGTTGCCTCTGCAAAACCGAACCTATAACTATAATCACTTCTCCTAGTAATAAAATACACGCTAAAAACGAACTGCTCCCCTAGTGCAAACATAAGCAAAATTTAAATATAGTAAATTTTAGATTACATAGCTATTAAATTAACCTTTCAGATATATATATATATATATATATATATATATATATATATATATATATATATATATATATACATATATATTTCTATAACAGTATCCTTTTTTTTTCTACATGCTTTCTTAGCATTTGATAACTTTGAAATTTTTATTGTAATTTTTATTTCTTCTTTTTTAGGCAGGTTTTATATCTGCAATCTGCAATCTCCGTTTTAGTGTTTAAATATTCCTATCACTCAAATATATATATCTACCTACACATTTATATTCTGCATGTATGTTTACTTATATTATAATATGGTCATTTACTTACATACTTACTTGTCTTATTCCGGAATTTGCAGGTACCGTTCTTCCTCTCCCGTTAATCTTTTAAACTTGGTATTTATTTATTTACTCATATATTTACTTATATATATATATATATATATATATATATATGTGTGTGTGTGTGTGTGTGGATGGATGTGGGTGAGTTTGTTGTATATATATATATATATGTATACATGTATGTATATGTGTAATTGTGTGTATTCGTATATATGTATGTATATGTATACATGCGTATGCATTTAACTTATCATTCTTCTTGATTCATTTATTAATAACGCCTGGTGATAGTTTAATTCTAAAGTAAACACTTGTATATTTCAGTTAGCCTAGCTTTTTGCGTAAAACGTGGGGTTATTTTAACGTCATCTTGTCTGCGTTGTTTTGAAATTGGCTTTTCTATTAAAAAATTAACATAATCGATTTTTCTATTTCTTCTTCTTCACTCATTCTAAAATCAGCACGACATTGGCAGTGGTTTTAAATTCTTTTCGCTATGCCAATCTTATCTTT
This sequence comes from Euprymna scolopes, assembly GCF_053919585.1. Taxonomy (NCBI): domain Eukaryota; kingdom Metazoa; phylum Mollusca; class Cephalopoda; order Sepiida; family Sepiolidae; genus Euprymna; species Euprymna scolopes. The sequence goes on from NC_136493.1 coordinate 18,219,123, forward strand.
CTTTCAAGAATATTATTTGAACCCATTGGACTTTACTCGTGGAAATGGAAATTTAACCAACTTTTTGGATTTTTGATGTTTGGATTTTACCGTTATTGAATATTTTACCCTTCACCAGACTATCCATTCACGTGAAACTACCCTTTTCTTCACCCTATTCCCCCTGCTTATCTATATGTTACCAATTAAGGTATATGACTTTTTTGTAGTTTCATTAAGCACTTTCGCAAGTAAAATCCGATCCCGCATTTTGTTAAATCCTACCCCCTGATGAGAATGAAAGTTTTTCTTCGAAACTCCGCAGAGTAAGGACTATCCAATTATTTTGTGTTTCCTTTTCAATTTAAATTAAAATTAAAATTATCTCGAAAAATTTATAATTTTAAATTTTATTACATGATGCGATTTATTATGATCGAAACGGGTGGGACATCGTGGCTAGATATGACTGTATTTACAAGTAGAATAATAAAAAAACCCTCTCTCTCTCTCTCCCTCTCTCTCTAAATAAAAATATATATATATATATATATATATATATATATATATATATATATATATATATATATATATATATATGGCGCTCCCAATTTAAGGGTCCCAAACTGATCAGAGGAGTAAACTGTTCCCATCTCGACTTTAGATAAAAAATGCGCTCCCATATAAATAATTGAATTCATTCAATAAGTACCACTAAAATAAAAATAAAAATCTACTTAAAAATGTAATAAATAGGTAGTTCTGCGAAGTAGATAAGTAATCAAGGCTTAAGCTTCTTGTGACGGGGTCCCGATATCGAATCTCCCTAGATTCAGCCATTCTGACAAGTCGTAAACGACGGACCACTTTTTAGTGGATAATTATATTTTAAAATAATAATATGCTGCTCCCCATTTGGAGGAACGAAACTGGTCAAAGGGAAAATTATTCCCTACTCGCATTTAAGTAAAAATGCGCTTTCATATAAATAATTGAATTCATTCAATAAATATCGCTAACAAAAAATAAAACATACACCATCTACGTAAAAATGTGATAAATGTGTTGACCTGCGAGATAGTACAGTGGAAGAGACTAAGGTTCCTTATAAGCGGGTCCTGATTTCGAATCTCGCTAGATTCAGCAAATCTGATGAGTCGCAAATGACGAAACACGTGTCAATGGATAATTATATTTAAAATAATACATATGCCGCTCCTCAACTCTCATTTAGGTTTCCATATCAAACAAGGAGCCCATCTCTCTCTCTCTCTCTCTGTCTGTATATATATATACATATATACTCACGCACACACACACACATATATATATATATATGTGTATATATAAAGTGTCTAACTTTTTTGCACATATATATATATATATAAATATATATATATATATATATATATATATGATTGAAACGTGTTGTCAGACGAGTGCCACTTCTTCAGACACTTAAAGTCCATGAGCGCAAAAATCACTTCCATCTCCACAGGACAATTTAATAGATAAATGACTGAGGGAGTATCTATACACAGGCCAGTTGTAAAAACTGGACAAGAAAAAGAAAATATATCCTTGTAAAGAATAGCTTTTAAAAAACATATTATAGTAAAAAATGTGAAACAGTTCGAAATAAGTAAAACCATCATAAACCATACCTTTAAAAGTTACCGGGTTCGTATGGCATTCACACACACACGCACACACACACACACGCACACATATTAGGATGCGTTTACGGCGTTGTGGTAGGAGGATGGCAGGTTCGAAGGAGGAAAAGAGCGGGGAAAAACGTGACGTCTTTGCTGTTACGACCACCGCCAAACCGGAAGTGACGTCTATTTAAATAAAGGCTAGACAATCGGAAAGAGGTCATGACATCCGAAAATATCAGCTAAATAAGCGACCTCTTCCTGTAGAAATGTGCCCAGTTTAGGTTGAAGAAAGTAATGTTTTTAGCCAATTGTCGGTATTTGTGGTCTGAACGGTTAAGTTTCAAAACAGTACTGTTCTGTTGAAAATCCGTCGCCTCTGTCGAAAGTTTTAGGCACATGTGCAAACATACATACATACATTTATATATTGGTAGGACAAAGTTTCAATCAAACCGATTAAAAAGTTTGCCCTATCTCTGACTATCCTTTATGTAAAATTTCAAATGTTATTGGTAATTTAGTAGAAACTGCAGATATATTTTTTTAACGTTGACCCCTATTACGGTCCCTAACATGTATTGTTTTGGGCTCTAATTCAGTCATTATGTTATATCACTTTTCTTAGGCACCTTTATCTTCAATTTCAAGTGTTTGCACCCAAAGTTGGCGGGGAAGGGGGCGATCTCACAGGTCAAATCGTAAAAGTTTGATCCTTAACAGTTCAATTTTTTGGTCGAAAACGAATTACAAATATTTTCCCAAATCTCTATGGCCTGTATATCAGTATTGTATTTGAGCTCGACCCCTCAGGTTATAAATACCGAAATACTGCTTAAAACATCCATTTCCTCACCCTCAACTGGCCACTTTTCTATGGGGTCGCTTTTTTCACCGATACTTTTTTTTTGCTCACACACACTTCTAAACACCAGGACACCGCCGGTAACCCATGCTCGTATATATATATATATATATATATATATATATATATATATATATATATATACACTAGCAAAAGTACCCATCGTTGACTGGGTTCAAAATCAGCCTGAAGAAAATGGATTCTGATTTATGAAAGTATGATAGGTTATGAAAAGGAAGGGTTGTAAAGAGATAGCTTCGAATTTGGCGGTATCAAAACCAAAGCAAAATAGCATGACAGTCAACATAATATAGATATACGCCAAAATTTTTTATACCATACCTGTTCACACTGAAACAATTACTACAATATTATGTGGATCTATATAAAACACCTTGTTAAAATCTGTGACATATTTGCATTCTATGGAGGTCAGGTGCGAATGAACACAACATAATTTTATTCCACCATATTTCTTCAAACTGAAACATAATGATCAAAGTATACTTACGCAGATAGATTTGAAAATTCTTTATTATTGTTTGTGCCTATTTCAATTCTATGTAGGCCAGGAGCGAACGCAGACCTCACAATTTCATTATATCATCACTATTTAAGTTAAAACATAGTTATAAATTTATTCTTATGTAAATCTATATCAAAAACACTTGTAAACGTTTTTTTTTCAATTTTTATTTTTTTTTATTTCCATACATTGTGGATCAGGAGCGACCGCAGACCCCAGAATATAAATGAACCACCGTTCTGCCAGATCAAACATGCACATACCTGTGTCTCGATACACCTCTATCATTATATGTAATCAGTTTTTTTTTTAAATAGTCAACCATATAGGAGTCTATTCGTTACCAGACACACCCACACTTTTATATTATAGATATATATAATTGGAGAATTATGTTATATATATATATATATATATATATATATATATATATATATATATATAATTGGAGAATTATTTGAGATATATATATGTATAACTGGAGAATTATTTAATATATATATATATATATATATATATATAATTGGAGAATCATTTAATGCATATATATATATATATATATATATATATATATATGTATATATATAATAATTGAAAAATTATTTAATATATATATATAATAATTGGAGAATAATTTAATGTATATATATATATATAATATATATATATATATATATATATATATATATATATATATATATATACCCTTTTTTCAAGTAACTTATCGATGAAAAAGGATTGGAAAGTGGTTTGGTGTAGTATTATTTATTTATTCTTGTATTTATTTTGTTTAATCATATTATTTATTGACTTACGTTATTTATTTACTGTTTTTGATTGTGATATACAGCGAATATATTAGTACAGATATTAAATACTGTTTTGTTAGTATTAGGGTCATTTCACACCCAACAAAGCATATAGCCACGTTGTCATGAGGGGCCATAATTTGGGACCAGGTTCCAGGGATACTATTTAGGAAATTGTGCAGCGAGATACCTCTTTACATTACACTTAAATTTCTGCATATCCATTAGAGTCAGGGAAGTATGGGGTCAGGAGGGAATTCCAGAATGTAGCAATCCGAGTGAAAAAGTAATTCTATTAGAAGGCTCTACAGTATCTAGGGATCTCTAGAGTGTATGGGTGGGATTTTGCTATTTGTTGGGTTTGTCGAGGGTATTGCCGTCGAGGATGTACTAGTATTAGGTACGTCAGACCATTTGCCATTGAAATACTTGTGGTTGTATTATGTGTGTGTGTATTCCCTCTCCGTCTCTCTCTCGCTCTCTCTCTCTATATATATATGTATATATATATATATATATATATATATATATATATATATATATATATATATATATATATATATACTAGCATTTCAGCCCGGCTTGCCCGGGTGTTTGGATGTGTATGTTGAGCAAAAAAAAAAGTGGTAGTAGGAATGCAGGCTTTAACCCGTACCGCAAAGGAGGAAAAGAACGGGGTAAAACCTAACGCTCATGCTGTTACGACCACCGCCAAGCCGGAAGCGACATTTTAAAAAATGAAGGCTATGCAATCTAAAGGCGAGGATAACTTTCAAAAATATCGGCGAAAATGTGACCCCCCGTGTAGAAAAGTGTCTAGTTGAAGTGGAAGATATTAATGTTTTTAGCCAATTTTTCGATATTTTTCGTATGAAATGTCGATATTTAAAACGATACTGATCTTGGTAAAAGCCGTCGCCTCTATTGAATGTCTAAGGCAGACATGCAAACATACATACAAACATACATACATTTATATATTGGTAACTAAACATTTTCGACCCAAACCGATGAAAAAGCTTGCCCTATGTCTGACAACCCTTTATGTAAAATTTCAAATATTTAGACCAGGAATTCTCTGATTAATTTGGAAGAGACCGCAGAGGTAATTTTTTTGTAACTTTGACCCCTTTATGCCCCTTTAAAATTAATTGTTGTGAGCTCAAATCAAGTTATTAAGTTAGATCCATGTCCAAGGAACCTATATTTAAAATTTCAGGTGCGTTGACCCAAAATTATTGGCGGAGTTAGGTACAGTTCTCAAAGGTCAAATCGTTGAACTTTGACCCCTTAATCGCAAAATTTCTGGCCAAAAACCGATCACATCGATTTTACAAAATCTCAGTACCCTGTATATCAAATGACGAGTCTATAGATTAAAAATTGACAGAGTTATTGCATAGGGAAATGTACACAGACACACACAGACATTTAACTTATATATATATATATATATATATATATATATATATATATATATACGGATGTTTTTTTTCGAAAATAGAGCAAATAAATGAATAAAAACACAATATAAAAGGCTCTGCTAGTGAGATAGAAGCAACATCAAAAAATAAAATAAAAGCTGTCGAAGGAAAAGACACAATTGAAGTTTGCTTGATTTTATTTTGTCAGTAATGGACGCTTGACTTTTCAAAAAAAAAACCCCAATAAACCACCGATTCTAATGGCATTTTCTCTTTCGATAATTATTGACTTTATAGCAACTTTGTGACTGGCAGTTATTTCGGGCAGTCGGCTGTAAATGTCTTTTTTCTATGTGGAAGATGACACGTAAGTGTTTGTTTAGTCGTCAAATCAAAAGGATGATAGCATATTGTTTAGAAAGAGAGAGAGGGAGAGAGAGAGGGATATAGAGAGGTGTTGAGAGAGAGAAAACGTGGGATATGTATCAGAAAAGAGAGAAAGAGTAAAAGAACTAAGTAGTTGAAGAAAGATATCAGGCAATAAAATGTCTCAATGTTGTGTCTGCCTATTTTAGTTTATTTAATGCCGGAGACTAAACACTTATTCCAGTGCCTTTTTGCATACATTAAGTTTGACACACGTTGTATTTCTACTAATTGATGAACGAAAGAATTGTTTATACATTCGTTGGCCAGGTTCATTCGATTTAATTGCATCCATGGCTTTGCCAAATTTGGAAACTTTGGAACGTGTACAGCTACGATTTTGTAAATATGTAAGGTGAAATAGAATCCTTTCTGATTCACAGCATGAGCTGCAGACCTATTTCTTTCGGCTGAATAGTTGTCCAAAACTACCACAGTCTACGTTATTATTGACAGAGACTTTTTCTGGTTCAACGATGCTATTAGAGAAATTTGGAAAACGAAACAATCGATTCAAAAACAATGGCACTGCTCGCATTTTCTTTCAATTTTAACTAGCATCAATTGCATCTACTTAATTAGCATATTAGAAGTATTAACTGAATAGCCCTTTATTTAAAATAAACGCGAGTTTTTCATCTGAAAGGTTTAAAACACCAGCCATATTTCTTTACGGACAAAGGATATAATATCAAGGAAATTAACTCACTTATGCTAAAAGCAAGTCAAGTAACTCTCTCCCCCCAGTCTCTCTCTCTCTCTCTCTCTCTCTCTCTATATATATATATATATATATGTACACACACACATATATAATATATGTGTATGTGTTTGACATATTCTGTTAAAAAGTTCGTAATTGCTACACATTATTCACCTGACTTTTAGAAGTAAAACATTTGATCCTTTGTTAAGTTTCGTCGTGAAATGTTGACTTTAATAATATGTTTTTATCATCATGTGTTGTTATATTTGCATTACTGAAGCATGACAATGAAGTGGAGATCATTAATTTGCCTTGGATATTATATAAATGCCGAATGTTACGATTATAGCACTTGTTCCCTTAATTTTATTTGCAAAACGTTTCGGTCCATGTTACATTGTCATTTTGTCATGTGTGCATTATCGAACTCGGGAATGTCCTAATCAAACTAGGAAATCTTTTTATCGAATTCGAAAATCCTTTTGTAGAACTTTACAAACTGCAACTCTTACTAAATCCACGTTCGGATTAAATCAGACATGACTAGCTAGAGGTATTAAGTAATTCAGAATCGTATTTTGGGTCTTGCATGCACCGAAGATTCCACCTCTAGATTTTAGAAGAGTTTAATTTTTATGTGTAAATGTTACCAAGTTTTCTATTGCGAGTATCCGATTGCCGAGTATTTAATAACAAACTCCGTTTTAAATTTCGTGCGGATTCCCGAGTTAAAAAGCAATAAATCTGAATTCGAACGGATACACATGAAGAAGGTAGAGATTACTTCAATGAAATGTTGTGAAAATAATAATTAATATGAGAACCATAGTGTGAAGAATCCAAATAATACGAATACCTAATCCTCCTCTAAATAATTCACAAGCGAAACTTTTTTACCTGTTGACGAATATGTTTTTGTATTTGTGGCTTTGGGCACCATCATTTCCAATGAAACAATGAGGTTAAGACATGTTTATAGGGCAGAATGCAGGGTGTACTGGCTTGCCACTGTTTACACTTTCGACTTCATGCCACATTGTCCTGGTGTGCTAAGGAGATTAATAATTCATAAGACATCGTTGAGCAATATGTTCTACCTTACATAACTAATCCTTTACTCCTACACATCCGTCTTTCGTAGACATTTGAAACGTTTCTATTTTCCTACGACTACATAAGCCATCACAGTCAACCTTCCTAGCCATCACGAAAAAAGGTTATCTGAGGTCTAACCCACACTTTACGATCTCAAACAGATGGTGGGTCATCTTATAGTTAATACTCTCCTTTAATACACTTCCACACTCAGAATTTTTCTTTGTTTTCTGTAGTCTATAGGTATTCATAAAGACGCACTTGCTGAGTGATCTTTCCGAAGGACTAAAAAAAATGGACATAATTGCTGGATCTGAACGCAATAGAGAACACAAGTAAGCCATGATATTGAAGGAGAAAGACCAGTCAGTACCTGCGATACAGAATTATGTTACAGGTGTCAAATATACGGGAAATACTTCTAGATATCAAATCCGTCAAAAAGCTATCTTCGAACCGACAGAACGATTGCATGATAAACGGAAATCTTCGCATGCGATGGACGAACATCATAGTCACACATAAACACAGTTCCTTTTATATTATCTATGTTGGTTCTTTATATAAAATTTATCCCAAGAAAAAGTGTAAACTGTCTCCGAGATCTTTATTCGAATATACCTACTTCACATTCCCGTCCATAAAATTCATCCTTCTACTATTTGTTTCCTTTGTTTATAACAACAATGCAAATTACCCTTATAACACATATGTTGTATCCCTATTGTAGCAAAACCTTGTAAGGAGGTGTTCAGGTACTTCTTTTTGGTGACGATTACATCTTCGTGTTTTTCAGTTTTATCAGTCAGATAACCGCATATTTTAAAATACTTACATTAACGTACATTTACCATATTCCCCCCTGAATATATTCGGGTGGGGATTGGGTGTATCTACGCTGTCCATGATGGAATTGACATATAGTAGTGAACAAGTGCTCAATATCCTTTATATTGCAGGTGTGTCCAAACGAAACTTCATGTATTTTATTTATTTTTGTGTGCCCCACGTAAGGCTGAGTACCACTGCTGGTCGGGAATAAGGGATAATTTTCATAACATAAATATTTTTTATGTGCGGTTAAAACTGGATGCTGTTCTGGGTTTGCAAATGCATACGAAATGTGGAATAGCGTTACTGCAAGAAAAAAAAAAGAATATAAAAAGGAGATATTACAAAAGAGCTAACGATCACGTTAGACATCAAACCTATAACGTTGTCATGCATTGTAAGACATGGGGAAATAAATGTCGTTGTGACGACAAGAAAAAGCGGTTAATCCCTGTCTACTTTGCAAGGTAAACTACATAAAGCGTATGAGTCCCGAATATAAACGGTCGTACAACGTTACACGTGGCGTTTCTCGAAACATGCAAATATACCGGAAAAAACAATTGTCACGAATACATAATAAGAGTATAGGAATGATGCTCAACGCCAACATCTAGGATAATATTTCGGCCATTGTCTCTGAGAGTCTGCTCCAGTCTTAAGAAAGTTGTTATATCGATGCTTAAAGTAAAATATTTCTTTTCATGTTGCCAAAAAAAAAAAGAATATTCTTTTAATTGTTTTTACTCTCGAGTATAGATCCGACAGGGTAAGACAACGTAAATCAACAGAGAACAACATACCTCTATGTAAACGCATACAAGATATCAACGGACACAGACTCGAGAATCAAAACAATGAAAATAATATACTATTTTAATAGCCCTAATGATTACAAACACAAGTTTAAATGCCGTGAGACGAACCGAAAAATCATATATATATATATATATATATATATATATATATATATATATATATATATATATACACACACAAAAAGTTAAACACAAGTGAAAAATCAAAAAAAATGAAATAAAAGAAAAATAGTTAAACTCACATACAAACACACACATATATATATATATTTATATATATATATATATATATATATATATATATATATATATATATATACGCATCAAGTAAGCTTGAAATCCAAAGAAAAAAGCAAACTTGCGAAAATAAACAAATATTTTACATGTTTGAAATTTTTAATTTAAATATATTTCGGAGCTAACTCTATCCTCATAAATTTCAAAGAAGTCAAATATTTGTTAATTTTCGTACTATTGCGTTGTGACTTGACTTTCAAGTGCACCTGATGCGCATTTATTTTATTTAAATTAAATCAACACCACTATGACGGAACACACATAACTGACACACACACACACACACACGCATATATATATATATATATATATATATATATATATATATATATATATATATATATATATATATATAAAGCGTTCTAGTATAATGTGTTTTCATAATACAACCAGTTTCACCACCACATCCACCACGCCCCCCCAAGGCATACCAATCTTATTATTGGTTATAGTGTAATGTTTTTTTAAAAGACACAAATATAAGACAGCTTGCAGCGTTTCAATATTTAATAAAATTTAACATAATTATGAAACAGTGTTTAGTCTGGACTAACTTTGTATTTAAACGGATGCTGATGTTTCGCCTCAGGCTTCGAAAGAAGAAGAAATATATGACACATGCATCTATTCCTATGCTTTTCAAATATGATTAACAATGAAAAAGTATCGGTTTTATATATATTGTTTTTAATTTGATAAAATGAAAATATTCTCATATTAGCAACTACCAAGTGATATGTGTATGCACGAAATACATATATACATACGTTCATATATATATATATATATATATATATATATATATATATACACTCATGTGAATTGTCATCTATATATACATATATATGCATATACACATTTATTTCACATATATACATATATGTACACTGTTATTAAATCATCATATATATGCACACATAGGCATATAATGCGTGGATGTATATATATATATATATATACACACACAAATATATATATATATATATATATATATATATACTGTGTGTGCAAAATAAAGACTTCAACACAAGGTGTTGATGAAAACAAAAGGTGTATTTCATTTTACGTTACGATTGTTTCAATGTCTATGTCGACAAGTTCACCATTATATCGTCGGAAAATTTTCAAAAACCATCATTTCTACAGACTTTATGAATAAGCACACTTTTGGCAATGTAGAATATTTTGAATAGAAGGAAAAAAGGGGCGATCCCTCACGGGAAGAGCATGCGAGAATTATTTACCTTGCTTGTGGTTACTAATTTTCGTATCCTTATTTAAGAACAGAATTATGTGAAGTTTCTAAGCCATTTAAAAAATAAATTAAATATATCCCATTGTTGGGTTTCTAAATTTCTTTATTTCCCAATGATTGATTTTTTGTAAAAAGAATTTTAAAATATTTGGTATCTATATTTATATTATGACCGTAACAACCTTGTAAAGATGTTACGGTTGGTTTTAGTTTCGTATTACTGGCAAGTAATGTTTAAAGATTATCGTTATATTGGCACATTGATATAATACTATTTAAGGTTTAGTATTTAATTTAATATGAGAATAAAGTAAAATGGGCGTGCTAAATATACATAAACCTTGTAGGACATTTTGGATGAAGTGTTGTAATCTATTTACCGCCTGAAAATTCCTAGTTATTCTACTTGAGGAATGTTTTTATGTTGTTGCTTAGGATGATTTGAAAATAGATAATCTAATTAAGTTGTTAAGTGCTGCTAGTAAATTCTGTTGGAAACAGGGGCGATTTTGTTTCTTAGAAACGTAAAAGGGACGTAATTCAGCCAGTTTGTGTTTTCGGTTCATTGATTACTAGAAGGCGACTAGAGTTTAATAATTAATTTAATCAGATAGGTCTAGAACGGGCTACAATGGCTTATTTAACAAATAAAATAGATAAATGATGTTTGGATTTTAAGCAATATGTTACGTTTTACTCGAATCTGTTATTAATCACTTATGCTGCTCCTGTCATATAATTTATGCGTTGTGTTCTTGGGTTGTCTAAATAAATAAATTAGTGTATGTCTTCTAATTGTTATTCTGGCAGCAAAACAACCCATGGCCCCAAGTGTTTTTTACTCCGGTGGGAAGATTTCTACTCCTGCATTTATGGGTGAAACACAATATATATATATATATATATATATATATATATATATATATATTGCCAGTTCAGCCTTGCTTTGTTGGGACCCCGTGTACTGTTTATAACTTGACCTACTTGTGAATACACTTATGTAAGATTTCAAATATTAGACCAAAATGTGTCTGAGTAATTTCGTAGATATCGCAGAGGTAAAATTATCTTGAAATGTGACCTCAATTTTTATCTCTTAACCTTAATTATTTTCGTCTCGAATTCAAGTACAAAGTGTTATCCATGTCCAAGCTGCCTACATCTAACATTTCAAGTGTTTAGACCCAAAATTGGCCGAGGAATTGGTAAGAATCTGCAAAGGTGTACTCTTTCAGCTTGGATCTTTTGTCTGCCAAGTTTTTGCCCCAAAACTGACTAAAATGCTTGCAGCATGTCTGAATACCCGTTCTGTAGAAATGTCAAATATTCACACCCAAAATTAACTGACGTGTAAGCTGAAATCTTTTGAACTTTTATCCGTTGGCGGCTCAAATTTTCGACCCAAACAGATAAAAAAGCTTGCCATATCGGTTAATACCGATTATGTAATATTTCAAATGTTTCTACCAAGTTACTACCCCTTAACATTTATTGTTTTAGGTTCGAATAAAATTATAAAGGTAGATCCATGACCCATAACTTACATTTAATCCAAAATTCGCAGAGAAGTTTGGTATATTTTGAAGGTCACATCGTTGAAAATTGACCCTTTGCAGCCAAATGTCTGGCTGGAAATCGATTCATAAGTTTTTCCCTTTTTATCATATATCGAGTCTTTAGAGTGAAAATTGAGCGAGTTATTTCGTACGCTACTACTACTACTACACACACACACACCGCAGACACACACATAGACAATTTCACTTATATATATATATATATATATATATATATATATATATATGTATATATATGACGATGCCGTCGTTTTATAATAAATAACTAACTAGAACGAAATATGATTATATAGCGATATTGAAATCAACTGTCTTTCTGTGTATGTGTATATAATATAAATTTCTCTAACAAACTACTTTGTCAATTTTCAGTTTACAGACAGAAGATTTTACATAAGGATTATTGAGATTATATAAATTGTTTTTCATCAATTTTCGGCCCGAAATTTGATGTTATGGATCACAGTTCAACACGTCGACTAATGAAAAGTACAGAAAGCTTCCGCCAAATATGTTTATACACACTAAAACTTTTAGATGTAGGTTATGTGGCCATAGGTAAAACTTTTTAATTAAATTTGGGCCCAAAACAATAAATTTTAACTGGTTCAAATACGGATTAATATTTTTAAAAAATGACGTTTGCTGTCTCTACAAATTTACTCCGACAATTTTTCGTCTCAACCTTTGAAATTTTACATGGAGTGTATTCAGTAAGAGTGCAAGATTTTCATCGGTTTTTGGTTTTCATATTTTACGTCAAAGAAGTCAAAGTCAACTATTAAATCAATTGTTGATGAAAATTATACATAACGCATATTCGGATATGCAGAAAGAAATTTAATAAGTTGTTGGCCGAAAATGTATTCTTTATTTGAGTCAAAATAGTTGACATTTAACTTTAAAGACTATATATATATATATATATATATATATATATATATATATATATATATAGTCTTTAAAGTTTTTAACCTTTAAAACTATACACACAATTACTTTTTATCATTCGTTAAAAAAACATCTAGTCAGTAAGGCATTTAATCACCTGCAATCACTCTCGAATTTAATATAATACCATTTTTTTTATTTTTCAAGGGATCATCAGTTGTTTACCATGAAATGTGTTTCGGGGATTTAAAACAAAACAGTATATTATATCATGCTCCCCAGCAGTGTTGATAAGACACAACCACGCTTAATCTTAGGAAGAAGGCATGTTACAAACATTTGATCCAATTTCCTATTCTTAATTGCAATTACTAACCTTTTCATAGTATAAAAATGAATGTCTTACCCGTGCGATTCATCAATTTCCACATTTAAAATGGATTATATTTATTTGCTGTCCACTCAGCAAAATGTGGCACAAGGCCGGAAAGTGGTAACCTAGCAGGCTCCCCTAAAGGAGGGGCACTCCTGCAATTTTAAAAATTGCCTGAGTAACCCCGTCGGCATTCCCCGGTCGGGGCGCCTCAGGAAACAAGCAATAAACTTGCCCCACCGGAAAGCCCGGTGGCAAGGCCTGGGAGGGTGGACCTCCTAGGTATTACCCAGGCGGTGTACCTCAGTCCAACAGGTGCTGGGCCGGTTTCCGGCCCCTCACCTGTTGGGCTGAGTGTCAAGTGACGGATCCTTGACTGGTACTATCCATTTGAAATGGATTATATTTATTTGCTGTCCACTCAGCAAAATGTGGCACAAGGCCGGAAAGTGGTAACCCAGCAGGCTCCCCTAAAGGAGGGGCACTCCTGCAATTTTAAAAATTGCCTGAGTAACCCCGTCGGCATTCCCCGGTCGGGGCGCCTCAGGCAACAAGCAATAAACTTGCCCCACCGGAAAGCCCGGTGGCAAGGCCTGGGAGGGTGGACCTCCTAGGTATTACCCAGGCGGTGTACCTCAGTCCAACAGGTGCTGGGCCGGTCTCCGGCCCCTCACCTGTTGGGCTGAGTGTCAAGTGACGGATCCTTGACTGGTACTATCCATTTAAAATGGATACATTTTTTAATTTATCAGTCTTGTATTTATAAGATTTGGATTAATCCATTTAACTACTTATTACCCCCACTATAATTAGTAGTTTGTATATTTACATTCTTATTTATTTAAAATTAGATATATACAGTTTAAAATATTTTATTTTTACATATATACATTTTTTTTTATATATAAATTGATTATATGTAATTATAAATACATTTTATACATTGCTAATATAGTTTTTGATTTCCTTTATTAATATAGTCTGGTTTATCTTAAACCATTCAAAAGCATCAGGATAACGAACAAATGCTTTATTAAACTGTTTAAATATTTTATTTTTATCCCCACCTTGTTTTATCATCCGTATTACAAAGCTAGAAACTGGTGGTATAAAATCTGTTAATTTTAAAGTAACGCGATATATATATATATATATATATATATATATACATTTAATATTCTGAACAGTACATAAGGCCCAAACAAAGCCTAGTAAATTGCTAGTGCATTTATATATGTGCGAGGGCACTTACTGCAAGAGTTAACTGGAATCAATTTATATATATATATATATATTTATATGTATATATATATATATGTATACATATATATATATATATATATATATATATATGTATACATATATATATATATATATATATATGTGTTCTCCCTGGATCGCCACCTTGTCGTGGTGGCGAACCTTGTGTGTTCCGATGAACCTGAGAGCGATGCCGTCCGGAGCCTAGGCTCCTGGTAGGGCCACCCATGGCGGTAAGGTTGAAGGGGAGGTTCCAGACAAAGAGTGATCCAAAAGACCTTAACGGCTGATGCGGCGGATGATGACAATAATGACACAACGGCACTGAAGGCGGATGAAGGCTGCAACAGAAGAGAGTCTCCAGTCGTCGTGGTTCTCCTCTGCCAAGGGGCCGTGTGGTGGCTGCAGGCGCATCAGTCTCCCCACGTTAAAAGACATCACGCGCAGGCGTTCTCCCGAAAGGGAACACATCCTACTCTACATCATGGATGGAAAAGTCTTGTGACAGTCTTATTCATTAAGCTCCCGGACTGAGGCAGAGAGTACTCTCCCTTAATTCCCGGATAAAAAAAGTCCTGTGGCGACCAGGAAGTGGTGACGGGAGCAGGACAGTGTAGTCTGGCAGCTCCTAGCTGCAACCTGGCACATAGGCGGTGGGTGCCAGATTCAGTCGCTAACCTCACGGACCGAGGTAGAAAGAGTTTTTCGGCAGCTGCATCCATGACTGAGCAGTTCTGTTTAGGATCCACTCTGCTCACCCCAGTAGGGGAGGGGGGTTAGAAAAGGTACCCCTAAAAATAGCCTGCCTCAAAAAAACCCGTCTGGACTACCGCATCCAGAGGGATCACCACCACGCGGTCGGAAAAAGAAAGAAAATTTATGCCTATATTTTGGAACCTGGAATTTGAGGACCCTCATGGACAACAAAACAAGTGATCGACCCGAAAGAAGAACTGCCATTATCTCAAGAGAGCTAAGGAGGTTCCAGATTGACATAGCTGCGCTCTCTGAAACCCGACTGGCTGGCGACGGGCAGCTGAGGGAGGAGAAAGGCGGGTACACCTTCTTTTGGAAAGGAAGGCCTGCAGAAGAGCCGCGTATCCATGGCGTGGGCTTTGCTATAAAGAACAGCCTCATCCGCCACCTCAATGAGCCCCCTGTTGGCATCAACGAACGGCTAATGACCATGCGCCTGATGCTTGCGGGCAGCCAAATGGCCACTGTGATTAGTGCGTATGATCCAACTCTTGATGCACATGATGAAATAAAGGAGACCTTTTATGCTGACCTTGACACCATTTTATCCGGAGCCCCCAAGGGGGACAAGATAATCCTACTTGGGGATTTCAATGCTAGAGTGGGACGAGACCATCAGCACTAGAGAGGAACGCTTGGAAGAGAAGGAGTTGGGAACATTAACTCAAATGGTACACTCCTACTGACAAAGTGCTCAGAACATAACCTGATCATCACGAACACACTTTTCCGACAAAAAAACGCATTCAAAACATCATGAATGCACTCTCGAATTAAAATCAGGCACCTCATTGACTATGTCATTGTCCGTGCCAAAGACTGCTGTGATGTGCTGAACACCAGGGCAATGACCAGTACAGACAATTGTTGGACCGACCACCGTCTTATTCGCTCCATCATGTCTATCCATTTAATGCGGAAGCAAAGGATGCAAAAAAGACAGAGCCGACCAAAGCTCAACATCGAGCAGCTGGGCGATATCACCTACCAACAACACCTCCAGGCGGCTCTTAGTGCGGACCTGCCCAAGCAGTATCCGCATGACGCTGAAGAGCACTGGGACAAGCTGTCTTCTGCCATCATGGACTCCAGTATAAGCATCCTTGGGCAGAAAAAGCGGAAACATCAGGATTGGTACGATGAAAACGATACCGAAATCCAACAGCTTATAGACACCAAGAGGCAAAATTTTATCACCTGGCAGAATAACATCAATTGCAAGTTTAAAAGAGCTGCCCATGCCAAGGCTAAAGCGGCTGTCCAATCGACAGTCAGGAAGCTGAAGAACCTCTGGTGGATTAAGAAGGCTCAGGAGATTCAGCAGTTTGCTGACTCTGGGGACACCAGAAGATTCTTTGAAGCCACAAAAGTGGTATACGGCCCCAGCTACCGTACTCTGACCCCCCTTCGGTCTAAGGATGGGCTCACGCTGCTGAAAGGAAAGGGAGAAATAACAAATAGATGGAAAGAGCATTACGAGGATCTTCTGAACAGGGACACCACTCCAGAGATGGAGGCCCTTGAAAAACTCCCCCAACAGCCCATAATTGAGAGCATGGGAGAACAACCCAGTCTGGAAGAGGTGCGGGATGCAATTAGGAAGATGAAAAACAATAAGGCGGCTGGTTCTGACGGCATCCCAGCAGAAATCCTGAAGAAAGGCGGGCCTGATCTTCTCAGACACATCCATGCCCTGCTGCTCAAAATATGGTAACAAGAGAAAATCCCTGCACAACTTAGAGATGCCCTAGTTGTCTCCATCTTTAAGAAGGGAGACAAGGCAAACTGTGGGAACTACCGGGGCATTTCTCTCCTCTCTACCACAGGGAAAGCCCTAGCTCGGGTTTTGGCCAACAGGCTTACACCCCTTGCAGAAACCATCCTTCCCGAGTCCCAAAGTGGTTTTCGACCAAATAGAGGCACGATGGACATGATCTTCACTGCTCGTCAACTCCAAGAAAATTCCAGGGAGCAAAATTTACCATTATACATGGCTTTTATAGACCTTACTAAAGCCTTTGACTCTGTGAACCGTCAAGCCCTTTGGCTGGTTCTTGCAAGGTTTGGATGCCCAGAGAGGTACATTCGGGTACTGAGACTGCTACATGACAATATGTCAGCTACAGTCCTCAGTAGTAGTGGAGATGAAACAGAGCCCTTCAGGGTTGACACGGGAGTGAAAAAGGGATGTGTCATTGCCCCAACCCTGTTCTCCATCTTCATTACTGCTATCCTCCATCTCACGGACAAACATCTTCCCCATGGAGTTCGGATTATGTACAGAACTGACGGGCGACTTTTTAACATCAACAGATTTAGGGCCAAAGGTCGAACGAACACCATATCCATTATGGAGCTACAGTATGCAGACGATAACGCCCTTGTAGCCCTCTCAGAAGAGGACCTACAGTGTACACTGGTTGCCTTCACGAGGGCGTACAAACAGCTAGGACTAACAATTAATATAAAAAAACCCAAATCCTCCATCAATCACCACCAAATAGTACTCCAGTCTCACCCCCAAACATCTCCATTGACAACGCTAGACTGGAAAATGTGGACCACTTCCCATACCTAGGCAGCATCCTATCATCAAAAGCCAACATAGATGATGAAATACAACACCGTCTAAGCTGTGCCAGTGGGGCTTTCTCAAGGCTAAGGAAGAGAGTATTTGAGAACCATGACCTTCTGGCAAAGACCAAAATCATGGTATATAAAGCTGTCTTGCTGCCCACTCTTCTCTATGGATCGGATACCTGGGCCACATACAGGAGGCACGTATAAACCCTGGAGACGTACCACCAAAGACGCCTCCGAAAAATCCTATGAATTAGTTGGAAGGACCGACGCACCAACACCAGCGTACTGAGTGAGGCTGGCATTTCCACTATCACCGCTACTGTTGCTCAACGCCAGCTCAGATGGACTGGTCATGTTGTCCGAATGCCGGATCTCCGCCTCCCAAAACAGATTTTCTACTCTCAGCTTGTTGAGGGAAAGCGTGCCCAGGGTGGCCAAAAGATGAGGTATAAGGACAACATCAAAGCAAATCTAAAGCGGTTTCACATGGACCTTGAGACATGTGAGGACGTGGCTGGGAGCAGGTTGGCATGGAGGAGCGCTGTCCACAAAGGTGCTGCGCTTTATAGTAGTGACCTAAATCAAGCTGCTGAGGATAAACGCAAGCGCAGAAAGGACAGATTATTAACCAGACACACCCAACCCCACCCTACCACCACTACCTTTATCTGCCCAAATTGCACAAGACAAATTGGGTCTAGGATTGAGATCTATGCTCACCTGAGGACCCACAGAAGCCACAACGGAGGACAGTCTTACTCGGACACAAGTGACCGCCGATGATGATATATATGCATACAAATAGATGATAAATGTATATATTACGAATTTCAAGATCTTGTCCATTTTGCCGTTTATTTTTATGCATCTTAAAATGTTCAATACTTTGAAGAACATGTTTTGTAGCGAGTTGTATTTTTGTTGTGTCATGTACTTATGTCTATCGGTCTTTTTTTATCTATCTAACGATTTCCACATATATAAATAATATTTTATGTATATATATATATATATATATATATATATATATATATATATACCGTTTAAAATTTAAAAAATATAGTTGATAAAGAAAATAAAAAGTATTGAAATAGAACCCTTACGTATGCATAAAGTTTTAAAAGTAATATAAAAAAATTAAATTAATGCTATAATAAATCCGGAAAATGTTGGGTGGAATGTGCCTAACTGCTTGCTCTTATGAATAGAGATAAGAACTATGTTTATATATGTATAAATAGTGCATCTTCCCTCTGAAAAATGAATTTTTTAATATATTTCTGAATGACATAATAATTGAAATTGTCCAAATGTTAACGACAAAACAAATGTGAAAATACAAAATACGATGTTATCTTGTTAAATGTTTATTGCATTTATTTTGTCAAAATTTGTATAGTATGCTCAATTATATACGTATACTAGCCGGGGTACTCTGCGTTGCCCTGGTTTTTAGAGGTGTGTGTTGTTGGTGGGTAAAATATAAACAGATCTAAGTCATAACCCTGCTTAAATATTCTAAATACAAACAATGTTGAAACTATTAAAAATCGTGTATTCTTTTTTAAATGAACTGTATGCAATACGAACGGCTCAACTGTGCCCGTGTGTTGTAAGAATCCCAAAAAGTTTGAGGAGGGCGGTCGAACTCGAATCATTGAGGCGAAAGTGCAAAAAAAAAACCTGATGAATTAACTAAAAAGTTCATTAGGTCAAATATCAATTCCTCAGTGAAGTTTGTTTTGTTTTGGTTTAGTTTCAGTAGTCACATCACACTCGAATTCTAAATGAATGCTTTTGTTTTCTTGAATCCTTAATTTATTTGTTTTATTTTTTATTTAAGTGTAATGCAAGTGAATTTGCGTTGTAATCTTAGTGTAAAAATATATATTGAGTTGAGAGTACTAATAAATAAAGGTCATAGTTAGATTTCACGGTCAGAGTTGTATAACCGGAAGTAAAATCCATTTAGTCTCACAGATTGCGTCTTACAGTAACGAAAAAAAAGCAAAAAGAAAACAATAATAGTAATCGCGTTTTCGCGTTGTTTAAATTTTTTTTGAAATTTATTTCTATTTTATTATGGAAAAAACAGAAAGAATAAGTCGGAGAAAAATGATTTAAAAAACGGCATTAGTAACCTTGTACGATACCAAACAGGTGTTTCCTCGTACTGTTCCTTGTGAACGCATCCGCTGCGGTGTAAATGGGAAGAGGAGAAAGGAGGAATCTAAGAGAGAGAAAAATGTTGCAATTTCCATTGAATCTATGCGAATTTAGTAGTGGATTCTCACCGGAGAAATATAGAAATGTACCATTGTCTATGAACTGTAGAGGTAATAGGCCTATAGCAAACCTCAGATAATATGCTACAGTCTGTACGCATTACATTTTCATGCAATGTCATGATTTTTAATCTTATTAAGGTCAAAGTCAGAGGGGAAAAATGAGTTCATTTATTTATATAGAGGATAGAAGATAGATACATAGATAGATAGATAGAAAGACGAAGAAGAATAGAGTAGAAGATAGATAGAAGAGATGAGACATGCTTTATAATTGAATCAATTAATTTTTACTTTAATCTTTATTGGCATATGGACATTACCGCATTTTAATAAGTTTTAATATGTGAACATATTTGATTAAAACTATTAATAGGATAAAACTGCTCCTTAACCCAAGGTGAAATATATACTAATGTACAAAAAATGTTCTCAAAAGAGGTAATCAGACTTATCCTAAAGAACATATAAATGCCATGCAGTGAATGGATTTATTAAAATAATTAGGTGGAGTGTCTAGTACTGCAACAAAAAATAAAGAGGACAATAACAGCGTAGCTATGAAGGACAAATATTCAGATGAGAATTCTAAAGAAAATAGAGGAATATAAATTACTGCAAAATGTACAAAATATAAACTAGGATTAACCCACCACAGTTACAGTCACTGGAAAAATTAGTATTCGACATAGGTACTTTTTGAATGGTTTAAGAGTTAAAAGAGCAAAAATCTTGAACGCTTATAAAAGCACAAAGAAGATATTAAAACATAATGAAAAACCAGAACATTATAGCTGCTCCAGATACTACTATGAAGATATGTATGGCGGACTATGAACATGACATAAATTGGATGAACCAAATAAAAAATACTAAAAGCAACGGAAAAATACATGTGTTCACATTAGGAGTACATAATAAAATAAAGAGTCAGGATAGAATAGAAGTATATACATACCAATATACACTTTTTTGTGAATGACAACAAACCTGACTTCAATAATAAACGTTGCATTAAACTAATTGCACCGTGTGTGGCATATTTAGGTAATATTAGTAAAAAAAAAATATTAGACATCATTATACCAACTTATCGATTTTTTTTATAGAATCACAAAACATTGAATTAAGACGCTGCGATTCTGTTCTACAAAAGGGTACTTGTTCGTAAATAATTGTTTAGGTTTATTTGTTTTTTTCTTTAATAATATTCCAAAACACAAATATCCGATGTAGGCAAGTGCTCGTCTGAGCTCTAATCTGTGCTCCCCTCGCCAAACTATCACGGAAAACACTCGTGTAATTGAAGCAACTATCAATAATTTTCCCACTCTCTATCTGTGACTACACTCAAGCATACCTTCCTCGAACAAAGCTTTTTTCTTAGAAGTGCACGCCCATAGAACTCTTTTCCCGTTTTCCTGCTTTCCAGCTGACTTAAATATGGTCGCGTCCAAGTCCAACGTGGACAAATCCACGATTAGCCGTCGTCTTATTTTATCTAGTTTACCGAATTTCCACTACAAACGAGTACTACGATATTGTACTCCTGTACTATTGAGCGCAAAGAGAAACAACTATACTAAATTAGAAATAGAAATGATAAAACTAGCAAGAAAAACCGTAAATAAATGTAATGATGAAAGATATAGAGAATAACTTTGATATTAGGAGGGAATATCCGGACGCTGATTAACCTGATATGTCTGTACACAGTTAAATATTTATATAGAAATACCGGTTTTAAAGGGGGTGGGATATACATTGATGATGCATCATTTTTCTGTTTATTCCAGCGATTAAATTACAGAAAAACTAGAAAGAAAATTAGAATATGTGTTAATGAACCTAAGTTAGGAATAACACAAGAGTGCAATAATAAAATAGTGATTTTTTATTAGATTCAGGTCTAAATCTGGACGACAATACTTATGAGCCCTATCACAAACCGAACTAACCACTATTCGATATAGATTAAAATCGAAGTATCTTAAGTGCATGAAAAAAGCTGCTATAGTCAGTATATCAAAGAGAATATCCGGTTTGTCGCAAAATAAGAATTATTTTGCTAATAATAAGGATTTATGTCGATCAGGATACTCTGGGGAAATCAAATACTAAACGATGTCAATAATAATAAAACTAGCAGGAGAAAATTTCTTATATAATACGTCATGGTAATGAAAGGAAGAAATGCTATCAATAAAATGTATAAAAATAATAAAAAAAACACAATTTAAAAAAAAAAATGTAACTGCATATTTTGGCTTAAAAATATTAGGGATAATAAAAACAGATGCAAAAACATATTTGGTGTAATCTGCATTTTAGCGAACATACTCAATATTACTAAACTACTTTACAAAATAACTGATAGGAACTCCTATCCGGATAATTATTCAAGAAAAGTAATTAATAAGAACAGAGATAAACTTGCGTCCTCAACTGCTGTCAATTCAGCCAATACTATAATAGATTATATAAATGGTAATATTAACAAAAAAATGAATACTACTACTACTACTACTACTAATAATAATAATAATAATAATAATAATAATTAAAATAATAATAGGATTTACCAAAAAGCATGTAACTGTAGAATACATAAGGAATGCCAATTGTATGGTAAACGCTTTGTTTCTGAAATGGTGTACAAAGGTTAAGGTAGATAATAGTAAAAAGATATACATAGAAGGGATGGGTTCTTTTTCAAAAGGACTGATACAGAAACCATGTTGCATAATATACAAATGGACCTGAGAATGAAACATATATAGATGTGGATAATGACACAAATGAAGATAGAATAAAACGAGTATTAAAAATAAGAAGAGGAACACAAACGGTGATTGGATTAGGGAGGTACGCAAAAAGAAAAGAAGTTAGAATTAAGATGGCCAATAAGAGATAATTTATAATCTGTGCTTACGTGAAGCATACCACAGTGAATCCTAAAGAGGAAATCTTCAACAAAAGGGTAGATTCTATAAAAACTGTCTCAAAAACAAAAATATATTGCTCGTATCACGCCTAAAAGTTGATTGAAATTAATTAGAAAATATATCACTAAGTTTTTTTTTGATATTTCAATAAATAAATGAGAAAATCTTCACGAAATAACATAACTACACCATAAAAATAAAAGTAATTTTGCTTGTAATAATCTTTATGCATAATAATTATTTCAACCGCACAAGAACAGAAGATACCCAAGACTCAATAATTACAAAATATTTAGATAAGGAGGATGAGACGGGGTAATAAAAATTTAATCAAAATATAAATGTGATAACAAATGAGAAATTCAATTGAGATCGGCATAAAGAAGTAAATATAAGCAGTATACGTTTCTAATTAATTGATAGAAATTTAATAAACATGATTATCTTCATCAAATGTAAAGAATTTAAGATCAATTTTGAAAAGGTAAATATTGAATACTTATATATGGATTAAAATTACAAACAAAAAATACATTTGGAAATTATTAAATAATAAGTAAAGGACGAAGACTAATTTTAATTATTTTTTAACTTACATTTTTATTAAAATTGATTGTTAAGAAATAAAATATGAAGCAAATCAATTATGGGATCGTAGATGTAAGCAAAACTGATGACTATCGTAGATTCAAGTGTATATACTTGGTACAGATGAATATAAGCTAGAATTTGATGTGTAGTTTATCATTTAGAAAATAAAACAGTTCAATATATACTTATTAGGGAAAATAATTATGTAAATAAAACACACACAGAGGTGTAATGTAATATAAATATAGTAAAATGATTTAAATCTAATTTAAAAAATTAGAAAATACGAAAATGAGATGATTATAAATTCTGTGACCAACAGAAAATAATTAAATGAAAGCAAACAATAGTTAGGAAAGATGCATTCAACTTCCTGGTCTTATAAATAGAGATGAGAAAAATGCTAATATATGATTAAATAATCTATTTACTGTCTGAAGACTGGCTATTTTGGAATAATCCACAGCACAGGATCAAAATACAGATTAGATCCGATTTCCTCACTGCTACCAATGATTTTCACTTCAGATTTTTCATTGCAACTTGGATATGAAACTCAATATCCTTTTCATTAATTTCCATTATTCTATGATATTTAAAAACTAAAAACATTTAATTATAATTTTCTGTGTTTGTTGTTTTAAGGCAAATTAGATATAAACCATTATAATATTTGCTAAGAGATTCTCATCTGCAAAGATGGCAGACATAAAAAACCTATAGGTTAAGGACTAAATGAATGGTATTCTTTGTCTTTCATATAATAATTATTTTTTTCTTTATTTGAAATTAAACAATTTCACGTCATTAATGTTAAATTATTGAATTACTTAAATCTGATATATATATATATATATATATATATATGTGTGTGTGTGTGTGTTGTTATATGTGGGTTGCTACATCTGTCACTAATCTCTCGCTCATAGACAAGGTTCAGAAGAGAGTTTCCAATCTGATAGGGCCTGAATTGTAATCTAAACTTCAGCCTCTGTCCCATCGACGAAATGTTTCATCTTTCTGCTTGTTCTACAAGTACTTTAACGGGGAAGGCTCTGACGAACTGCAAGCACTTATGCCCCCACGACGTAAATATCCCCAACAAACTCGACAAGCAGCTAAACCCCACCCCTTCATGGTAGAGATCCCTAGATGTAAGAGAGGCTTCTACTCCAGGAATTTACTTCCCAAGAACCGCTAGCCTTTGCAATTCCCTTCCGGGTCCCTGCTTCCTTAACTGTACTGACATGCAGAAGTTCAAGTGTAACAGAAACCGACATGTTGTTGCGCAATTCCCTACACAGTACCCCTGATGGTTATGTTCCTGATAGTAGCCCCCTACAACCAAGTGGCAGTGTGCCTTGTTTTGGGCGAAATTGCAGTAAAAGAAGATGTCTGATATATATATATATATATATATATATATACATATATATATATATTATATATATACATATATATATATATACACGTATACACATGCATATAAGTGTATTATTATTAAATCATTAGATGTGTTATTAATTAATGTTTGGCGCATTCATATCACACTGAATGAAATAAACAAAATAATAATAATAATAATTTATGATTAAGTTTATTTTTATATTACATAGATACGAAATATCAAGGCGTATCAATGTTATTTTAAAATAGTGAGTATACATATGCACACGTGCTTCATATTCTGATAAAAACATAATTGTAATAAAATAATAAACACGGTTAATAAAGTTCTACAATGTATATTATTAACAATTGCAGCACAGTAGTTTGTAAACGTAAATTAGATGAAATAATATATGAATATCCTAGTAATCATAATGAACACACTGGAATCAAGTTAGAGAAAGCAAAGTAATCAAGAAAATATATTTCTACAAAAATACACAATACAAAACATGTCATTTCGCTTAATAAAATATAGTAGTCGTGGTTATATATTTCCTTTTGATTTACAATAAAATATCAAAAAAATGATAATAGCGGATTTTATATAAACGTGTGTTATGAATTGTGTTTATAATTTGGCTTAATAAATTAGTGAAATTTATGTAGAACAGAATTCACCAGAATGCCTATCCTCCATGGTCATCTCACGTCAGCACACTAGTATTCATTCAGACCTTCCGGGAATTAAACCGCACTGTCTCAAGTAACACCATTGAACTATAAAGGTAAGTCAAATAAAATGCAGAGGACATAAAACTTGGAGTAAATGTAGTTAATTGCAAAAGTTTCCTGTAAATGTCTCCAGACTGACGCAATGGACACTTTAACGTTAATGCTTGCTTTTACAGTTGAAGTAAACTGCTCGTTATGCCTCGCCCAACTGCTGCAACTGTCGAAGTTTATTGGCAATTAGAACGGTGATACCCCTGTCTGTATACGCCCGAAGAAGAATACTGTGAAACGATATATTCACTAAATCCTATTGTGATTGCCTACTTACAGATGCTTAGTTTAACTCATGTAAACAGCTTTCTTCAAGGTAAAATAGATGTTGAATAAATATTACGTGGCCACTTTTGTAGACTCCCCGTATCGTGAGAGCTGAATTGCACGTATATTTCTCTGGTTACTTTAATTTAAAATGAAGCTTGGGTAAATGAAGGAAAATAAGTGTAGAAAGGAGACTTCTATTTCGTGGTCACATTCAAAGAATGGGTTAATGCTTGGGGTATTGATGGAAGACAGCTTGTGGAGTTGAATCATTTATCCAGGACGACTATCGAAGATTGTATGAAGGTATTCGAAAAAAAGAAGAAGGATAACATAAGAGAGAATTTGGAGTTTATTTGTGAAAGCCACCCAACAATATGCAGCATCGGAAGCCCGTGATGAAATGATTATGATAACTTCTATCTTTACCCCTGCTATTATATAAAAGCCAAGTTGTGTGATTACCTTTCTTATACGTTCCGAAACGACTGAACCTTTCTTTTGCAGATTTCAAAAAAGCTAGTGTATATGTCTAGCAGTGTTCTAAGATATGTTTTGTACAGAAAATTATCACATAAGTGTTGAAAATCGAGAAAAATTAGATGCTTAAAATAGTTTTTTTCTTTCTTATAATGTGTTTTCTCGTTACAACCGCAGGGAAGATAAAAGAATCTCAACAAATATTTCCTCTTAAAAATGAGAATTATTCTCATCAGAAAATATAGTGCAGTGGTAGAGCTTTCGACTACAGATCGAGAAAACCACATTTGGTTCTTTTTTAATTGATGAATTCCATTTACAATAAAAAAGATATACCTTTAAAATCGCTGCAAATTATTTCTTCATTTACATATTTTAAAACTAAATATTTATCAGAAGTGACTTTCTAGGGAATACATAGCAAAGCCTGAATATCAGCTGGCGCGTAACATATATTTTTATATATTGTTGCACAATAGTTAAGAAAAATATTAATTTAAAAATAGAAACATAGAACGATAATTAAATTAAAAAATGCAAAAATTGATACAAACGTTCAAAAAAGGAATGTACAGGTGCGCGA
Organism: Euprymna scolopes; assembly: GCF_053919585.1. NCBI lineage: Eukaryota > Metazoa > Mollusca > Cephalopoda > Sepiida > Sepiolidae > Euprymna > Euprymna scolopes. The sequence continues at coordinate 18,246,578 of NC_136493.1, forward strand.
CTGGGGGAAAAAACTTCCTAATTTTTAATTACATGACGTCATTTTTACATTCTTTCGAGTGCCTGAACTTTTCAGCCTTCGTAATATTCTTGTTTACAAAATTTTAGTTTGTTGTGTTTGTCGAACGCAAGAATCACTCAGTTTTGGGCTAATTAATTTATGTTTTGTACAAACAAGGTGTTTTCTTTATTCAATATCTTAGTACTTAGAACTTTACTTTACTAATTATCTTTGGAATAGACCCAGAAAACTAATATTTATCTTTTAAAGGTTTGCTTTTTTTACAATGAATTTATTTAACTTTAACAATTATCTGAATTGGGTAGCTCGCCGTGAAAACATTTTCATAACTTTATAATTATGATAAATCTGCTTTGAAAACTAGGTCCTCTATTTGTGTCCGTCTATTTTTGGCCGTAGTCTTAATATTTTCAAACACGCTCCTCAACAATTAAAAGTCGCATAGTAAATAGTTGGGTCTTTTACAGGCCGTTCTTTCATTGATCTATAGCCGGTTAAAATTCTTTTAGGCGGTCAAAATAGGGTAAAAATTGCAAAACAAAACCGTTTTTCATTGTGTACATTCACCTTAGTTTATTTTTAAATTTCAGTCGGTTTACATGCGTTTCTCTTTAGTATAGTGGTAACCTCACCAACTATGAATGCTTCGGTTTCGATTCTAACTGATAGACCTAAACACTTTTTTTTACTTTTGAAATCAGTACTCTTTAATAATATATACGAAATCCGAAAAAAATAAAATATCAGATTTAAATGCATGATTCGCCACGCAAAGCGGGGAGCCTCCCCCGCGTTTATCTTAATACTTAATGGTGTGTCAATTCGTCTTTCATTTAAAATAATTTCTCTTTCATTTTCATTTAAAAACTTTTATTATTGATTTTGATTGACAAAAAAAAGTGATTTCGTATTGTCTTTAAATTATTGCTGTTAACAGCAATAATTTAAAGAATATTTTCCTTTCAAGTAGATCTTTAAAAATATTGTTGGTTGTTCGATTTTAAAAATTATTGTTGTTCAATAAGATTCTTACAATAATATTGTTGTTTTGGTGAAGATTACCCTTATATAAGAATTAAAAAAAATAGAAATATGATAAAGAGAAAAATGAATAAGACACAGACAAAAAGATGCAAATGGTCTTCTCTCAATCGCCTTATTCCTCGGCTTTGTAGAAGGTGATCTTACGGTCGCAAGTGGTCTAAAAAACAATTACTTTCTGATTACTCTGATTTTCCTTTCTTGTAGCTCTTAACTGGTTTTATTGGATTTTTCAAGGGGTAATATGAAGTTTGTTAGTAAGCAAGCTAGCAAGTCATGAGGTATTTGGACTAAAATATGCGAAAATGCTCTCGTTATTATAACAATCGTATATATTCTATAAGTATTGTTTTTTTTTAAATCAAACGTCTTATTTATTAAAATTTTCGAGTTATTTGAAATTAGATAGTATTGTTTAATATTTTAAATTAGAAGTAACACGTAATATAATGAAGTAGTATTACTAAAAGAACCGACTTGCAAGGCTCAATTTTAATGTGCATACTTTTATGGTTAGCTTTCATAATAGGCATATCATTTATAATTTTGGTTAAATCCATATTTCAACTATAGTAGTAGTAACATATGGGTAAGATGCTTATATCACTACATTTTTAGCCAGTCCAAGAAATTTTCGTCAGGAATATGTCTTGCACATAGACTGCTTCCATTCGATTGACCGAACAATGAAGGATCAGGTCGACTATTTCCTGGGAGTGGGTGCCTTGCACTTCGGGCAGATTGAGGAGTCTACTTTTCTAAACGTATGTTTGTTTACTGCAGTATTTTTCTGATACGGTGTGGGGCAACTCCCTGCTTCCTTCTATGTGTAACCAAACCTGGGAAGCGCAAAATTGGGCCTTAAATGACGCTCCTTTTACAATAGTGTATCTCCTTTCATTTCCAGACTCGGTCGACATTTTGAAGTTTGGAGTTATGAAACTGTTTTAGGAATTGTGTCTGGGGGTAGCTAGAACATTTAAAAAATATTAAATTGGTAAGTCCCTCGTGTCCTCTAATGCGTTTTGAATCCATTTTTAAGTGGTTCGAGGTAATACACAAAGCACACTCCAAACCCATTTAAAGATTACGGAGTCTGCCTTAATTGCGATTCGAAAAACCGTCTTTATGCCAGCAATAAGAGACCGCAAAACGTTATTTGTCTTTTGTGAATTCGACCCATTTCCTCTCGTCTTTATTTTCTTGCTTGTTTTTTCTCCTCGCTTTGCACATTTTTTTTCGCTATTAAACGTCGCATATACAGACATACAACTTCAATTTTAATCGTGTTTTTTTTTAGATTCTTGGCACGTCTGAATTCTCCTTAGTGCCCTTTAATTTCGCCAAAAGTATTGTTTTCCCTTGGTATCGATTTTCTCCTGAAGAAAAAAAAAAGCCGAAAGAGCTCTCTAGAAATTTCCGCATATTTTATTTAATTCTGCCTCTCTTTCTTTCTCTCTCACTAACTCTCTCTCGCTCTTATATATATATATATATATATATATATATATATATTAGAGAGAGAGAGAGAGAGAGTTATAGATATATTAAAGAGAAATAATATATATATATATATAAAGTAATTATGTTATCATTATATCTTGTACCAAGCAGGTTAAATGAAAAATAATTTCAAGAACTATCTTACAAATATACTCCGTGAAACAAGTGCATGAATGAGTAAACCAAGGTACTTAAAGGGGCGGTTTTGATCTTTAAAAGATCTCTCGGTTGAAATACCTGACATATCTGGTGCATGCCTTACATCCGATAAAATATCCCAATCCCAGCTTAAACAAAATGATTAGAGAATATAAATTTTGGCGGAATATATGAGATAGGAAATATCATAAATGCTCAAATGAAAAATACTATATAACCATGCAAAGGAGATTACCGTATAACAACGCTAAGCATGATATGCTAATGGCCGATAAATTAATAAACTATATTGAAATCATTATATTGATTAGCAATATTATCATAATACTCATCATATTCACATCAATGCACGCTTTTCATGTTGCCATTTACTGGAAATGCAATCCTATTATATGCCTGCCCATTTTTGTTTCTAGTTAGCAATAGTAAACATTCTAATTATTCCTGTAAATGTTTTCAAACTCTGGTGGAGGTATGAAACTGACTACCGTTTCGTAGGATCGTACAAGCTAGTAGTTTAACTTAACACTACAGATTGAAAATAAGTATTAGTCTTTGAAAGAGAATCTACACCGTACTTTGCGTTTTCACAACAGCGAACACGTAACATTGATGTTTGTTTACATATGCAATGTAGATTCTTTATTGGATCTATGCTGGATATTGTGAAATAATTTCAATGTGTGGTCCATAAAGTGCTATCCACCTATTAACTAAAGATGAATGAGGAGAACAAAAGTCAATAAATCGTCGAGAATGTCAAGAAGATACGCACGCGCTTTATGCAGATTTGTGAAATGAAGTTGTTTCTAGTATATAGTTTAATAACTCAGGAAATACATATGATATTGGAAAAGTAGATAAGAAAATGAATCTGACAACTTTGTAAATGTTGCTAATTTTATTTTTCCTCGCATTCAATGAGTGATGGAATAAATGTATGCTGTAAAATTTTAAAAATCTCTCCACGAAGAACTGAAATTAACCGAATTCTGATCTAAACTTTGTATTTTAACTCTTTATACAAAGAGGCGTCCGGCTTCATCTGAAGTGATTTCCATAAATTTATTTTCTTGCTGAGTTGGTTGCCTTTTCTGACTTTGGTTACGATATTTGATATTTTCATTTTACTGCGTGTAATGCTTGAGCATATTTAAAGTACGAAGAATCTATTAATCTCGTCTCTTAAAAAAAGCTGAAATAGTATATTCTATTAACATTGTATGAATGCTCTATGTAAATAATCTTGGGTAAATGTGGTATTGTGGTGGCTTTTTTATTTTAATAATCGAATATTCCTCAAGTACGAAATAACGTAAAACATTAAACTATGTTTATAAATATTTCTTACGTCGGAATTCTTAAATTGTTAACACATAATGATCAGGTGTTATCCTTTAAATTCAAAACGGAGATCTCCATTTAAAAGTCGCTGCAATTGTGTTGTTTTTAAACCGGTTCGTGAAATAAAAAGAAATTACAAACTATTTAAAAATACAAACCAATAAACTTTCTACCATGAAAGTAACTTTATTGATTATGACAACATTTATTTGATATATATAAACATTTTCTATTTGTAAGGCTACATTTTGTTGGTCATTTTTGGCTACGAATGGGAAAAAGTTTATATAAGAATATCTTTTCGCGAAAATTAAATTTACTTTCATATTTTGCTTGGGGTTACATTTTTGAGTATCAAAACGTATCTCTTTACAACCCCGTCCTTTTCATAACCTATCATACTTTCAATCACAGTATATTTTCTGTAGGCTTTTTTGAAGCCAATCAACGACGGGTAGTTGTGCTATTATATATATATATATATATATATATATATATATATATTCGCAGTCTAGCAAAAATTTGCTCGGGCCCTATGTAGGGTTCATTATTTTATGTGTATATTGTGACGATACGTCCCGGTTGAAACATCCCCAAAAATAATTCATCCACGGAACATATCGTAAAATACAAAAAATATATGTACGTGTCGGCTGTACAATTATTACAACCCATTAGCACTTACCCAGGTTCTGGACAGTCCTTTCATTGTGGAATTTCCTTATAATATTCACGATAGCCGAAATATCAAGCAATAAATAAGGGGACAGCACGGTTGTTCATATATTTTATCCATGTCCTTTTATTGTGCGGAAAAATTCAATAATCAAGACAAAATATTAAAAGAAAATAAGAAAATATGCAGACAGTGTCCAACGGGAGGGGCAACACTAAAGAAAACTTTTCAAATTAACATAGTCTCTTTTCTTTTCTTCTCTTTTCTATTTAACTTTTTTTTTTTGTCGCGTGGAAAATGGTTGAGTTATGGTGAGGCAGTAGAAATCTTTAAAAAAAAAAAAAACAGTTCAATTCAGCAAGTCGACAATTGCGAGATAAAGGGAAGATATCGCATAGTACATAACTGTGTGGGCGTGCATTTAAGCGATTATAAGGTATCCGACTTAATTAAATGTTATGATGTTATAATTTGAGGCAGTCCCATTTCACCGACTCGTGAGTCGATATCCTTCGAAGTTCGCTTCACCACTTGTCTTCCCTCGTATTCCTTTCTCGCTTGTTTTCTCCACCACCGACGTTCGGCTGTGTCCTTCCCGTATCAAGAACCGAGGTAATTTCGTAATTCTGATGAATTCCCTTTCGGCTCCAGAGATTAGGCTCAGTTGAGAGAGTGGTCATTTCATCGCATAAGTCCCGTTGCAACTGAATTAAGTCGAGTGAACTTTCAATTAATCAAGCGAATCATGTTGGCTGGTGTCTGTCGCGTTTTTATTATCGACATTCGTTCGACGTTGTGATCCGCTCCATTCTTTTTTAAACTCTTTTGGCCGCGCACGCTATCCCCGCACAAACGGTTTTCTTTCTTTTCTTCCTTTTTTCCCCGAACGTTGCTTCGATTGTGGGTCGAGGTGGGGGTGTCTGGATGATTTTTCGTCATTACCTTGGCACGCATTGTTGACGAATCACTCGGTGGGAAGGATGGTATGTGTGTCTAACTCGCTCCCTTTTATGGGTATACGTGTGGATATTAGGTTGTCGCATATCTCGATAGTAATGGGGTGGTGTGGGAGTGTCTGGCCGATAGATATTCAACATTAATTTAAAAAGAGAGGGAGGGAATTGTCATTTCGGCACTATGCACTGTTTTCCGTGACAATATATACACACATATCTATATATATATATATATATATATATATATATATATATATATATATATATATATATATATATATATATATATATATATATATAAAGTTTTCCTCGTGTCAGATAACGGGCATCTAAAATTTAAAGTGAAAAACAAAAAAAATGGCGGTGGAGATTGGTAGAGTCTGCAAAGGTAAAAGCTTTCACCTCTGGGCAACCACATTCTCACCCCAAAACTGAATAAACAGTTTGTTGCATGGTGGAACACCCTTTATATAAAATGTTCTAGTGTTTAAACCCGAAATTTGCTAACAGCTGGAGACCGCAAATACCAAATAATTTGAACTTTGACTACTTAGTAGCCATTTTTTGGGCTAAAATCAGTTAAAGGCTGGCCCTATGTCTGAATCAACTTCGTGTAAAATCTAAAATCTTTAGACCAAAAATTGGCTGGGAGATCAATTTATTTTAAAACTTTGACCACTTAACATTTATTATTTTGGGTTCCAATGAAGTCAACATGTTGTATCCATGACCTAGGATCATATATCTAAAATTTCAATTGTTTAGATTGAAGGTGGAGGTTGTAAGAGTTTTCAAAATCAAATCTTTAAATTTTGACACCATGACTGCCAAATTTTTTGCCGAAAATTAATTTAAAAAAATTTCGCAGACCTT
>NC_136493.1:18258150-18338150 GCF_053919585.1 Euprymna scolopes
AATGTCCTACTAAATTAACGGCCATGTATCACGGACAAGGCTCAACTCGCTAAACTTTGTTTATCTAAAACTAACTTGGTGGTTTAGATAAGAATGCGGTACACTAATCTATGTAGCTAGAAAAATGTATTACTTGTTTATAATGTAACTACTTTTATTTATATAAGTGAACATCACCAATTGAGATAATGCTTGCGTGAAATGAGAGGATGGCTTTCATATAATGTCTGTTCATATCATTGATAATGATGAGACTTCACGTTGCGTAATTGAGTGATCTACCTCGACCTTGCATGTTTCTGTCATTACTCAGTATTTCATTTTTATTCTATCCATCCGTCTATGTATCTATCTATACAAATATATAAGTACGTATTAATATATATATATATATACATATATATATATGTATTCGCACGCACATACATACGCACATAGACACACACCCTTACTAGCAAAACTACCCATCGTTGACTGGGGTCAAAAACATCCTACAGAAAATGGAGTCTGTTTTATGGAAGTATAATAGCTTATGAAAAGGAAGGGTTGTCACGTGATAGCTTTTAATCTTGGGATATCAAAACCAAAGCAGAATATAATGAAAGTAAAAATAAAATAGAAAAACCACATAATTTATTATACTATACCTGTTCACACTGAAACACTTATTACAATATTCGGAGGATCTATATTAAAAAAAAAAAAAAACTTGTAAAACATTGTGACATATTCCCATTCTATGGAGGTCTGGTGCGAACGAACACCCCATAAATTGATTATACCATATTTCTTCAAACTAAAACATAATTATCAAATTATACTTACGCAGATAGATATGAAAATTCTTTATTACAGTTTGTGCTTTTTCCATTCTATGGGAGCAAGGCGCGAATGCAGACCCCACAATTTTATTATACAATCCCAATTTAAGTTAAAACATACTTTTGAAAGTATTCTTATGTACATTTTTATCAAAAACACTTGTAAACGTTTTATTTTTAAATTTTTAATACTTTATTTCCATACTTTGTCGACCAGGTGCAAACGCAGACCCCACAATTTAAATGAACCACCGTACTGCCATATCAAACATACCTATTCCTGTGCCCCGATACATCGTCTATCATGATATGTAATCAGTTTTTTTAAATAGTAAACCATATAGGATCCAATTCGTGGCCAGATACACACACATACATTCAGCTTTATATTATAATATATCCATATATTTATATATATATATATATTTATATATTTATATATATATATATATATATATATATATATATATATATATATATATATATATATATATGTATGTATAAGAGACAGGTTTGGATCAACCCACCGTTCAGCGAGCATATCAAAAATAATATACTTAGGGAATTCTACGGAATAATTGATAAAAACTTCCCCAGGAGAATAAATTAAGCAAAATAATAAATAGAAACTCGGTAAAATTATCTTTCTCCACGTCAAGCAACTTAATTAACACTATAATAAGCTCAAACAATAGGAAAATTAACAAAATAAGGAATAATAACGAGTTAGCATCGAATGAAAGTGTCTTAGATCGATAAATAATCTGTTTTAAGATTAAAATATATTTTAAATTCTTAATTTGTTAAATAAGCTATCATAACATGGTCTGTATCTGTTTAATTATATTAATTAATAAATCATAGACGCTTTTTAGCATTTACTAGACCTGAAATATCAAACGACCCTAGTTGTCTCCCTTTAACTGGTGTAAGTACTTTATGCGACCCTTGTTTCACGTAATCTTTTTAACAACGTGATGGATTATATCCCTTCGTAGTTAGTTTCACTACAATCGAGAACAGCATTATCATCTAATGAACCTAATTCAATAATAACATATATTAGATAATAAAAAAATAAAATATGATCCCTGATTCGGAATGTTGTATGAGGATTAATAATTATAAGATAATGTCATTCTTTATTTTCCTATTTAATAAAATATTAACTGCACACTGGTCTTAAATCTAAGTAATAAGATTATCGATATTTTATAAACATTGAACTCACCAATGGCCGAATACGAAACTAAAAATAACCGTAACGTTATTGCAAGGTTGTTCTGACCATATTATTAATATAAAAATGATATTCACAAATTTTTCTTTTAAAATTAATTATATGAAATAAAGAAATATAGAAATCACATTTAGGATATTAATGGATCGTATTATTAAAATGTATCAAATGGCTACGGGGTTTTTTGAAAACTTCTTATGACAGCTTTTTAAATAAGGATACGAAAATTTGGTGATATATTATTTTTTAAATAGGCTTTTGACAAAGGATGCGTCCAGGGTAAATGCTTTCGCATGCTTCCCTTCCTTTAAGGGAAATTTCTTTCAACAATGTTCTATTGTCAAAGTGTTTTCTATTCAAGAAGTCTGAAGAGAGGATAGTTATGTGAAAAATTTCAAACGCCATAATGCTTGAAATTGGCGAACCGGTATTGAAACAATTGTAACATACTATGAAATACACTTTTTGTTGCTATCAATTCCTTTTTTGAAGTCTTGGTTTTGTTAATACCGTATATTAATGCCCAATTATTACGTATGATAATTTTGTAGCTTACATTTTATGTCAGCTCTCTTTGGCGTAAAATTCATTGTAAAATGAAAATTTACTGAATTATACGAACCCAGTAAAATCCAGTATATTAAAGACATATACATATATATATATATATATATATATATATATATATATATATATATATATTTATCAATATATATATATATATATATATTGATAAAGATGTATATATATATATTGATAAAGATGTATATATATATATATATATTGATAAAAATGTATATATATATTGATAAAGATGTGTATATATATATATATATATATATATATATATATATATATATATATATATATATATATATATATATATATTCGCCTGTATGCCTTGCTGCCTGTCGGTTTCACGTTGTTTCGAAAACTACTGGGCCAAACTGGCTGCAAATTTATATAGACATTTTAAAAAAATATGTAAGTATTATTGTGTACTCTCTATATACTATAAGAGATTAATAAGCCTCAATAGTAATTACTACATAATGCTTAAATGAACATCTATTCAGCCATGTTCAACCCTAAATATCGTATATAGAACCAATTCTAAGGAATTATATTATCATATTATATTTCTCCTGTTAAAACCGGATTAGCAGTTTCGTATATAATTAACAAAGGGACAGTGTACATTATGTAAAGGGTAATAATGATTTTTTATCACTATTATGAAAAAAAATCATCAACACATACTTTTAGGTGCATATGTTTTTGAAATATTAAAAAATAATATCGTCAGTATTAATATGGCGTGGCTGCCTCAGGGAGATATAGATCTCCCCATTGTGTAAGTGTAAGGCCAGATTATTATGCTGATATTGGCTGTTAAACAATATTGGGTGCTCAACACTGGCGGGTTACATGGCTGAAAGTATGACTTTATTGTGTTTTTGTAAAACAGACAAATAATTTTATTATTTGAGGAAAATGACAAGATATAGTCATTTTTAAGTTAGAACGAAATATAAGCTCGTTCTTGACCTGGCAAATCCCAGCTCAAGGTTGTCTGGCTTTTGAATGTAAGATTAAACAGGGTCAAACAGCCAACCGCTTTGAGCGTGTGAATGAGATTGAGCTGTGCTTACAGATTCTCAGACTGTGTAAGGCATCGGACCGTCCCCGGAATAACGTATTTATCGATGATTGGTCAACCGATCACTTTCCTTAATATATAAGCAAATATATAGAGAGTAGATAATAACGTAGATGTGTTATCGGCAGCTCCAGTAACTCTCATTTCTCCTATTTTGTCATTAAGTCCTCATTCAATGAGTGATTATTTTCTGACAAAGGGTGAAGAAAAAGCTGCTTCAAGGTCGGTAGTACTTGGTGATCAGTAGTCTGAGATGTCGAACATTTTTCTGTTTCTGTCTGTCCTTGTGGCAATGTTACTAGTAAGGATGCTGGGGGTAAACATTTTGTCTGGGATGAAGTTATCCGCCTGATAGTCAGGCACCCGAACCTTGAATTAACCACTAAGGAGGCTGTCCTATCAGCAGGCGTAAAGTACTGGGACTGCTGTATTGCAATTTGGTGAGTGGATCTGGACCATGAAGTAGTCTCTGGTGGGGCCTCTCGATGCAATACTAGTGGGTAATTGTTACGGCTTTACCTTTTCGTGTGCAACAAAAAACCCTGTCTTTTTCTCTCTTACTTTCCCTCTCTGTACTGCTTTAACCAAATATACCGACCTATTCCACAAATCCCAAAACCTCAACATGAAATATCTCCAGAATAAAAACCCAATTACACCTAGAATCCCATCTTCCAACGTAGACCCCTACTACCAGGTCTCCTTCTCCAACATCAGGGGTATACGTTTTAACTTTCCAGAGGTTGTAAACCCAATTACAGGAGACGAAACCGGATATATTAACATATTATTTCTAAGTGAAACTTGAAAATGGCCGACCACTTCCCTAGATGAGTTCATAACAACGGATACTCTGATTTAACAGCTAAATCTTACACCCAAGATCGCCATGGGCATGGAATATGTGCCTACATTAAGGATGGCTTTCCGTGTGGCAGGGATACCTCCAGAGAAGATCCTTATTTACCCTATATGTGCTTTAGGGTTGAACTTGCTAACACCACTGCATTTATATTTGCCCTCTATAGGCCCCACAACAGCGGAGTTACTATCTTTAAGGCATATCTGAGAAAATAGACCACATACTGTCATCACATCCCTCGGCTAGCATCCACATCTGTGGTGACTTCAACGTCCATAACGTGGAATGGCTGACTCATTCAAATGTGACGGATGATGAGGGGAGGTTTTGTCATGATTTTGGAATTGCTTATGACCTCACTCAGATTGTTCGCGAACCCACTCGTGTGACCGATACACCCCGTCAATATGCAAGCCTCTTAGACCTTTTTCTCTCAACTTCCCCTGAGCTATGTTCATGTTCCGTTCATTCTCCTCTAGGATCCTCTGACCACTCCGTCGTATCAGTTAAGATAAAAACTAAATGTAAGAAGCCCCCAGACGTACCCCTCCACCCTACTGTATACCGATACTCTATGGCTGACTGCGATAGCTTCCGTACATTACTATCTGATTTTCCTCTGCACTCCCTGTTTAAAAAGGCAGTGCCCTCTATAGTAGCAGATCTGACCGAATGGTAAATTATAGGCATAAACCAATTCATACCATCTAAAAAATTCCAACAAACACCTATCAGCCAGCCATAGTTCTCTCCAGAATGTGCTGGGTCTATTGCGAACAGAAATCACTTTTTCCATGGCTACCAACGTAATAGATGCACTGAGACTAAAGCTTCTTTCGGGACTGCAAGCAACCACTGTAAAAGAGTAATAAAAAATGAAAAAGAGCTATATGCCCAGTCTGTTAAATCCAAGGTAGCTTATCAGCGGCTTGGATTCCACCAGTTTTGGCAAATAAAAATAGGATCCTGAACAGAGGTGTGCGTTCTATTCCAACCATTATCAATGGACCAGAGGTCATCTCGTCAGCGTCAGACAAGGCCAAACTATTTGCAAAGAACGTTGCAGCTCATTCTACCATATGAGACGAAGGCACTCAACTCCCCATATTTCCTCCTGTAACACAGAACAAGCTAGGCAACATACAAATATCCGTGCATGAGGTCGCCAAGCTAATCAAGAATCTTGATTCCAGTAAAGCAACTGGCTCTGACGGCATCCCAATTATAGTGTTAAAAAGCTTCAACCAGAACTTGCTCCCATACTTACCAAACTATTTAAGCGCTGCCTTAAGGAGAAGTGCTTTCCGACTCCCTGGAACACCTAATCCGTTTGCCCTGTATTTAAGAATTCAGGTGATACGTCATCTCCCTCTCAGTACAGACCTATAAGTCTCCTGTGTATTATGAGTAAGTTGCTGGAATCCATATTAAATAGAGAAATAGTCAGCCACCTCAGCAGGAATAACCATCTTAGTGACACACAATATGGTTTCCGCTCTGCCAGATCATCCGCAGATGTGCTGACGGTTATATCCCACAGGATTAGTTAATCTCTTGACAAGGGCTTCCTTTCTAGGGCAATTGCTCTTGGCATATCAAAGAACTTCGACAAGGTATGGCATAAGGGTCTACTTCAGAAGATTTCCAGCTACGGTATAACTGGAAATATTTTCTCAATCATAAAATCATTTCTCTCCGAAAGGCTCCTAAGAGCAGTGGTAGATTGAAAAAAATCGGGGGCCTGCAATATAAATGCTGGAGTCCCTCAGGGGTTAATCCTGGGCCCAACTCTCTTCCTTATCTACATCAATGACCTCCCTAAACACATACTTTAATCATTCGTTGACATCTATGCTGATTACACGATCATCTACGGCAACACATCAAAGGCTGTAAATGACAAAGTTATCTCTGATTCTCTCTCCTGTGATCTTGAGCGGGTGGTTCAGTGGGGGAAGATAGGCTTGATACCTTTAAGGCACCCAAAACAAAACTCTTATCCTTACATCATCAACGCTCTGATCCCCAGCTGGCATCAATTGTGATTGATGGCTCTCGTCTGGGTGAGGCCCCGTGTTTTTACAAGCTTCTGGGTTTGACCTTTACTCCTGATCTGAAATGGAACACGTACATCAAGTCTGTTGCCAAGGTCGCTGGAAAGATGGTGGGATCCTTTTACCGCTCCAGAAGATATCACTACTTATGAAATTATCAATCTATATAAAAGCCAAGTACGCCCAAGGATGGAATACTGTTGCCATATCTGCGCAGGAGCTGCTACAAACAGCCTATCCTGCCTTGACAGAGTACAACATAGAATTCGTGGTTTAGATGGGGATGCCCTTTTCTCTACCCTGCCACCTCTCTCCCAAAGAAGATACGTTGCGAGCCTATCCTTGTTTTATCGTTATTTCCATGAAAGGTGCTCGTCTGAGCTCCAACTTCTGGTCCCCCCTCGCCAATCTTTCACAAAAAACACCCGTCTGGCTGAATCCACTGTCAAAAGTTTCCCCACTCTTTATCTGTGCCTAAATCTAAACGCGGATTCCATGAACAAAGCTTCTTTCCTAGAACTGCACGCCTGTGGAACTCTGTTCCGTCTGCCTGCTTCCCACCGGACTACAACTTGGATGTCCAACATTAACAAATTCCTAATGAACCGCCCCTTTAATTAAACACTTCATCAAATCTCCACACTAACGTAATGTACTTGCAATAACCCTTATCCCTGAGTGGCTTCCGGGCCTTGATAAGTGGTGATCACTGTGTAAAAAAAAATGCCCGGCCAAAAAGAGCAGATTGGAGCTGAATCTCGAGAGAAAAACACTAACCCAGGAGGACCCCCCCTCACACTTTGTGTCCATCGTCGTCACCGTAGAGAACGAAGAATAAGCATCCGGACTGTTTTCTTAACAACTGTACATATGTAGACACCTGTAAATTTCGTGAATTTACTTTTGATAGACTAGAAACCTCTGCGTTTTGTTTCTTTTGGTCTGTATGAGAAGCTAATTAATTTTTAGCAGACGTCGGCATCTTGAACCAGCAACGAAGCCTGGGTAGCGGTAGAATCTTGTCCAGGACCTCGGGGAGAAAGACGATCACGACTAATACCACTTCGTCGGGGTCAGAAGTTACGTCTAGTGGCTGGTGACTGGGAGGCTTTACATTAACAATTTGCATCAGTCTTTTACAAGTCAAGCTACGAGAACGTTTAATCATCACAATCTCATGACTAAAATAGCAAACAAATTATCAAATCGTCAGCTTTATGGAATCATATTAATCATTTAGCTGAATTTTATCTGCTGTTTCAACTTGGATCATAGAATTTTGGAATTCCTTATTTTCTTATATGTATATTATCTATTTGATGTCATTGATTTTTTTTGCGTCAGGAAAAGTATAATCGATTAATTTTCTTTTATTAAACATATATGACTAAGGGTGTGACTGTGTGGATGTATAAATCTGTGTTTGGATTAGTGTTTTAGACTTTTTACAAAATAACTATAGCGACAAAACATTGTACTTAAAAAAGTGTAAATACAGCTATCTCATTGCACAAAACGTAATAAAAATAATGTACGAAATAATATACGTATTGATCTATATACGGAATAATTGCGCGACCGGAGGAAGTGTCTTACTAATTAACGGAAAATATCACCGGATGAACTTGATGTAGAGAATAAGTTCAAAAGAGGAGCATTAGTGACCATTACACGCTGACATACAAAGAAGGTTGAAAAATACAAAAAATCATATTTTAAACCAATTTAAAATATAAAACAAACTGAATATTAACGATACACGTATGTGATCTATAAAATTGAATAAATTAGTAAAGCAATAGATACGAAGACATCTACCGCAACATAAGTAATAAACATTAGTTAGTTACAACTAAATATGCAAACCAAGAACTAAATGCAAACGCATGAACAAATACATTCTAATGGACTATGGAAGACTGCGTTCAGTCTCGAAATGCAATGGATACAACATGTAAGAGAAGCTGCGCGTTAAATTGTGAGGAAATATTTGCGCAATAAACAACACATTTACTGAATCGTCACTGTTTAGTCCAGTGGCAAAAAGATAGCCACAACGACTGGAAATAATGTCGAGATTAGCAGCGATCACATACAGCACATGGAATTTCCAAATGGTTACACATTTTAGAACTGACTTAATTGCGAGATCTTATGGGATTCGGTGTTTTAATTTGATTGCACAGTATATTATTTCATAATAGAGTTAAATAGGATGTCCGAAAATCATTATACAGTTTTAAACTTAAATAGTTTTTTTCTTCTTTTTAATTTTCGAAGATATTTTTCTGTTATTGACACAGTTATTGGGATTTATATTATAATACGACAAAATTCAAAGACTAATTATTTATAAAAGACGATGTCTTTTAAATGTTTCCCGTATTCAGTTTCGCATATTTGTGCTTTCCATGACATTCTTTACGACGAATTGAAAAATCTCTGTATTACAATTTAAGCCACTTTCTTGTTTCCGGTATTTTCTTTCCGTTCTTGCAGGGTTTAAGGTTTGAAATTTCGAGGCGTGTCAGCTCACGAAAAGATATAAGAGATAAATCTGAATCCAGATATTCTACAATGTTTTGGAAAGTGTACAAATATGTGAGGCAGAAAAGGAGTAACATTTAAAAGAAAACACACGATCCTTTATAAATAAAGATTATTTGGATCTTACAATTTTAAAACATTTCCCAGGATTTTAGGCAGATTTTGTTTAAATGACAAAAATATATCATCAAGAGAGGGGGCAACTGAGAAGGAGTGTGATGAATTAAGATACACAGGAGACGTTCTAAAAATGTTTTTTTTTATTTTTCTGTATTTCCGTACAAAATAGACCAGATATAAGAACAAATTGGAGTGTTATGAAGAAAAACGTCAGAAACATTGGATTCCTTTTGGAACAAGCCTCGAATAACAATGCGCGTTCCAGACGACCTTGCCCAACCATGCATAGGAAATAATGTTGAATATGTAGAAATAGAAATTCGGACACGTAAAATGTCTCTTGTATTAATAACATCCCCCTTCCAATTCATTAACTTTTGCAGTGGAAAATAGGAGAATTTACAATTCAAATACACCTCATATATATATATATATATATATATATATATATATATATATATATATATATATATATATATATATATACTCGGGTTTTTTTTTATATTCAAAAGTATTGGACTAATGAATTCAACGAGGTTGTTAGATAGTGCTCAATAAAAAGAGCTGATAATACTTGTTTATTGTTATATAAACATGCTCACATCCCGCTGCTACAAATAGCCACTTGTTTCAATCAAAGAACAGATATCATCAGGCAGCGACTTGACTATTCAAAAGTTCAATATATATATATATATATATATATATATTTTTATTACATTTTCACCCAAAGCAAGGCACATTGCCACTTTGGTGTAGGGGGCTACTATCAGGGGAAACATCTACTGGGGTACTATGCAGGGATTAGGGCAGCGAGATGTTGGTTCACGTTGCACTTGAACTTATGCATGTCAGTACAGTTGGGGAAGCAGTGACCTGGAATGGAATTCCAAAGTCTAGCAGTTCTGGGGAAGAAACTACTGGAGTAGAAAGATCTTTTACATCTAGGGATCTCTACAGTGTGGGGGTCGGACTTTGCAGCTTGTCGGGTCTGTCGAGGGTGTTCACGTCGTGGGGGCACAAGTGCTTGCAGTTCTTCAGAGCATTCACCATTATAATACTTGTAGAACAGGCAGAGGGATGCAACGTTTCGACGATGGGACAGAGGCTGAAGTTTAGATGCCAGTTTAGGACCTATCAGATTGGCGACTCTCTTTTGAACCCTGTAAAGGAGCGAGAGACTAGTAGCCGATGCACCGGCCCAAATATGACAGCAATACTCCATACATGGGCGAATAGTGGCCTTATAGAGGTACAGGATACTTTCGGGTGTTAGAATTTTTCTAGCACGGTAGAGAGAGCCCACCTTCCTTGAAGCGGCACTGGTAATGCCCTCGATGTAATTGTTCCAACTCATATTTCCTGTGAACGTTAGGCCAAGGAGCTTGATAGACGTACTCTCAGATAAAGAGTCGTTGGCCATTGCTATGGGTGGTAGAGAAGGTTTCTTGTAATTATTGAATGAACCCAGTTTTGTCTTGGGGGCATTGAACGTTACCAACCATTGTTGTCCCCATTCCACTACTGATTGGAAGTCATCCTCTAGTGTTTCTCCCATTACTTTAGATATATGTTCATTTGTTTTCCTGTCGTGCCTGTTATAGAGTGTGGTGTCATCAGCATATATACCCATCTCAGAGGCAATTTTGTCGGGGAGGTCATTTATGAATATCAGGAACAGCAGAGGTCCAAGGATAGATCCCTGGGGCACTCCCGCATTTATATCATATTGTTTAGATGTACGACCGTCGAGGACAACCTGGATTTTTCTCTTATCTAAGAAGGATTTAATTATGTTAAGTATTCCACCAGTGATACCGTGAGATCTAATCTTCCTGAGGAGACCCTCATGACATACCCTGTCAAAAGCCTTAGATAAATCTGCAGCTACCTCTCTGCCCTCTCCCGCTTTGTCCAGTGAATGGTATATGCGTTCAGAGATTACAGTGAGGATGTCTGCCGTGGAACGGGGTTGTCTAAATCCATATTTATGGTCGGTCAGAAGTTTAGCATCTGTAAGGTGCTGGACTAGAGCATGGTTAATTAAGGTCTCAAATATTTTGGCAAAAAGTGGGAGGAGGCTAATAGGGCGATAATTACATGGGTCAGTTCTTTAGCCAGAATTCTTGCATACTGGTACTACAGAAGCAGTTTTCCAACAGCTCGGAAAGCAAGATTCATTAAGGCATTTGTTGTAGAGTTTGGAGAGAACTGGAGCTACTTCGGCTAAGCACTTTTTTAATAGCACAGCTGGGATGAGGTCGAGTCCACATGCTTTGGAGGTGTCAAGGTGTTTTATGATAGCATGCACCTGAGCAGGGGTGATTATCAGATCGTCTAGCGTGGCGTCTGTCCGCATAGGAAATTGAGGTAGGGGGTGGTTTAGAGTGTCCAGTGTGGAGTTTGAGGCAAACCGACTGGCAAGCATGTTAGCCTTCTCGGTTGCTGAGCAAAGAACCTCGTGATTGTTGGTTAGTGGGGGAATTGTTGATTGCCCATTATTTACTACACTGTTGTAGATTTTCCAGAAGTCACGAGCTCCTAGTTTTTGTGCTTCGATGCGTTTTTTAGTGGTTTCCGTAAATTCCCTCTTAGCTGTCGCTATTTCTTTCTTAACGTTACTTCTAGCTTCTATGTACTTCTGTCTGTTTGAACTGGACTTATGTCGGTTAAACCTGCGGAATGCATGCTGCCTTTGAGCAATGGCAGTTGCACAAGTCGAAGTAAACCATTGGGGAGAGTGGGGCTTGCTATAGAATTTCCGCATGGGAGCATGCGCTTCGATTGCAGTTTTTAACAATTCAGTGGTCTCGGTTGCACACTGTTCAGCAGGAAGAGAAAAATATTTCCCCATGGGGCGTCTCTGATAAGATCTCTGATAGCTTCCCAGTCAGCCTTTTTATAATATCTCGTTGTTTTGAGCACTGGCTCTTCAGTTTTGGGTCTAGAGTTTAGGGCGATTTCAACCATTATCATCGCATGATCAGCGTTCCCAAGTGTGCTGTCGGCTTTCGTTACACAATCATCAGGAACTGTGGTCAAAAACAGATCTAATAGTGATGCGTGTTGTTCTTCCTGATCAGGGAAGCGGGTTGGAAAAGTAACAATTTGCGATAGGGAGTGAGATACAGAGAAGCTATGAGTTCCGCTGCCTGCTGCATCTGTATAAGTAGAGAATCCAAGCCAGTTTTTGTGATGGACATTAAAGTCGCCAAATACATGTACTTGGGCTCTAGTGTCGAAGGAGAGTGCTGTGTCTATGCTGTCAGATACTTTGTTTATTATGGTGCAGTATTGGGTCGAGGGAGAGCGGTAGAGAAAGTAAAAGTAGCTAATGTTGTGTTGCACGATTAGTCTAAAGCACATAAAGGCTTGATCATCCGTTTCTAGGTTTGTTTCTCTAGTCCAGGGAAGGGTATTACGAATGTAAACTCCAAGTCCGTGCATATGTCTGTCAGTATATATATATATATATATATATATATATATATATATATATATATATATATATATATATAAATATATGTATATATATGCGTACCTATAAGTATACACGTATATATATATATGTATATTTATGTATATAAGTATGTGTATATATGAAAATATCTACTTATATATGTATATATGTATATATATACTTATATATGTGTATATATACTTATATATGCATATATATATGTACTCATATGTATGTATATATACTAATATATATATGTATATATATATATACGTAAATATATATATGTGTATATATATATATACTTATATATATATATGTATATATATACTTATATATATGTATATATACTTATATATGTATATATATACTTTTATATGTGCATATATACTTACATATATGTATATATACTTATATATATATATATATATATATATATATATATATATATATATATATATATATGTAAGTAGCGGCACTGATGAGTTGTGAAACAAAGAAACAGGGCTGTATGTCGATGACTAAAATATATTTTATAAAGCCCCCCTCTTGGGTAGAGCACTATCGTAAATTATCTTACTCGCTACTTAATTTAGCTGAAAAAATGCGAAGCTCGCGGTTTGTTTACAAACAAACGTTTGAGCCCTCTACGAGTGGCGGACGGATGTTTATTTAAATAGACATTCGGACAGATTAATTTCGGTCACCGATTCCGTAGTCAGGGGGTAGGCCTGCCGACTGTCATCACGACGGTTCTAGGTTCGGTCCTCGGCTTGGGAGAGGTGTTAGTCTAGCGGCACTGATGAGTTGTGAAACAACGAAACAGGTCTGTATGTCGATGACTAAAATATATTTTATATAATATATATATATATATATATATATATATATACTAGCAGTTCCGCCCGGCTTTGCTCAGGCCCTATGCACTTGCGATAACTTTACGTGCATATGTATATATTAAAAAGTCTGAATATGTTCTATATAATAGGCCTTCTTAACTACCATAAAGGAAAGCAGAC
Source organism: Euprymna scolopes (assembly GCF_053919585.1). Taxonomy (NCBI): domain Eukaryota; kingdom Metazoa; phylum Mollusca; class Cephalopoda; order Sepiida; family Sepiolidae; genus Euprymna; species Euprymna scolopes. Next base: position 18,271,937 of record NC_136493.1, read on the forward strand.
GTAATTTTTTTTAAAACTTTTCTTGAAATTTTGACACCTTAACATTTATTGGTTTGGGCTAAAATTTAATTAAAATGTTTGATCCCTGTCCAAGTAACCTACATCTAAAGTTTAAAATGCTTAACCCCAAAATTGCTAGGGGAATTTGTAAGATCCTGCAACAATGCACTCTTTCAACTCTGGCCTCTTTGTGGCGAAAATTTTGCCAAAAAACTGATTAGAAGCTTGCTGCATTTCTAAATTCAAATGGTCAGAACCAAACGTTTGACCTCTATTATGCCCCCTTAATCTTTAGTGTTTGGGGCTCACATCAAGTTATTAAGGAAGATCCATGTCCAAGGAACCTATATCTAAAATGTCAAGTGTTTAGACCCAAAACTGTCGGAGGAGTTTGGTAGTGTTCTCAAAGTGCCTAGATGAATGTGAAGATATTAATGTCTTTAGCCAAGTTTTCGATATTTTTCGTATGAAATGTCGAACTTTAAAACCATACTGGTCTTGGTAAAATCCGTATCCTCCGTGGAAAGTTTACAGGCATACATACATACATGCATACATACATACATGCATACATACACACAATCATATATTGGTAACTACAAATGTTCGATCCAATCCGATGAAAAAGCTTGTCCTATCTCTGCATGCTGTGTATGTAAAATTTCAACCGTTTAGACTAGAAATTTTCTAAGTTATTTGGTAGAGACCGGAAAAAGTTCAATTTTTAAAACATTTTACCCCTATTTTCATCCCTTATTACTTACTGTTTTGGGCTCAAATAAAGTTCTAAAGTTAGATGCATGTCAAAGCAACCTATATCTAAAATGTCAAGTGTTTGGACACAAAATTGTTGGAGGACTTTGGTAGGAAGAAATGGTCCAAAATGATCCAAAAGGCAGAATTCCATGGAAAAAGTCACAAATTTGTGATTTTTTTTTGAAAGGAATTCTGCGTTTTAAATCATTTTGGGTCATTTGGAATTACCTGATGGATTGGTAATTTTTAATTCTACCGTGTTTGGATTTTATTTGTATACTTTTTCCTTTTACCTCCTACTCCCCTTACCTCACCCTTTATTTAACCAAGTAAGATCTGTGACTTACTTGTAGTTTCACTAAATACTTTTACGTGCAAAATCGAATCACGCATTTTGCTAATTCCTGCCCTCTGATGAAAAGGAGAATATTTCTTCGAAACGCCGCGGATTCAGGACTATCCACTTATCTTGTGCTTTTTAAAATTAAATGTGTTTTTAACTCTTTTTCAAGATGTCTTTTAACATGTTTTATTAATTATTTGTTCATATATATATATATATACATATATATATATGAGTAAATTCTTGGTACAGAAAAATGGAAGGAGAAATTTCAGAGGAAACATAGTTTAATTTAAATCAAAGAAACAAAAAAAACGGAAGGTGGAGTTAAAATTTCCTTAAGGCCTTATCGTCTTACCCTCTAAAAGGAAACGTCAGAATGATAAATCAAAAGCTAAGAATTGAATGAGGAAAGAGGAAAATTGGTTTCAGTTGGAAAACCAGTGAGAGAATATATATATATATATATATATATATACACACACATATATATATATATATATATATATATATATATATATATATATATATATATATATATATATATATATATATATATATATACAAGTCTCACTTTTCAGGAGGTTTGTAATCAGTAAATATTTCCAACTGATGTTTCAAAATCTTTTGTCTACACAGGCTAGGTCGCGAGTTATTAATGACTAACGCCACAATGATATTGAGATTATAGTTCGACCTAGCCTGTATAAAACAGAAAACCACCCATCGGAATATTGGTCAGAACACCTATTTATACTTATAAGGTGATTACTGATGGCGGACTCATGAGCTTGGGAGTGCGCGGATGTTCTCGAAACCTGGTGTAATCGAATATCCCGAGGGGTATGTTGGGATATTCTCATTTCGAATCTTTGGGATGTCTTGCCAACGTAGTCAGCTCCACACTGGCAAACGAATTTATAAACAACAGAATTCTTTTGAATGTTTGACAAAACATCTTTCCGAAAAAAGAGAAAAAGGTTCGAGTTGTGTAAACTACTCTAAGCATAGTAGCTGGAAAACAACGTTGGGTAGCAGAAGAAATCCTTTCAACAATATGAAGGCCAACAGGACCTAACCATTGCAATTTTAAATAAATAGGACAACGTGATGGGCCAATACGTTTAACACTATTAAATGTAGAAATTTTACGTTCAATAGTAGTTCTTATTATATTTATGGGATATCCATTGCTGAGAAAATATTTGTGATTTCACCAAGTTCCGCATTAAGACGGTTTGGTGAATAAATCATGAGTGCACGATTTGTAAGAGCGCTAATGAGGTTTATTTTTCTAGACTGAGGGGCAAAGGAAAACCAATTAAGATAGAGCCCTGTAAATGTAGGTTTTCTGTATACAGAGGTTTAAAACGTAGAACCAACTTTAGAAACGGGAACATCGAGGAACTGAAGAGAGCCACAATCCTCGACCTCCATAGTAAATTGTAACGATGGATGCAAGTTACAAAGAAGACGGAGAAGCTGTTCAGCTTCACTACGTTAGGGAAAGCATGCACAAGTGTCATCAACGTAGCGTGTATAGAATGTTGGTTTAGTAATTTTGGAAAATAATTCGTTTTCCTAAAATCCAACGAAAATATTACCTTGCGAAGGACCAAGAGGGCTACCCATAGATATCCCATCAATTTGCCGGTACATAATGTTGTTGAAACTGAAGGAAACTGATTTAGTCGCAAGTTCCATCAGTTCAACAAAAATTCGCTCATGAAATTGTGGAGATTTTGAGGGGCCACGATATAGATAGTCAGCACAAATACCAAAGGTTTCATCACAAGGTAAATTAGTAAAACGACTATTAATGTCAAAGGAAGCCAATAACTCGGTATTTTAGATAAAGATTATTTGTGTATATGAGACACAAATTGAAAAGAATCAGAGATACAATGGACCGAATAAAAAGAAAGCACAGGTTTAAGAAGATCAACCAACCATTTCCCAAGTTCGTGTTGTGCAGAACACAACATAGATAAAATGGGTCGCAGAGGAATGTTAGGTTTATGAACCTTGGGTAAACCGTACAGTCTAGGACTTTGAGAGCACAGGGGTCGGATTCTATCGTAAATCTCCTTAGAAATAAACCCGGTTTTATAAAGTTGAAGAACTCTTTTTCTGGATTTTTATTTCCATACGAAAAGGGTCATCAGGGCTTAAATCACCCAATCGGAGAAATTTATTTTTATCGTCGAAAATTTGTAACATTTTGGAGATATAATCCGTTTTGTTAAGTATAACAACGCCCGATCCTTTATCTGGGCGAGTAAGATAAATGTTGGAATTAGACCTAATGAATTTTGCCGCTTCAAAATGATTTTTCTGACAAACAAAATCGCTAGATTTAGTGTTTATGGCAGAAAACCCTCGACCTAATTTGCCCAACTGAATTTTAACACTAGTAAATTCATCAGTGGAGATAGGCGAATGTTGTTTTAATTTAGTATATAATAATTCAATAACACTAACTATTGAAATTTTATCAACATAAAGGGGAGAAATGCAAAATTGTAAGCCAGCAGATAAAACAAATTCTTCCGTATTGGATAAAATATAAGAAGAAGAATTAAATATATGTTTATCGGAATTTGTTCTAATCCCAAACTTCTTAGTAATTAATTTTTTAAATATTTATCATAAGAAGAAGTACATATGTTGAGGGTAAAATTGTCGCCATTGGATAAAAACTTGGAAAAACGGAGTTTATCAAAGAAAGATAGTGCTTTCCAAACCATGGCCCAAAGTAAAAGGTGTTTACTACGTAACGAATTATATGTATCGGAGTTAAATAGGATTTTGTCTTGTAAGAATACACGTTGAACTGGCAATGTATTTCTACATTTAATTTTAGAGATACGATGACAGATATAACACGGAGCTACATGATTAAGGCGGCAAGATTTAAGAAATGCCATCCTAGACTTCAAAACTATTAACTTATTTTTAATACGTATAACTTTGTTTAACGTTTTGATACATTGTGAGCTGTACCGACCTCAAAAATATGTAAGTAAATTCTTGTTACAGCAAATTGGAAGGAGAAATTTCAGAGGAAACATAGTTTAATTTAAATCAAAGAAACAAAAAAAAACGGGCAGGTGGAGTAAAAATTTCCTTAAGGCCTTATCGTCTGACCCTCTAAAAGGAAACGTGAGAATGATAAATTAAAAGCTAATAATCGAATTAGGAAAGAGGAAAATTGGTTTCAGTTGGAAAACCAGTGAGACAAAGAAGAAAAAAATTTAGATATATAATTCTCACTGTTCAGGTAGTTTTAAATCAGTAAATATTTCCAACTGATGTTTCAAAATCTTTTGTCTACACAGGCTAGGTCGCGAGTTATTAATGACTAACGCCTCAATGATATTGAGATAATAGTTCGACATAGCAATGTATAAAACAGAAAACACCCCTCGGAATATTGGTCAGAACACCTATTTATACTAATCAGGTGATTACCGATGGCGGACTCATGAGCTTGGGAGTGCCTGGATGTTCTCGATACCTGGTGTAATCGAATATCCTGAGGGATATGTTGGGATATTCTCATTTCGAATCCTTGGGATGTCTTACCAACGTAGTCAGCTCCACACTGACAAACGAATTTATAAACAACAGAATTCTTTTGAATGATTGGCAAACCATCTTTACGAAAAGAAGAGAAAAAGGTTCGAGTTGTGTAAACTACTCTAAGCATAGTAGCTGGAAAACAACGTTGAGTAGCAGAAGAAATCCTTTCAACAATATGAAGGCCAACAGGACCTAACCATGGCAATTTTAAATAAATAGGACAACGTGATGGACCAATACGTTTAACACTATTAAATGTAGAAATTTTACGTTCAATAGTAGTTCTTGTTATATTTATGGGATATCCATTGCTGAGAAAATATTTGTGATTTCACCAAGTTCCGCATCAAGACGGTTTGGTGTACAAATCATGAGTGCACGATGTGTAAGAGCGCTAATGAGGTTTATTTTTTCTAGACTGAGGGGCAAAGGAAAACCAATTAAGGTAGAACCCTGTAAATGTAGGTTTTCTGTATATAGAGGTCTCAAACGTAGAACCAACTTTAGAAACGCGAACATCGAGGAATGGAAGAGAGCCACAATACTCGACCTCCATAGTAAATTGTAACGATGGATGCAAGTTACAAAGAAGACGAAGAAACTGTTCAGCTTCAATACGTGAGGGAAAGCATGCACAAGTGTCATCAACGTAGCGTGTATAGAATGTTGGTTTACTAATTTTGGAAAATAATTCGTTTTCCTAAAATCCAACGAAAATATTGGCTAGCGAAGGACCAAGAGGGCTACCCATAGATATCCCATCAATTTGCCGATACATAATGTTGTTTAAACTGAAAGAAACTGATTTAGTGGCAAGTTCCATCAGTTCAACGAAAATTCGTTCAGGAAATTGTGAGGAGCCACGATATAGATATTCAGCACAAATACCAATGGTTTCATTATGCATATAAGTGAACGTGTCTCTGTCTGTGTGTGTATTTGTGTACATTTCCCTAGGTGATAACTCCGTCAATTTTCAGTCTACCGACTCGAAATATGTATATAAAGTGTACTGAGATTTTGCAACATTTTTGTGATATGTTTTCGACCAGAAATTCGGCTGTGAAAGGTTCAAATTTCAACGATTTGACCTTTCACAACCCTACCAAACTCCTTCGACAATTTTCGGTCCACACACTTAAAATTTTACATATAGGTCTCTTGTACATGGATCTAACTTAATAACTTAAGTTGAGCCAAAAGCAATAAATTTTAAGAGGTCGTAATAGAGGTCAAATAAAAAAAAATGCCCGCTTTATGTTTGTATGTTGTTTTTTGTTTTGCTCAAAATACAACATACATCTCCAAACACCCTGGCAACGCCGGGCTGAAATGCTAGTAGATAGATTGAAGTGAACGTGTATGTGTGCGTGTGTTTGCGTGTGTATGTACATTTTCTAATGCAATAACTCGCTCGAGTTTAAGTCTACAGACTCGAAATTTTATATACACGATACTGAGATTTGGATAAATCTTTGAAATTCATTTTAAGCAACAAATTTAGCTGTAAAGGGTTAAAGTTCAACGATTTCAGCGTTGAGAACTCTATAAAACCCCTCCGCAAATTTTGAGCCTAAACACTTGAACATTTAGATAAAGGCTTCTTGGACATTGAATAACTTGAGTTGAGTCCAAAACAATAAATGTTTCGGGTTCATACGAAGGACGTGCAATAATAATGCCTCTGACTCACTTTCCTTTGTCTGATCTAGCTGAAATTTTGCATGTGCAATGATTTTATATCTTCGGGGAATGTGGCAAATTACAGCTCTGAAACGATTGTGGTTTCTGTTTTGCAGGTGGTTGGACTGAGTCAGGTGTGAAATGAAACCTGTTGAATGTCGAGCAGTGATCCGGTGTTTGTATTTGAAAGGACGCACACCGCAGAAGACTTTTGATGAAATGAATAAAACTTGTGGTGATAATGCCCCATTAGATTACCTTGAAAAATGCTGGCATAGTGAATTCAAACATGGTCGGAAGTCTGTGGAAACAACTCCTAAACCTGATCGCCCCCTTTCTGTCATTGATGAGGCATCTGTCCGTCAAGTTAAGGCTGCCATTTTGGAAGATCGGCCCATTAATATTCGCCAAATAACCCACGATGTCAAGATTAGTACGGGGATTGTGGAAACTATCATTCCTGACTATCTGCATATGCATAAGGTGTCTTCCAGATGGATCCCCAGGAAGGTCACACCATTCCAGAAGCTAGAACGCGTCAAGTGCCCTAGCATGAATTTGGAGATGTGCCAAGAAGATGAGTCAAAGATTTCAAAAGGCTGATTACACAGGATAAAACCTGGGTCCAACACTATGATCCACAGACCAAAGCCCAGTCAATGCAGTGGAAGCACTTGGACTCACCACCTCCAAAGGAGGCAAAGGTGCAGCCCTCTGCTGGCAAGGCCATGCTCACAGTCTTCTGGCACCAGGATGTCGTTGTGCTGACAGATTTCCTGGCAAAGGGTACCAAAATTACAGGAGCCTATTATGCTTCGCCTGTGAGGAAATTAAGTGAGACTATCAAAATCAAGAGGTGGGGCAAGATCAGCAAAGTTACCCTCTTCCTGCAGGTAACGCTCCGGTCCACAACTCACATGTCTCCAGATCAATCAGGGGTGGGGTGTGTGGTAATAAAATCTTTCTCCATCATCTCTCCTGACCTGGCACCCCCTGACTTTCACCTCTTCCCAGCCATGAAGTTGGAAGGAAAACGTCTCAGATGATGCAGCTTTGATTTCTGAAGTCACGTCGATGTTGAAGGACTAGCCTGGGCTGTTCTACACAAACGGTCTCCAGAACTGTATCACAAGATGGGAGAATGCATAATTCTCGGCGGTTCCTAAGTAGAGAAAGACGAATAACTGTGCCAAATTTCGTTGTTCTACTGCAATAGAAAGTGGGTTAAGAGCATTACTTATTGCACGCCCCTCTATCTATATATCTATAAAGTGAACGTGTCTTTGTTCATGTGTCTCTGTCTGTCGGTCTCTCTGTGTGCCTATGTGTCTGTGTACATTTCCCTACGAAATGATTCTGTCAATCTTTTAGTCTACAGGCTCGAAATTTCAGGGTACTGAGATTTGGGAAAATCTATGTGATCGGGTTTCGGTCAAAAATGTGTGCTATTAAGGGGTCAAATTTCAATAATTTGACCTTTGAAAACTCTACCACTCTCCTCAGACAATTTTGGATGAAAACACTTCAAATTTAATATCTACGTTCCTTGCCAGGGATCTAACTTAACTTTATTTGAGCCCAAAACAATAAATGTTAAGAGGTCATAATAGGGGTCAAAGTTTAAAAACAATGGTCGTTTTTTTTCTGTTATTGCTCAGCACACACCTAAAAACACCCGGGCAACGCCCGGCTGAAATGCTAGTATATCTATAAAAAGTGGAAGTGTCTGTGTGTCTGTCGGTCTGTACACATTTTCCTTCGCGATAACTCTATCGATTTTTGTCTACCCACTCAAAATTTCATATACAGGGTACTGAGATTTGGGAAAATCTTTGTGATCGGTGTTGGGCTTGAAATTTAGCTGTAAAGGGATCAAAGTTTAACGAATTAACCTTTGAGAGCTTTACCAACTCCTCCGATAATTCTGTGTCTAAACACTTGAAATTTTAGATATATGTTCCTTGGAAATGGATAAAACTAATTAACTTTAATTGCGCCCAAAACAATAAATGTTAAGGGATTATAATAGGGTCAAAGTTAAAAGAAATTGACCGATGGTGTCTCTTCTAAATTACTCAGACAAATTCTGGTCAACACATTTGAAATCTTACATAAAGAGTATTCAGAGATAGAGGACAGTTTTTTCATCGGTTTGGGTCGAAAATGTTTAGTTACCATTATATAAATGTATGTATGTTTACATGTCTGCACAACACTTTCGACAGAGGTGACGGATTTTTTCAAGATCAGTATCGTTTTGAAGGTCGATTTTTAAGACGACAAATATCGAAAAATTGGCTAAAAACATTAATATCCTCACTTTAAACTGCCCACTTTTCTACAGGGTGGACGCTTTTTTTTTCGCCGATATTTTTTAAAGTCATCCTCTCCTTTCGATTGTCTAGCCTACATTTAAAAGAATGTAACTTTCGGTTTGGCGGTGGTCGTAATAGCATAGCCATCCAGTTTTTTCCCCCGATCTATTCCTTCTTTGTGGTACGAGATCGACCCTGCCTTCCTACTACCACTTTTTTTGGCTCAATATACACATGCAAACACCAAAGCAACTCCGGGCTGAAATGCTAGTCTATCTATCCTCCAATAAATTCGGTTTTCTTTTGTGTGTATCAATATTTCTATTAAAACCCCTCTTTTATCTTTATTTAAAAAGAAAATACAATTTTCTTATTTCATGGTAGTCGAAGTGCATTGACTAGCAAACGATCTAGCTAATTTGCATATTCTTTTAATTATTAATTTTAATTAATTCCCTATTAGTTGTTTCGGTTTTTTAATGGGATAACCATCTTTAGTTTACTTTTACCTGTAATTATATTCATGCAGATATGCTACAAGATTTATAATTGCATAATATTTGTGAAAAAGTGCATAGTAAACATAAAATTGTTCCCATATATATTTAAATGTACGTATATATTTTTGTGAAACAAATCTACCTATCTCTCTCTCTCTCTCTCTCTCTCTATATATATATATATATATATATATATATAAAAGTAAACGTGTTTGTGTATCTGTCTGTGTGTCTGCCTGCCTGTGTATATTTTCCTACGCAATAACACTGTCAATTTTAGTCTACAAACTCGAAACTTGATATACAGTGTACTGAGATTGGGGAAAATCGATGTGATCGGTTTTCGGACAGAAATTAAGCTGTTAAGGGGTCAATGTTCAACGATTTAACTCTTGAGAAGTCTATAAAACTCCTCCAGCAAATTTGGGGCTAAACACTTGAAATTTTAGATCCTTGGGCATGGATCTTACTTAATAGTTAGAACCCAAAACAATCTATTTTAATAGGGGTCAAATTAAAAAAAAATGGCCGCTACTTTTCTTGCTCAAGATACACCTCCAAACACCCAGGCAACGCCGGGCTTAAATGCAAGTATATATATAAATATGTATATATATATATATATATATATATATATATATATATATATATATATATAGTAAGTTATGAAAGTATATATTAAGCTTGAAGAATTTTCATGAGAATGCAACGCGCAAGCATCTGTTTCCATATATATATATTAATAACTTACTATCTATGTAGGTGTATGTGTATGTATATATTCTATTCATATAGCTGTAATAAAAATTGGTTGTTGCATCATTTTTTCTTATTTTCCGTCGCAATTTATTAGAATTCAGTTTTATGAATTGATAATCATAAGTTTTTCTTTTGAGCATATAATAAAACATATTTTTAACAGACATTATGATTTTTTAAAATAATTAGATCTATACATTGATTTCCTAAAAATACACTTGAAATTGGATTATTGATAGAATAGCGAAACAGACAAAGCGCCATATATCAATAATTCTATTATTTCCGTTGATTAATGTTTAATGTAAGTCGCGTGGGTTATTTAGAGTTTGCTAATTGTGTGTATGAACTTCATATGTAAAACCCATGAATTTCATTGCATGTCACACCAGGATCATTTGATTAGATCATATGATGAGAGTTTAGTGGAATTATCGATGTTAATATTTCTTTATAAAATACTAGGCTGGGTGCCCGGCGTTGCCCATTTGTTTAGAGGTGTGTGTGGAGTCCAAAAAAAGATGCACAGCAGGCAGTCTCGAACCCGTAACGCGAAGGAAAAAGGTAACGTTAAAAAAAAGCATGACGTATTTGCCGTTGAGTCTATCGCAAAACCGGAGGTAGCGAACGTCAAAATTTAGGCTAGTCAATCGAAGAGAGTGGAGAAAATATATGCAAAAGAAGCGGCCACCTCTTGTTGAAAACTGTTCGTAGGAATTAATGTTTTTCGCCAATTTTTCGATATTTTTCGTCCGAAGGTTCGAGGTTTAAAACGACACAAGTTTTTTCACGTTCTGAGCCGTCGTCAAACATTTTTTTCAGACGACATACAAACACACACATACAAACACACATATTTTTTATCTTTATATTATAGACTAGCCAAGCTTTCTGGCGTTGCCTCGGTATTTGGAGGTGTGTGTTGAGCAAATAAAAAAGTGGTAGTAGGCTGGAAGGCTCGAACTCGTATCGCTAAGAAGGTAAAAGAGTGATGTCTTACCTGATGCGTCTATCGCCAAACAAGAAGGAGCGAAGGTTTTTGTTTGGGCAGACATACAAACATACATACATGCATACACTTAAATAGAAAGGAGAGATTCATATAGATGATTAACGCGACTCCTTTTTACCAAAATATTTACTTCTTGATATATTTATTTACACTACCCAGGAAACTTTATGCGGGCACCACAAGTACATTCAGTGTATAAATCTAGTCTATTTGATCTATACTCACAGGAAACCCCTCGTCGGCTGATATTCCTCAGTCTAGTTTTACAACCACGGATCTCAATGAATTGCGATCAACTGACGACTGGGTATAATACACTGCATTCTCTCGTTTCTTTATATAAAACATTTCTGAATTTATTCTGATCTGAATAAATAAATAATAATAATAATAAAGTATATATAACATAGAATACTATATTTATATGTTTTCCGTATTAGCTGTCAACTCTAAAACAAGAACGCACTATTAAAATAGGTATCCTTGTCAATTTAAAATATGCATATTTATGCGCGTATAAATTTTTATATAAAGCATTTTATTCCGAACATATTTGTCGATCATTATACAATACAATTTATATGCTTAAATTGGTTTAAATAGGGTCTCTATTAAGTTTTGTTGCATACAATGGTGTTAAACTGTGTTGGAAGCCTTTTTTTAGGATTCCTATGATTTAAAATATATTTAACAATAGGCAATAGACATGATTTAATTAATTATTAATGTATAAATGAACATTTGTAAAATGTATTTCGTAATGTTTTACGATGGGGTCATAAAATAATTACAACCATTTTTTTTTTTAATGTTCAACTATATAAAATTTGATTAGCTTCATTGTCTAAAGGCAATTATTTAGAAAATATCTAAATTTCACATGTTAATAGAATACCATATAAGCGAAAGCCTTACTTTTAAAACATCTAGAATCGCAATCCTATAACGGATTTTCATGTAAAATTAAAATAATCATCCAGATATAATGAATAGTATAAGTTCAACGTGATTTCAACCATTGTAACACGTAGTGTTTAAACGTGTATATTTAGGTATTTTCATTTGATAAATTTTCGAAGCGATAGCGAGTTTCCAAAACAATTTAATAATACATGTATTTGATTTAAAGGAATATGAGTTTAATAGTTTTATCCAAGTTAAGTATAATCCAATCGATGCGAAGTTATTATGGTGAAGATAAATTGGGTATAAAAAAAACGTTCTGACTACGAGCAATTTAAGTGTTATTGTTCGACTCATACATTTTGGATTTTAAAACAGGACACGACCGATAGTGACATCATCGAGTTGAGTCGAAAGACGCCATGGCGTTAATATAGCAAAATTATAAATGCACAAAATAAAAGAAAAAAAAGAGATCACTTAGGGTAACACATATTTATACGCAAATAAAATTATCTTTGTTATATTTTTTTTTCGTATTTTTAGTATATTTTAATCCGACAATCCAAACAGGGGCAACATAAAATGTTTGCAGAAGCGTCCGCCATGAAACATTGCATCGCAATGATTCATAAATCGCTGAAATCCACCTAAATTTATAGAGCTGTGTATTTTGGAAGGTTTTTCTAATATAAATCAAGCCTATTATGCACTTGTATTTATTTCTCGCAAATAAATTACAGCGTTCAGAATTGCAAAACTTGGTGTTAACTAAAGGAACAGTGTACATTTGCATATCCTTACATTGCAAACTTTATGGAACATTTTACAGAAATATAAGCTTATACTATTTTCGGTCCACCCTTAGTTAGATTGTGTATATAAATAAATATACGTACATATACACTCAAATATACATGCCTATACATATACACACACCTCACACACACACACACACACATATATATATATATATATATGAATATATTCATATATATATATATATATATATATACATATTTACATAAAAGTCACAATTTATAAAGGCCTAAATTTCACTCGAGAATAATTGTTAAAAACTGTAAGATCGTCAGTCAAGCAACAACGGAGTGTTCGTCTTTGGTGGAATGTTCTATAGATTGATTATTTAAGGGACCCACTCTACAAAATCTGTCTTACATTATATGTGAAGACAACTACGTTTTACTCAACTGGAAAGGAAGCCAGTTGAAGAGAGTTCACATGCAGGAATTTCTAGGAAAAAGCTTTGTTCGGGGAGTTTTCGTTTTATGAAGGCAAATATAGTGATATGTGAAATTTCTTGCTAGGTTTTTATATTAGACTAATACTTGTTGTAAATCTTTTGCATGGATAACAATTTATTTCTAAACAATTTGTATATTTCTCTTTCACTCTTTATCTCTTTATTTCTGTCTTCCAGCAGAGTGCCGTATTATAAAGAAAAGTTCCGGAAAGAGCGTGTAATATATAGAGTATTTACAGTAAGGCAAGACGACATGAATCAAAGGAACAGTTGGTTTCCAACCTGAAAATAATGAACCGTTGTAGATATCTATATCAAGCTCGGTTAAACCGACACTCTATTTAAAACGGTCTTCTATTATAAAGTAGAACACCGAGGATACTGGCCTCATCGAAACTTTCTGTACACACACACACACACACACACACACACACATATATATATATATATATATATATATATATATATATGTAATTATATATGTATATATATACATATATATATATATATATGTATATATATGTATACATATATATGTATATATACATGTATATATACATATATATACATATATATATATGTATATATACATAGATATATGCATATATATACATATATGTGTATATATACATATATACATATATATGTATATATACGTATATATATATATGTATATACACATGTATATACATATATATGTGTATATACATATATATATACATATATATGTATATACACACATATATACATGTATATATACACACATATATATGTATATATACACATATATATGTATATATGCACATATATATGCATATATATACGCATATATATGTATATATATGCACATATATATATGTATATATACACATATATATGCATATATATATACACATATATATGTATATATGCACATATATATGTATACACACATATATATACATATATGTATATATATATGTGTATATATACATGTATATGTATATATACATATATATGTATATATACATATGTATGTATATATATATACATATATGCATGTATATATACACATATATATATATATATATAAATGTATATATACACATATATATATGCATATGTGCACTTATATATATGTATATATACATCTATATACACCTATATTTATATGTAGTGTGCTTTAAGCATTGTGTGGGATAGGTATGTAAAAGAGATTTAGAAGGCTGCCACAATGCGAGGAATGAATTATAGTCGCTGTTGGTAAGAGGAGACGAGAACAAGTGGCGATTTACAAATCAATAAGTACATATATATATATATTATTATTTTATTTTTGTTTATATATATTTATTCAGTTGTATGGTAAAATGTTTTACTTGTATCTATGCGACGTATTCCATTATTAATTTCGGAAAATTTTTCCCTTTTCAAATGGTGTGCGTAACAGGTCGATTCAAAGCATGCTGGATGAAGGGCCGGAAGTTGTGTAGCTATGTGAGGCCTCGGGCCAAATGTGAGTAGGGGATTTATGTATGGTATTATTAGGTGATTAACATGTTTATAAATTTGCTATTTTTATTTGTATTTATTTTTATTTTATTTATTTTTTTTTCGGGGGTTATAACTTGTTTTATCTCCATCCTTTACAAAAAAAACAACATCTGTTTTTGTCTTCATCAGACTTGAATTTTATCATCAAAAAGACTTTCCTTATATCTCCTAATAGTGACAAACAACAGTAAAAGTTCAAGCATATTATTCATCATAGTTATGCCTGGATAACATGCTTCATTGAGGGAGTAACCGCCTCCAGTTTTGAGAGAACAATTAAAAAACAGGTCTTATTTTAGTAGTTACCTGTTGGTCCAACTTGATGACTGGTCTGTGTGGTATCCAGATGTATTTGTGGCAATCTCGAGGGTGAGTGCAATTCTTTCAATGATCCTCTCAGACTCCTGCTGACGAAAAATGTCATTGCACGCTTCCTCCAAATTCCTTTTTCTCCAAAAAAGCATTGTTCTTTCTAGCACCTTAAGTGCGACTTGGTAGTTAGAAGGAACTGAACTGACCATGTCCATATGCCAGGGTAAATCCACAAAATAACAATTGTCCTTGAATTCAATGGACGACTTAAATGTCTCAACCTATTCTTTGTCATAGTCACTAACAAGTTCCTTTCCAAGAGGGGCAGCAGCTGAGTGTACAGCAAACATGTTCTCCAAGTTTCTTTCCACGTTTAAGTTTCAAATATGTCCGGCAATGGATCTGGGTATGTAGATTTTTGTTCTAATATGGAATTTAACTGCCGCTCAGGACAGTATGCATATTCCGAAACTACTGTATGGTAATTACGGCAAAGTCTGTAGCTAGTCCCTACATAGGTTATCTGCTGATGATATAAAAAAATGTTGGACATTTCCAAAGGGTGCAATCCCCTGAGGCAAATCCCAGGCGTGTCCATTCATGCATTCAATGACCCTGGTGCTTGTCATAAATTGGAATATATCGATACCAATGATACCCAGTATTTTAATAGTATCACTCTGGTTATCACTTGTAAATGAAAACTTGTAGTTTAATTTATTCAAGTTGGATTTCACCTTGCTGAAATTACTAAATTCAAATTGTATGTTAAATTGTTCATCAATCAGGACAGGAATAGGCAATTGCTTCCCCTCTTCTATATTACCTTCTAGTACAACCTGTTCATGAGTTGTCATGGTAATACCAGAATAAGTTTTCATTTGGTAGTCAGAAGTAGTAGGATTTTCGTCAGGCTGCCTTAACTCCTTTAATATTATTTTAGAGAAATAAGAACGCTGGCTTCCCGTATCCAAACGGCAGTTAATAGTCATCCTCTGGTTGCAGTATTTCAAGGAAATAGTAAAAATAGGCAGTAGAATTTCATTGTCAAGCATGTGTGAAAATAGGGAAATTACCTTTTTGGTACCGTCACACAATGGAGCAATATGCGCCTTAAATAAACATCATTTACATGAGAGAGGTGATTTGGTTTGGAGTCCAGGGTAGTTTTCACTTTTATGTTTAAAACTGAGGCACGCTGTACATAATCTCAATTGTCTACATCTCTCAATTCTATCATCATAGGAAGAAAATTTAGTGCAACCCGACATCGTGTGGCCACGTACACTACAGAGTTTGCAGTAAGTCTTGGAGGAGCTTGTTACAAAATTCTGCAAGGCAACAGCATCATTATTCTTCTTTTTCTGGACACTGACCTGTCCACGGTCTTTTTTAAAATGTGTTTCTGATGACCGAAATTGTCTTTTATTCATTGAAAGAGCACGAATGGCCTCACTGTAGTTGCCAAAAATTTGTGACATAGTAGGATAATTTGATCCCACTCAATGACTAATTTCCCTTCTCAAAATCGCTGATAATTTTTCACGCATGATATGACTGACCAATATAAATCCAGGAGACTTTTCTTAAAAACAATCGATCTGATATGAGGTTTTTAACTCCGACAAACCTGCCCTCACTTCAGCAAGGTATTGCTTCACATACACAAAATCGGGCTCATAAAGAGGAGAAGCAGAAATGATTTGTTTGAAGATCTCGTTTATGATGAAGGGGACATCTAAGAACTCCTTGGTTAGTAAGTCCACAGCCACACCGTAATTTTCATCTTTTAATGTTAGATGAGAGACCAGCTGTAGGGCATACTCGCTCAAATATCCTTTTAAAAGGGCCAGTTCGGTCTTACCAGACTTAATGGAATCGGTGTAATTTTTAAATTGAGAGAGAAAATTCTTAAATTCAAACTTAGAGGGGTTGATTCCACTGAAGGTAGCGCACTGCAACTTAGGGATCGACAACAGAGGAACTTGGTCAGCTTCATATTTTTGCCGGCGGGGCGTGTTCTATAACATAGCTTTCTATGAGAGAGAGGCGGTCATTGGAGCTAGTCCGAAATCTAATTTCCTTCTTCTGTACTTCCACGAAGCTACACTCCTTCAAATCAAGCTCTGTCTTGATGTATAGTCCCTTAATTTTGTTATTTAAGGTACGAACCTGTAATTGCATATCCTTGATAATGGCTAACTCTTCCAGGTAAGTATTCTTTGTCGGTCCTTCACCTTCTTCCAACATTTCAATGGTAAGGGTGATATCATCCTTTAAAATGTTCCGTGAATCCACGAGTGGTTTCACACCTTTCAAAAAAAAATGTTTATTATTAATCTGCTTCCTCGGGTAAGTGATTATTTTTGTAATCAAAACGCGATGACAATTTCCCTTTAAATTAATAGCACATGAAATGAAGCTGTTTGTCCTAGTTAAACAAAAATTATAAATAAAATGTATGTATATTTTTGTACAACAGAGGTTAAGAAAGTCACAAATCATATACACTGGAGGAATATAAGCAGACGTAATTCAACAAAAGGCAAAGAAACTCACCCCCTTTTTTTCCATATTTTTTTTTCAAAGGTCACAAATAAGAGACCCCCAACAGAACACATGAAGTATTTAATTTAAACAAAATAAATTGGCCTGTTTGCCATTTTTTTAATGATGTTGTTATATGCGTTACAACACGCGTGCTGAAATTTATCGTTATTTAAGGCCAGTCCGTGTGCGTGCGTGCATTGTTTTGATTTTACACGAAGGCAATGGCATACATTTCATTTTTTTTTTTCAACAAATATAATTCACACGCAGGTTGGTTACTTCCAACAAATGTAATTGACACGCGGGTTGAATTTCTTTCTTTAAAGACACCCCCTTTTTTACAAAGGCAATGGCATGAGTTTATTTTTTTTTCAACAATGTAATTAACACGCGGGTTGATTTTCTTTCTTTAAAGACACCCTTTTTTTTACAAAGGCAATGAAATATGTTTAATTTTTTTTCAACAAATGTAATTCACTCGCGGGTTGATTTTCTTTCTTTAAAGGCACCCTTTTTTTACAAAGGCAATGAAATACGTTTAATTTTATAGAGGGCTCTCTAAGTTTATTTTCTCGTTTTTTATGTGTCTATTAGTTCCCTTTTTTTCTTTTTTTCCAAGCAGCCAAACGTTTTTTAAGTTTTGCAAAATAAAGCGATTAGTGGCAAATGGAGGTTGTTGTCCGAAATTGTCGCGAAGTTCGTTGGAGCAGACTGAAATAAAGGTATTCACTAAGGACACAAAACAGAGTAAAGAAAAAAAGTATTAATTATCAAAACAATAAAATTTACAAGTTTGCAAAACTTATTGTGTTTGCGGCTTTAGAGAAAGTCCAACTATAAAGTTCTTTTACGTCCGAAGAATTAGACGGCTCTTGTAATGTTCGTATAGGCACACAATTTTAGGAGAGGATTGTCCTACCTGTTGCTTCATGGACGAGCTGTGGGTAAAAGAGAAAGAGACTATTGTTCCAAAAGCGAACCCGATAAACGGGGGTCCCTGATTAGTTAATTAGACAGACCCTATTTTTAGATTGTTAGTGTATTAAAGGGAGATAAGTGGGAATGATAAACCCCTTTTTTATAACAGGTCTTGATTAAAAACCAATTCACCAATTGCTTATTAGTTAAAAAGATTAAACAAACAATTAGAAACCTATATATATATATATATATATATATATGCGTATGTGTGTATGCACATGTATATACACACACACGTACACACACAGATATATATATATGTGTGTGTGTGTGTTGCAATGTACAATTTTTTTTTCAAAATTATTCTATACTATTTTGTAAATCACACTTGTAATGTATTGTTCGTTTATGTTAGCTACGTTCTAAACATGTAAAAAAGTGTTTTCTTTATACACACGAGACACTGTACTAGTTCAAGAAATGTAAATATAATTTTAAGTTAAGAATATAAAAGCATCCAAATGTTAATCCAAAAGTTAATCAAAAAGAAGACTGATTTAATTCAGTTGACAGTACTTGCAAAAACAATAAAAAACAGGTGGAGGAAAAAGACTGAGCCACTCTCTTGCAAAGATTCGGCCGAGAAAAAAGGACGAAAGTTCAAAAATAAAAAAATACAAAAAAAAAAAACATTAATCAAAACCACTCAGTGCTATTCAACAATACTTGTCTGAATGTAAATGAAAACATGTGTCGTTAATATATATATGGCCTAGCAAAGATACCCGCGCATCGCACGACACGTTTCTGCACACTTAGGTATGCGATTTGTGGGCACTTTTCCAGTAAGTGAATGTTGTAAGAGGGAATAAATTTCAACTTGATGCTTAAATCTTATCTAGCACATTGAATACTAAAAACATGCAACAATCAGATCATATCAGTTTTTCATCATATCCTTTTGTAGAAATTTTCATTGAAGAGCCTCATGGTAAACTATATTTCTGCTTCTTTGATTTGCAGCCAGAATGTACATTCTTTCTGACCTTCTTGTCGGCTGATGGAGACGTAGAACATACCGTGACTGAGGTAATCTGATGTCAAGTCTACGCCAATGGTTTTAAACCTCTGACCTTGTATTTTATTTATGCTTATTGCAAAACACACCTCCACAGAGAACAGTTCTAGATAGTACAATTACAACAACGCCCCAACATGCCCCCGGGCGCCGCCGACCTCTCCCCCGCCCCAATAAAAACAAAATGTTTTTAGGGGGTGGGGTCAACGTGTGTGTGTTGATGTTAGGTTAAATTACCATAAAAAAGTGATCCCCACTTTATTGAAACTAACATTTCTTCAAAAGGTCCCATGGTCCAGGAGTTCATACCATGCAAACGGTAAATTTGCGACTGGTTTGATTATCAGATTTGGTGTCAGAAGAAAAAAATCGGTTTGTGTCAAAAAACGAAAATAAATGTCGTCTTTTTATCATAAAAATAATTATTTGTCCAATCATGAGAAAATGCACGGGCGGGCATCTTGCTTGACAAACCGTATTGATTACGTTGGATACTAAATGTATTCAAATATGAATAACTACTCGTTTGCGCAAGAAATAAATGCAATATTCGTTCTCAGCGTCCCCCAAAGCATATAAACGTTGACAATTCAAAGGTAAATGTGGAGGTGTCAGAAAACTTTAAAATACCGATGTATGGTAATAATTGTACCATAGCAATGTATGTGATATCATATATGGTAAAAAAAATATATTTTATATAAAATCTATATAATTATAACACTCAAATGACCATGTGACGGGTATTGTAACCCAACATCCGGTTTACGACTTCCGGTTGCGCATGCGTATATAAACATAAACACATAACAGCGTAACAAATAAACATAAATCGCTACTTTTGCAGAATTTGACCTGCGCACTAAAATATAAACCCTAATATTTAGAAAGTATTATTTAACATGGGAAGGGTGGGGATATTTTGCAACTATTCTGTATTAGAACTATACTGTAAAACTTTTCTTACAAATAAATCAACTTTAACCCGTTTACAACGTATTGTTTTACTGTGTACATTTTCAATGCCCCAATTGTTTTTTTTCGCGTTTAAATAATCCAAATAAAAAATTGTTAATACTTTCTGCATTTTTTTTACATCGTTCATTTTCGTATTATGTTTAAGTTATTTTAACGGAGTTTTCTCATGAATAAATTCACATTAACCCGTTGACAACCGTGAGAACATCTTACAACGTATTGTTTTACTGTGTATGTTTTCCGCGTCCCAATGTTTTTTTCGCATTTAAATTAAAAGTTATATAAAAATTTGAATTTAACTTTAAGTATCATGCTATCTGTTCAGTGCACATTTACCTATAAGTATGGCAAAAAAACATTTATAGTTCAATGGATGTAATTTATTTTTATAAAAAAAATATTATAAACAGAACGATGAATTATATCGGCGTAAAACTACTAAATACAGTTAAAAAACGGATAACTCAACAATAACAAATAAAAAAAAGGTTTGTACTCATGCAGAGAGTTATCCAGACGTAACTCAACGCACGCCCGGATTTCTCCGGAACATGATGTCAACAGCCGGAGTAAACCGAGCGTCGCCGAGAAAAGTAAGCCATCTGACGAAACATAAAACTGAATCAATGACAATGTAGCGCGACGGTTTTCAACGCGACGCTTCTTCGCGTGAGTTGAAAAATCAAAGCAGCAGACGATAATTTTTAAGAGTAACAAAAAATAAATTAGTAAAAACAAAGTACACAATTTTGTACTGTAATGTCAGAAAAAATGAATTTTACAGCCTAAAGTGAGCAGCTGGAAACACCAACTGGAGTCTTTGACAAGGAAAGGTAAGCGATGGCTATGTCTTGAGGTGTCAGGCTACCACATGCCGAACCTTTACATCATCCAGACTGGTACC
The DNA here is from genome assembly GCF_053919585.1 of Euprymna scolopes. Taxonomy (NCBI): domain Eukaryota; kingdom Metazoa; phylum Mollusca; class Cephalopoda; order Sepiida; family Sepiolidae; genus Euprymna; species Euprymna scolopes. The sequence goes on from NC_136493.1 coordinate 18,293,330, forward strand.
TTTTTTTCCAAGTCTTGGACTACAATCCCCATTGTGGGCGTTTGAGCGATCAACACAGAAAGACCTCCAGCGAGAAATCGGAATACGATTTACGCACACGCACCATTAATAAAAAAACGGTCTGAGGAAACAACAACAGTATCTGTTTTTATATGTAAAAAAGAACAAAAATCTATCCCACAAAGTTTTGTGTCAATTTTGCTAGTTTTCAGGTTTTTCCTTGAGAAAAAAAAAAAATAACATCCGAAAAAACAAAGATATTTTTTTTCAATTTTTCTTTACAATAAAAGGGTTTATTTGATTTGCCTTTGACCTTTTTCTAGAACAAAAAAATCGGTTAATGTCAAGTTTCTTTCCCACTCCTCAAAAATATTCTTAAAGGTTTTTGGTTGTGCCTAAAACAAATACCACATTTACATTTGGGGCATATATGTAGTGTTCATGATATAAAGGATTTTTTTTCAAATATTGGGGGATCACTTTCCTATATAAATTTAACGTAAAATGGGCAGCTACCTTCTGACAACGTAGTAATTTCTTCATATTAAAAAAAATTAAACTGATATTTGTTTTCAGCATCTCCGAAAACCGGCGATGTTTTTTTTGTGTTTTATTTTAATAAGATTCGTTCATTTTTTCACCTCATAATGTAGGGCGCTGATATGCTGTCAGTATGTTTTAAAAAAACATACTTTTTTTTCATTATACAACTTGTATACTTGTTAACAGTTAAATATTTCACAAAAATGCTGTTTATATTAGGAGGCTCCACATCCCCTAATGTAAAAAGAATTTATGTGACATATTAAACGATTCTGCTTTAATGGTTTAATGGTTAATGTCGGCACGTTACTTACGGAAAAACGGTTAATTCAACTACAGGAAGACCTATTAACAACGATACTATTTCTATAATTGAATACTCACCTCGAAGAAAAAACGCTCATGTAAGCTTACTGGCGGCATTATTAGCATCCTAACTTATAAAAAATGAACGAATCTCTAAGTTAAAAAAAAATAGCGCCAGTTTTCGGGAATGCTAAAAACGAAAATCGCAGTTAGATTTTTATGATATGAAGAAATTATAAGGTGACCAGAAAGTGGGTGCTCATTTTACGTCAAATTTATATAGGGCAATGATCCCCCACTTTTTGAAAAAGTAATTTCTTCATATCATGCCCTAAATTTAAATGTGATATTCGTTTTCAGCACCACAGGAGAGACGTTGCAAGCCTTTGTTTTATCGTTGCTTCCATGGCAGGTGCTCGCCTGAGCTCCAATCCCTGGTCTTCCCTCGCCGATCTTAAACGAAAAACACCCGTCTAGCTGAAACCACTGTCAAAAATTTTCCCCACTCTTTATCTGCGCAAAAATAAAAACGTAGATTCCATGAACAAAGCTTATTTCTTACAAGTGCACGCCTGTGAAACTCGATTACATCTGCCTGTTTCGCACCTGACTATAACTTGGATATCTTCAAGTTCACCATAAATACATTTCTGATGAACCGCTCCCTTAAGTAGACACTTTATCAAATCTTAACATTAACGTACTGTACACGCAATAACCCTTATACCCGAGTGGATTTCGGGCCTTGATAGGTGGTGGCCACCTAGTAAAAAAAAAACAACAAAAAATAAACCACCGAAACCCTATAAAAGTCGTCGTTTTAAAGTTTTTTGAGGAGTTGGAAAGAAACTTGACATTAACTAACAAATATTTAACATTATTTATCTAAAAAAATATATGGTGCTAATGCAAAGAGTGATCAGCGCTATTTTTTAAATCGTATGGCCACGTTAAATTAAAGCTTTATGATATGTTTTTGTTATTCAATTGTAAGGTTAAAGTACAGAATAGGTATATATATATATATATATATATATATATATATATATATATATATATATATGTATATATTATGTTGAAATTTCTAACAATGAATTATATGATAAAATTGACTAAACTAAGCGGCGTTTTATGATAAATGAAATCTCATTATTCCCAAGCCATTTACAGGTCATTAACACAATTGATCATATCTACTGAAGTTTAAGTTTTCAAGAGAGTGAGGGGAAATTTAGGTATTAGAAACAATACAAAAAGAAGAATGGGTAATATTAGAATCTCTAAAGTAGGATTTTAAAGTAAGGAATAGAGATTGGTATATAATTAAAAAGTAGACTAGCACCTATCCCAAACCGAGGATCGAACCTAGAACTGTCGTGATGACAGTCGGTAGTTCTACCCCTTGACCACCGAAGTAATCTAATCCGTCCTAATCTCTATTTAAATAAACATCCGTCCGCTACTTGTAAAGTGCTCAAACGCTTGTTTGTAAACAAACCGCGAGCTTCCCATTTTTCAGCCAAATTAAGTAGCGAGTGAGATTATTTACGACAGTGCTAAACCCAAAGAGGGGGATCTTTATAAAATATATTTGTAGTCATCGACATACAGTCCTGTTTCGTTGTATCACAACTCATCAGTGCCGCTAGACTAGCACCTATCCCAAGCCGAGGATCGAACCTAGAACCGTCGTGATGACAGTCGGTAGTTCTACCCCTTCACCACGGAAGCGGTGCCCGCATCTAATCTGTCCGAATCTCTATTTAAATAAACATCCGTCCGCTACTTGTAAAGTGCTCAAACGCTTGTTTGTAAACAAACCGCGAGCTTCGCATTTTTCAGCCAAATTAAACAGTATACAAGCCGTATAAATGGAGAAAAAGATACATAAACGGTCGTATTGATTGAGATTAGTGGATATCTGTAATTGCGCCCTCGTAATTACTATTGCAATCATATAGGTTGCCCTTTAACATCCTCTAATTTTATTATATAGTACTTCACTCTATATTCTATGAACAACCTTCAGTTTTATGAACTTACTTTACACCTAAACGCAATGTAATCTTGGTAGGTTAATGTGGACAAAAGAGGGGTATGAAAGATGCACTTAATGCTATTTTCTTCCACATTATGGAGAATGAGCAACATTTTGATTAAAAAAATGCGACTTTCTTAAAAGAACATACACAATAAATCAGCACGTTATCTAATCGAATCTGCTATAATTTCCTTATATACTAATGCATAGAAGCCTTTTCTTTGCTTAATTATAAGCAAGGAAAACATCTTTTTTAAATATTTCTCCCTATCTGTCGAAAATCATTATTAAAAGAAAAACTAAATACTCCATTCTTTCTTATATATATATATATATATATATATATATATATATATATATAAATACATTTTAACAATCATAAACTGTATGCATGTATATACATTTTTAATTTACATATATTTAAATTACAATAATCCACTGACATGTTTTTCGTCGCTTACGACTCACACATTGTATCAAAATATGGTGAGTTATGCTTACCCACTTTCTTTTTGACTTTTGCAAATTTATGTAGTACTAATTTTGTAGCATCTGTTATATAGCGCCAGTACCCCTAGGTTGGGAACGGTAAAAGTTAGTAAGTTCCCCGCTGCAACAAAACCAAGCAGCAGTCTTTTATTGATCGTCTATTTTGTTTAGTTTTCTGGTTGTTATGGTAACGGCCAAGACAGCAGAGTTATTTCCCCCTTGACCATGCATTTTTCTCTCTCGGTTTTCTCCAGTTGTCATTCGCTTGTCATAATAATGTTGCCGGCTGAAAGAAAATTAACATGCACACAAATATCAGACGTAACTCGGCATACCAATCAAGACGTAAGATACGCTGACTTTTTATATAAAAATATATTTTGTTTTGAAATTATTTTTCTCGTTCTGTACATAGAGATTTTTAACAGTTCTAAATTTAACCGTGTGGCTTACTGTTCGTTTCAGTGATGGAGAGGGGGTGAAAACGTTACGCTCTCGACAACGCACGACTCAGATATCGGCGTCTCTCTCTCCTTTTTTTCTTCTTCTCCTCTTCTCTACCTCTTCTGTTGGACTCCAAAAATCACCTTCTTTATATTAGCATGTGTTTTTTTTTCGGTGATTTTCCACGCAACGCCACCTGTCGATCACTCTATTATCGATAATGGACCACGCATTTCCTGATCACGTGTATCAGTTACACATGCATTGATGCATCTTACCCAGAGACATCGTACCCCACTTCTCTTCAGCTGACCGACTATTGACTTTGTTTACACACGTGAGTCCATACTCTCATGCTAGTTTCATATAACATTCCATTCTACATTGCAGTGCAAGGAATGTCACGTTTCATTTTTGTAAACAAAAATATCGTCGTCCGATTTCTCTGTTTACGACGTAATTATTTTTTCGCTTCGACTGGTGGACAATCGATGCGCACCTTTCAAATCTTTTATTATCGGTTTTTTTAAGAAGTTTTTCTTTTCAGTTATGTATCGGATGGTCCCAGTTATCCATTACATAACACATCGACGAATATTTGTTTGCAGAGTCCTTCTTTTAGAGATAGTTGCATTGCTACTGCTAGCCCTTTCTACCGAAAGATCATCGTTTGTTGACGAGTTTTGCCTTTTGAGTTTTAAAAATTTGACTATTCATCGACAAGTACGTTTAGGGAGACGTGGTCACGTGTTTGAGGTCTGTTCATTTAGATACATGTACGAGTGTATTAAAATCACTATATGATATAATCTACAATTTAAATTTTTAATATTTTTCCCGTTAACTCTTCCCTTTAATCTCGACTACTTATTGTAAATTACGTACATAGACAAGTAAAATATATTACAACTGAATCTGTAGCGAATATCATCATTCGTTTTTACATACAAAGCATGTAGAATTTTTAGTGGGATTATTATAAAATATTTTTTTGTGTTTTCAACCTTAATTTTTCTAAATTCTCAAATGAACCGCCATGTTGTTTAGGTGTTTAATTACTAAAATGAGTCTGATAAATGGCACGTTAGTCTTTGTAACAACCTGTTCTTTGTATAAATAATTTAACTATTTTTACTGGAATTCTTAGAGATAAATTCTGCCTAAGAGCAATAAATTAGTAAATTACGTTTTTTTTTCTAACGAAGTTTTAGTCAACGATGCGTTATTGCATGTAACAAGATTAGCATTTTTTGTCAATAATAGTAAATAATATTTTGGATTTGTCTATTATTTACGGGGATACATATGTAGGTCTATATTTTTATATAACATTTCATCAGTTTTGATGTTATGATGCAATTTGTTGCGGGAAGATATTTTATTGGTGCGGCAGAGATTGTTAATGTAATAAGAATTCCGTTGATTTAAGTATGTTAATACTAAAATCCAAGGAATAATAATTAAATAAGCAATATCGGCTCCATTCATTTAACTATATTTCCGTAAAAATGTTGTTTTATTTGTATTTTTGTCCACTGGGGTATTGGAGAATACATTGTTAATTTCAACCTGTTTAATTTATCTATTTCACTAAAACATATTAAAAAAATAGCTCGATGAATATTTGTTATAATTGTAATTTTGCCCTTTAATGATATTCGCACGTATAGTTTCACATGCAGTAATTAAGGAGATACGTTTCTTATGTAAGAAGTGACGAATTTTTCTTAGCTAGAGTAATTAACTACATCGAGGAAAGATATTTTTTTGTTTACGTTGAATTTAAAATCAACTGTGAGCCCGCAGTTTTTTCTGGAAAATGTGTTTTAATTCTTCTATTCCATTAGTACTGCCTGCAAAGATGAAGATGTTGGAGAAGTTTTCTCATATTAAAATTCCTATTCGACCTAAACAATCTGAAATTAAAGGGTGTCTAGTATAGTTCGTTAATCCACATTAGCACAAAATATGTTCATTCATAATTAGCACGCTGACCGGCATTGACCTGTCGTAAAATATGCTTAAATATGATAATTTGATTAATGCAGATTTCCTCCTTATTATTATAATAGCATGTGTGTTCGGCGTTGTCCGGGTGTTGGACGTGTGAGTTGAGCAAAAAAAAAAACAACAAAATAAACCGTGATATTAGGAATGAAGTTTCGAAGCCATACTCCGAACGAGGAAAAGAACGTGAAAAATAAAGCATGACGCCTGTCGGTTACGACCACTCCAAACTGTAAGTGACTTAGGATTAAATTAAAGCTAGACGATCGAAAAGAGGGGATGACTTTCGAAAATATCGACGAAAAAAGCGACCTATCCCTGTAGAAAAGTGCCCAGTTGTGGGTGAAGAAATTAATGATGTGTGAAAATCCGTCGCCTCTGTCGAAAGTTTAAAGCAGACATGCAAACATACATGCATACATTTATATATTGATTGCTCAAATGTTCAAGCCAAACCGAGTAAAAAGCTTGCCCTATCTCTGAATACCATTTTGTAAATTTCAAATATTTAGACCAGAAATTGTCTGAGTAATTTGATAGAGACCACCGATGTCAATTTTTGTTTAAATTTGATCCCTATTATGACCCCACAACATTTATTTTCTTGGGCTTCAATTAATTAATTAAGTTAGATCCATGTCCAAAGAACATGTATCTAAAATTTCAAGTGTGTATACACAAAATTGGCGAGGAAGTTTGGTAGAGTTCTCAAAGGTCAAATCGTTGAACTTTGACCTTTTAAAATTTAAATTTCTGGCTGAAAACCGATTAGAAAGATGTTCCCAAATCGCACAACATGATATATAAAGTTCCGAGTCCGTAGACTGAAAATTGACAAAGTTATTGTATAGGGAAATGTCGACAGACAAAGAAACAGACAGACAGACAGGCACGTTCACTTTTATAGATATATAGATTATATTGGGCCCCAAAGCTTTTAAAAATGACAGATGCGCCACTACCCAGAATCGAAACCAAAGCGTTTAATTTACGGTTTACTTGTTTGCTTTGATTTTAATGCCTGAGAAATGAAGACATCTTTGCCGTAATGCTAAAAATGAACCACATTCTCATGTATATTTCACAAATTCCCTTCTTTTGATTTTCACATTTTTGTGTCGATTTTCCTGGCGGATACTCAAATAACAATTTCGTATGGGTTCGATTACTCTATAGATTACAATTCATATTAGTAGACCAAACACAGACATGGGATGCCTGGTAAGCCAAATCTTTTAAATAAATATGTCTACAAAACAAGTATATACAGAACGATATTTGTGCTTACTACAAACTTTTTACGCACATATTACACAAGTATAAATCATGTAGAATATATGCACGATTATAATTACACGGAATAGTTTACTAAAAATGATCATCTTGTAAGTAAACTGAAAAAAAATAAGAGGCAGTTAATTAAAATGAATGTTAAAAAGAACATTCAAATTAGATAGATGTTTTGCAGATAATGCAATTCCACAACCAATATATATATATATATATATATATATATATATATATATAACAAAAATAACAAATTTATAAGTGTATAGATTTAATTTTAAGAAAAGTCTTGTTTATGGAAAATATCGATATCGGCTTGGAAAGAACTCATACGTCAAATAAAAAAATAACGAACTAGCGGTCGATTCAAACCCACACATACATACTTATTTGATTTATTCATTAACTTAAAGATAAGGTGAGGTCTAAGTGATGTAGAAGTTTACATAACTGCAGGCTAAAAACGGAAACACTATTAGAAAACAACAAAATCAATATTCAATATAATGACCATGCTATATTCGGAATCGTCCAGGCTATGTACTGAAAATACCGAAATGTGTCAGACGAATGTTGCGTTATTTTTTCTCGCATGAATACTAGCCAGTACTTCAATGACCAATTCTATTATTTCCATCAGGGCGAAGCAAATTCAATAAAGAATTATTAAGAAAAAATTACAACAATTCCATGTAAAATAATTTGAACTATAGAAACAACAATATTTAATAATTATTGGATATTTTCAGATGGTTATAAACTGAGAATTGAAATTTAAAAAAATGAAATATAGTTTCATTTAAAAAATACTTAGTGTTTTCAATAGTATAAATTAATAATAGCAAACACGTGTTTTCTTTATAGTTTTTCTTTGCTTAACGTTAAGGCCTCAGTATTTTTAGACAATGCGCTATTTTCCATTACCGATCCAGGCTATCCGACGATAGCTTATCCATTCTACTGCAAGGTTCCTATATGAGTGATTAAATAAAATGTGTGCAACCGAAACACAATTTCTGTATTTAAAATAAACTATGAATTGAATAAATATAAGAGCACCCGAGCAGCATTGATACACACACACACACACACACACACACACACACACACACACACACACACACACACACACACACATATATATATATATAGATCTGTGGAAAATGGGTTATCAATAATATTTCACATTTTGTTTACACTCATCCTTAATTTATTAAGCTCAATGCAATTACAGAATATATATATATATATATATATATATATATATATATATATATATATATATATATATAATAACGGAAGTCCATATTCTACATGTCCAGATGTTGACTAACACACCCTTTTCTTTTATTTAAAGTATGTTGACATTCACAATTCTTAATAGCACCTGTTTTATTGCGAAAATCATTTATATAATCTAATTGTACCTGCACAAAAATTAATCATCGCATGTTTTCACACAGTAATTTAGTCTTAAATACACTATGATTGCACAGTACACAACCTATAGCTCATTCTATTAAATTACCTGTATTATTATTATTATATTATATAATTCCTCAAATGTTTACAATTCAAATTAAAGTCAAGTATCATGATTCAACTGGGCCATTAAAAGAAACTTATTTCTAACGCACTCATTAAAGGAACTAGAGTTGAAGATATGTTCATAAAATTGCTAAAATTACATTGTAAAATGCAAACGTCAAATATCATAGTTCAATCCTGTTTAATACAGAAAAATATTACGGACATGGTCCTGTCTTATCGAAGAGTTATCTGTTGATTTAATACGATAGGCACATTTGCGGGCGCGATGATAAAACTTCCCAGATGCACTTGTGCTTGTAGGTGTTAAAAGATGTTTACTTACTTGTAAACCAAATGTATCTTCTTCAAATATATGTTTCGATTATCTATTACATATTTTAGATACATATCAGACAAATTGCTATATATAACTTATCTATGACAATCTGCAGATATGCAGCATATATTGGTGTGAAATCTAATAAAATTTAGTCCAGCCTTTTCGGAACCTATAAATAAATAACGCTCGCTCACACACAGACACGCGGAAAGTGAATTATTATAAGAATATACGTACATACATACATACTTACATACATATATAAATAAAAACATATGTATATATATATAGATATATATATATATATATATATATGCATATATATTTATATGTGTATATGTGTATATTCTTATAAAATTGCACTATATATAATTTATTTTTATATATTTACGTATTTCATATGTAATATTTCTCATATATATATATATATATATATATATATATATAATTCATTTACATTACATATATATTTTTATTATTTTTTATATATATGTGTATATATAATTACATCTATCTATCTATCTATCTCTCTATCTCTCTATTATGTATATATAATAAGAGAGAGAAAGAAAAAGAGAGATATGGATAGTCAGAGTGAAGGTTTCTGTAAATTATTTTTAAAAAAGTGTTTTACTTCCTAGGTTAAATATTTGCTTAACTGACTTACCACTGCAATATTCACAATTAGAAAATGAGATTCAACATTGAACACTGAACCTAACTGAAAATTATTAGATTTTAATGAATATGTACAATATTATAACGATGTGCATTATGATATTTTTTTTAGAGTAAGGTTTAGCTAAATAAGCAAGGAAAGAGTAAACAAACAGAACCCCAGAATATTTGGGGGGGATAATTCTTTTCTTAGTCAATCTTATAATTGTTTTATTAATCAGCTACATATCACTTTATATATATATATATATATATATATATATATATATATATATATATATATATATATATATATAAATGAACGTGTGTGCCTGTGTGTCTATGTGTGTACATTTCCCTACGCAATAACTCTGTCAATTTTTAGTCTACAAATTCGAACTTTGAGATACAGGGTACTGAGATTTGGGAAAATCGTTGTGATCAGTTTTCGGCCAGAAATTTGGCATTAAGGTGTAAAAGATTTGCCCTTTGAGAACTCTACCAAACTCTTCCGCCAATTTTTGGGCTAAACACTTGACATTTTAGATATAGGTTCCTTGGACATTGATCTTATTTAATAAATTGATTTGACACCAAAACAATAAGAGTTAAGTGGTCATAAAAGTTTTAAAGTGTTCTCTGCGGTCTCTATCAAATTACTCAGACAATTTCCGGTGTAAACATTTGAAATTGTGCATAAAGAGTATTTAGAAATAGGGCAACATTTTAATCGGTTTGGGTCGAAAATTTAATCTTTCGAGAGGTCAAAGTTCCGATGATTTTACCTTTGCGCTGTTTAGCGAACTTCTCAGCGAATTATGGGTATAATCGTTTACAATTTACACATAGCGGGTATTCAGACAGGCGGAAAGTATTTTAATCATTTTGGGGGCGAAAATTTGGCTGCCAAAATGTCAAAGTTGAAAGACTTGATCTTTGCCGATCCTACGCAATTTCTCCAACAATTTTGTGTCTGAAGACTTAAAATTTTAGATGTATGGGTAAAACTTTATATTTTCAGTTTAGACCAAAACAATTAATGCTAACGGGTCAAAATTGGCGTCATATTTATATAGATAATACCTCCGCGGTCTCTACGAAATTACCCAGACAATTATGAATCTACATAGTCAAAATCTTACATAAAGTTTATTAAGACGTAGGGAAAGTTATAAACAGTACATAGGGCCCGGGAAAAGCCGGGCTGAATTGCTAGTAGATAGCTGAAAGTGAACGTGTCTGTCTGTCTGAATGTGTCTGTGTGCCTGTGTACATTTCTCTGTGCAGCAATTCTGTCAATTTGCAGTCTACAGACTCGAAATTTAATATACAGGTTACTGAGATTTGGAAAAATCTTTGTAATCTCTTTCCAGGGAGAAATTTGGCGGGTAATGATTTGCCCTTTAAGAACACTATCAAACTCCTCCGCCTATTTTGGGTATAAACAATTGAAATTTGCGATATAGGTTCTTCAGAGATGGATCTAACTTAATTACCTGATGTGATCCCAAAACTATAAGTGTTAAGGGGTCATAATAGGCGTCAATATTAAAACAAATTTGACCTCTGCGGTCTCGTCAGAATTACTCAGACAATTTTTGGTCTAAATAGTTGAAATCTATATATCTATTAAAATGAAGTGTCTGCTATCTGTCTGTGTGTCTTTTTGTATGTGTATATTTCCCTATGCAATAACTCTGTCAATCTGCAGTCTACAGACTCGAAAATGGATATACAGGGTACTGCTAATTGGGGAAATCCTTGTAATCTGTTTTAGTCCAAATATGTGAAATTTTACATAAAGAGTATTCAGAGATAGGGCAAGCTTTTAATTGGCTTAGGTCGAAAATGTGAGTTACTAATATATAAATGTGTGTATGTATGCATGTGTGCATGTCTGCTTAAACTTTCAACAGAGGCGATGGATTTTTACAAGATTTGTATTGTTTTGAAGTTCGACCTTTCAGACGACATAAATCGAAAAATTGGGTAAAAATATTAATATCTTCACCTTCAACTACGCACTTTTCTCTAGGGGGTCGCTTTTTTCGCCGATATTTTCGAAAGTCATTCTCCCCTTTCGATTGGCTAGCCTTAATTTTAACCTACGTCACTTCCGGTTGTGCGGTGGTCGTAACAGCAAAGACGCCATCTTTTTCATGTACTTTTCCTCCTTTGCGGTACGGGTTCGAGCCCGCCTTCTTATTAGCACTTTTTTTTATTTTTGTGCTCAACATACACTTTTATATATTTATAAATTACTCTTGCGAATGTAAACCCCAGCGAAATTAATGTACCATATTTATTCGAAGAGGAATTTATAAGTTGGAGGCAATGCAGTTTTAATATGAGAGTGTATCCCGAAAGCACTAATACACGTGTCATAAATTCAAATTTACAGATGTTTACTACGAAGCCAGACTCAACGATACTATTGTTTGGGCTTTATACAAAGCAGATACTGCACCTTTATGCTAACCAACACCAACACTCTATATAATTTTCTTTGTGTTACTTACGGTGTGTAAAATGCCCAATTACTATTTTTGAAGGCAAAACTGCTTGAGGAAATGATGCATTCGCGCAATTACTCTTTAAAATGTTAACCTTAGACAAGAATATAAGCATGATCATTATTTGCTGTAGTCTCGTTTTTTAATAATAAATGATCCTTCTCACGAGAGTGTCAGAAAGAAACTCCAAGTAATTTCGACGTGGAACTGTTCCTCACCGAATAAATAAGTCAGCGAAACTTTAACTTTCGAAATTAACAGGGAAACAACGAGGACTGAACTATATATGTATATCTTTTACAGGTTGTGGAAGATGATATAATTATTTATACAGCCAAATCCATCGCAGCTCACAAGAGCCATGCCAGCCAACAAACTGGAAGTCCAAATCTAGTTTCGGCTTTATTTTTGTCTTATCAGTCGAACGCATCTGTACTCGGGTTTCTAAACTCGAAACTCGTATGTGCCAGGTGAATACTCTGCCATTAGAGCAACTTCGCCACACATAAGTGGGTTTGCCCGAGTGTAACCGTAACATACGAAAAAAACTTTTAAATCGACTCAAGTTAATTGCAAAGTAACTACACTTGAAACAAACAAAAATACACGGATTCTGTTTCTCTTATGATTCGTCTAACGTTAATCCTACTATTTGAAAGGTAAATGGTTTGATAAGTATTTTACCAGAGGACGCACTGATATACTTAAAACACTTGTAATCCATCGACATCAATAACTCCAAAACATTTGTCCAAAGAACAAATGCTATCCCGCTCAAGGTTACGTCTCTAGTTGATGCAACACTGTATGGTTTTATAGTTTCTTTGCTCAGACCGCTGGGTGCTTGAATCGGCGTCTTGTTTCAAGTATTTCCGAATGTACAAAAATGTTGAAGGTGAAATTTAATGCAGCCACATATCCTAATACATAACTACCCAGATATCTTCCTGTAGATCAGATCCTAAATAGCAGGTACTTACGTCCTACTTGGAATATGAATTGTTTGGTGGTAAATAACAGTAAAAGAAAATGTTGATGATGCCGACGGACAATGCGTCGCAAAGAACGCAATGACGCACTTTAATAATCCTAGAAAAATATTTCATGCATTAAAAATTTAAGATCAATTTTCCGTGGAGAGCGTTTTGGCCAGCAAAAATATTCTAGATCAAATTACTTGCAATTATTGAGATTTCAAAGCTTCTTTCTTAATCAAATATAAAACCAGTAATGTAATCAAGATACTTAAGCCTCCTCCAATCATCATAGTCAACATTAGCAGCAGCAGCAACACAAATAGCAGCAGTAACTACAGCATCAACGTAACTGTCATCAGTGATTGTAAAGTAGTAATAGCCAATGTGATGTACACTGAAATCTCTCCAAACCTTTCGACAAACATTGCGAATGCATATGCATTATAACAACGGCCGTTTCTTTGCGATTCTAGCTTGCAAGGAATATTGTTCTTCTCCACGATTTGATTGATCTGAATAAGGAAGAAATTAAAGATAATACTAATAACAGTAAGCACTATGGCTTCCTTGGAGTTTAATAAAATACTGTGCAAGCAATATCCGATTTCGTATTTTGCTTATAACTACCCTCTGATGAGAAAGAAAGCATTGTTGCCGAAACTCCGCGCATTAAGGGCAATCAACTTAGTTCGTGTTTCTTTTTTTGCAAATTAAATATGTTTTAAACTCATCTTAAAGGGTTTAGCATATTTTATTAATTCTTATTATAAGCTCTATTTCCTACTTGGTTTTATTGAGCTTTTACATCTGGGTTGGATTACTTTATAAATATAAAGTCTTTAATATTGATAAATATTAAGTCTTTAATATTGAAAAAATATTAAGTTTTTAATAATTTAATATATTTTATGTTTGCTATTTTGGATTATATTTGCAAACTTATATATATATATATATATATATGTGTGTGTGTGTGTATATATATATATGTATTTACGTATATATATATGTGTATATATATGTATATATTTATATATATGTGTATATATATGTATATGTGTATATATATATATATGAATATACTTACATAAATTTACTCTAGGATACGTATATGTATATATATGCATATATATATATATGTATATATATATGTGTATATATGTATGTATATATATATGTATATATGTATATATACGTATATATGTATATATATATATATATATATAGTAATTTTAAAATATATATGGCGATTAAGCTACAATGAATATTCGGCGTTTCATTCACTCTAGGATTCGTCAGGCTTATGCGCGAATTTTGTGGTTGTTTTATCGTTTTTATATGGTCCTCTTCTGTTGAGGATTTTAGTAAGCCAATCAGCTTTCTAGTATCTACCGCGCCTCTTCCTATCAGACAATGGCATGCATTTTATCGAACAAAGGATTTGTTTTAAAACTAGTTTAGTGGTTTAAGGCAGGGCTTTTCATTTTTTATATAAATATACATATGTGTACACACATATATGCACATATATACATATATATATAGATACATATATGTGTTATCGTTTATGTATATTCATGTTTATTTAATTTATTTATTTGTTTTTTTGTTAGTTTTAAAACTATTTTGTATACAATATTTGCGAAAGAAAACCCGAATAACATTCAACAATAAAAACACCGTATAAAAACAACAATTGCGAATAAATACGTCGAACTCAAAGAAAGCGGACATTCGCCGGAAGTCGAATGGAAAATAATAAGACAAGCTACCACGTGAAGGCATTTTTACGACCCATGTAAATTATGCCTTCATGAAAAAGTTGCTATCCTGTACTTTAAAGAACCCCAAAAGTTATGAACTGTAGAAGAGAAATAGCAAATAACTTTGTTCACAAATTAAAATTTACTCTAGGATAGCGATACAAAACAGTTTTAAAACTAACAAAAACAAATAAATAAATAAAATAAACATGAATATACATAAACGATCACACATATATGCATTTATATATATATGTATATATATGTGCATATATGTGTGTACACATATGTATATTTATATATAAAAAATAAAAAAATAAAAATAAACATGTCAGCCTTAAACTGATCCCTTGTTCGATAAAATGCATACCCATTGGCTGATAGGACGGGCCACTGTGGATACTAGAAACCTGATTGCCTAACTACAATCTTCAACAGAAGAGGACCATATAAGAATGATAAACAACCACTGAATTCGCGCATACGCCTGACGAATCCTAGAGCGGATAAAACGCCGAATATTCAGTGTAGCTTAATCGCCATATATATTTTATAAATTACTAACTAGCTCTACCTACGTATTGAGCACTTTTGAAGTAAATACTTAAAGTTTACGCTTAAATCTATACTTTCGTATATTAATGTTATGTGAGTAAATGAAGTAGTTATATATATATATATATATATATATATATATATATATATATATATATATATATATATATATATATATATATATATGGGAAAAATTATTCACCTCCGTAAAAGACACGTTATATCTTTGAAAACGCAGGCGTCACATATAAATGCTATATGCTGTAGGTTTTGCGAATATTATTATTTGTATTCAACTGTAATCATGCATACTAGCAGGGCCCGTGGCAATTGCACGGTAGTTAAAATCTTTTAAAACACATCAATAAGAAATTCCTTATTGTTATATTACAAAAATGAACGTATGTAAGCAAGTAGAACAAATGAAGAACTTTAGTTGAAACTTTTATTGATAGCCAATCGTAACTGATGCTGTTGATATTGTCAGCAAGTGCTGGTGATGATTGAGGCGGTGACAGGGACGTCGATCAGCTGCTTGGAGTGAGAATAGTTGTTAGTCAGCAGGTTATGGGGAGTCAGACTGTGAATTAAAAAAAACTGTGTGACATTGTTGACATCGATTTTGTGAAAGTTCTGATGACCCCGAGTTGTTTAATATTTCAGGACATCTTGGATTACATGTATAGGTAAGGAATAGGTCTGGCTTTCCATATTTACAGAAAACTGTCATTGCATCTTGATACAGTTGTTGAAGATTCCTTGGACTTCCTGTAAATGAAGATAGTAGAATAACTGGTGCACCAGAATCGCCATCTTCATTCCTTGCTAAATGATCCATTAAGCCAGAATATTGAGCAGCTTTTGGTTGACTTTGATAGCTTTTAATGAAGTTAAATAAGCAACCGTCAACTTTTACATAGGCAATAGACTTTTCTATTAATTTTGAATTTTATTCAATGAAGATTTTGAAATCCAAATATTTTTTAAGTCGAATTATTGATATAGATTTCAATTAATGCATCACAACTTCCTGATAATATAAATAGAACACTTTGACATTTCTGTACAAAAGTTTTTCCATAAAAACATTGTAATCTGTTATAATATTCAGATTCTTGTGTATTACATGCATATAAAATGAAGTGTTTCTGTAAATCTTACGAAGTACAGTTAAATTTTGATTCTTCGATAATCAAAATGATGTGAGGTAGGGTGTACCTATCCAATTTATGTCAATGTTATACAATTAAGTAAAGTTTAACAAACTGTACACTATTTTTCATCAAATTATGAATTTTAAATATAAGGAAAGCAATTTTAAAAATTTTTTTCCAAAATCGTATTTACATCCAAGTTTATTTTTAGATTCCATAGCTGTCCCTGATTGTTTTCATAACACTTCACGGTAAACAATATTCTTAGTATGTGTTACACCACGCTTTCTGCCCTGATTATCATTTCTATGCAGTTGCATTACCTTAAATGTAACACTGTGCTTAGATCGAGCTCTTGAACATGCCACATACAGTTGGCCATGAGAAAATACAGGTTGTTGAAGATATATACAAACCTTATCCAAAGTTTGGTCTTGTGCTTTATTGATGGTCAGTGAATATGCTAATCGTATTGCAAAAAATAGCCAAGTACGTCCAAGGATGGACTACTGTTGCCATATCTGGGCAGGAGCTGCTAAAAACAGCCTATCCTGCCTTGACAGAGTACAAAATAGACTTCGGGGCTTAGTGGGGGATGCCCTTTTCTCTACCCTGCAACCTCTCTCCCACAGAAGAGACGTTGCGAGCCTATCCTTGTTTTATCGTTATTTCCATGGCAGGTGCTCCTCTGAACTTCAATCTCTGGTCCCCCCTCGCCAATCTTTCACGAAAATCTCCCGTCTAGCCGAATCCACTGTGAAAAATTTTCCCCACTCTATATCTGTGCCTTAATCAAAACGCGGATTCCATGAACAAAGCTTCATTCTTAGAACTGCACGCCTGTGGAACTCTGTTTCGTCTGCCTGCCTCCCACCGGACTACAACTTGGATGTCTTCAAGTCCAATGTTAACAAATTCCTAATGAACCGCCCCCTTAAGTAAACACTTCATCAAATCTCAACACTAACGTAATGTACATGCAATAACCCTTATCCCTGAGTGGCTTCCTGGCCTTGATAAATGGTGATCACTGTGTAAAAAAAAAACAACAAAAAACTGTATCCGATGAAATGCAAACGGAACATTTGTATCACTTGGCTTTAACTTAATTCTTGGAATGATAACCGTGGAACCTCTATTAGATCCATTAATTAAAATAGCAATTATGCTGTTTTGATGACATTCTTTTATTTTCATCCTAGTTCCATTACAAAATCCTTGATTTATGGATAACTTTCCCAGTCACAATACTATTGCCCCTATTTTCACATTAAGTCGTTGAGGTAACATTCCAGATGGAGTTAATTAATTTATGAACTCGATAGGATAATTTTGAAGTTCAGAATAATCATCGGAGATGTAATATGTACTTAAATATGTATTCATGCCTCCGAAAAGATTATTTAGAATTTCTACATTTACTGTTAAACATTCTGTATGTTTTGGAGTCATGATGATTCTATTTTCCATTTCTTGAGGGATGCAATCAAATATTTCTGAGAGTAGAGACGCATTACATACCGAATCATCAGGAACATCTATGGCATCTACAGGAACGTCATTAAGATTGCTCGTTAGTTTACCATTACCAAGATGAAGGAGCCATCTAGAAAACTCCTCTTCATTTATGTTAGTTCTGACGTTTTGTGTTAGTTGTAATTGACTGAAATGATGTCACAATGGGCATCTTTTAAGACAGGTGTATATAATAGATGTAGGTGATCCATGTGGTACTATTGGCAAAATTTGTCTGAAGTTACCTCCAAGTATGAGAAATTTTCCAAATATTTTATCGTTACCCATTATATCTTGTAAACATCTATCTATAGCAAGCAGTGCATGATTAGGTATCATAGAGGCTTCGTCTATGATCAAAACCTTTACCTTTCTCATAAAAGAAGCATGCTCTGATAAAGGAGAAACGTTAAAGACACCGGTTTCTGTCAGAGGTACAGGTAGTTTGAATATACTGTGGAGTGTTTTCCCTGAAGTTAGTAGCATTGCAACAATGCCGCAGTGGCGGTTACAGTACTGCTGGAGGTGAAGTAATCATATAACATGTTGAATAAAAAGGGTTTTCTTGATCCGGCTGGGTTATCTAAATAGAAGCAATTGTTGTGTGGGGCTTCTTTTTCAGTTTCCATGACAGCCTTGATGATAGTATTAAAGACCTCTAATTGTTCATTGTTTAACAATTCAACGTTAGGCCCGTTTGTATTTCGAGTCATATTATCTATTGCAGGATCACCTGTTGGTTCAGGTAAACCCATTGCCTGGCAAGAAGAACCATCCTCATTAAATATTGCTTGTATCAAATGAATAACTGGGGGATATGTATATACAATGGTCCCCACCCTTTGCGGCCCGGGCGACAAGATCAAGTATAGTATCTGTTCCGACAGATACTGCGAGCAAAGATTATATGTTGGGGTAACCCGACATATCTACCTTGGTCAATGTAGGGGCAACCCTTCATGCCAACACTTACTATCCAACTCCCATTTCCCACCCATCGGGAGCTGGTCCCCATTTCCCTCCCCATCCCTCTATCTCCACATTAAAAAGCGGCCTTGTGCCTAATTTGCTCAGTGGGGAAGCAAATAAATACAAACTGGGTGATATGTATAATATATCCACCAGTCCACTACACTTTACCGTAAAATTCGGCTAAAACAATTGTTGCCGAATTACCTCCTTTGAATCGATATCGTCTGCTTGTGACAATTGAAGAGAAAACCTTATTAGGTATTAAATGCTAAAACATTTTAATACAGCTGGCTAATTGGCTATAAAGTAAGTTATTCCGAACTTTATCTAACAGTTTAATTATAAAAAAGAAGAATTTTACATTTTCTTGTATCTTTTTTTATATTAAGAAAAATGTAAGCATCATGCTGAAACAATAAAAATGCCATTCTTAATAAGGGGAGAGAGTGATACTATTCTAAACCTTCACCTAAATAACCATTTAACGAAACAATTGGTTAAAATGTTCTTGTGTCTTTTTTATAATTTTTGTTAAATAAGAAAAATCAATAAACTTTTATAATACTATTGTAAGAATCATGCTGAAAGCCATTCTTAATATGGGGAGGGGTTAACTATTCTGAAACTACCTAACAATGTAAAAAAAATAAGGGAAAAATATATGTATGAACAATAAATATTTCTTCAGTTAAATAAATTATTCTGTAAATCTTTAAATAAGGAATAAATATTTATTTAAACCATAATTATTGAAACAGTATTTTACTGCATAAAAAACGGTTATGGGGAGAAAGGTTAACTATTTTGAACCTTCACCTAAATAGCGATTTAATGAAAAAAAATAATGGTCTTGTATCTTTTTATTGTATAATTTGTTTAAAAAAAAACATTGATACCGCTATTGTAAGAATCATGCCGAAAGCCATTCTTAATATGAGGAGGGGGTTAACTATTCTGAAACTTCACCTTACAATGTAATAAAAATAATGGAAAAATATATTTATGAACAATAAATATTTCTTCAGTTAAATAAAATATACTAAAACTCTCGGTTATCCTGACGCTCCGCACTTCTTTATTTACATTGGAAGTGACGTCACTCAAATCTTATAATACGGATTGCTACAATTGTAAAAATAATTTGTTTTATTTTTCTTTACTTTTTGAGCTCCTATTTTCTCTCGTTTGTTTTTGTTTTCTACAATTAATAAACGAGTTTACAAGTAAATTCAATCTTGGAAACTACTCGTTTGCCGTAATTTAAACGTTATTTTCATTTTCAGCGACCCCGAAAACCTTTAAGAGTTGTAATTTTAAAGGAATTTGAGGGTGGAGTAATTCTTCATATTTACCTTTTTTTTAATTGAATTGTTGTTAGGTGAAAGTACAGTATTGTTACATTACACCTTATCTTCCACATGTTAAATAATAGGTTTCTAAATAATAGCGTTAAAAAATAGCTCGGGTCGTAAAGTGCAAGACTGCAGGAGTACCTATAAAAGGTAACGCGGGATCGGAAAAAGAGCTCAAAATGAAAATAAAATAAATTCTCTGCTCAAAATAAGAAATGGGAGAAAAAAAAGTTAAATTCTCCGCTGTGTTAGTAATTAAAAACTAAAACAAATTCTCAAAATGAAAAGAAATGTTAGATTCTCCGCTCAAATACCAATATAACAAATGGGAGAGAAAAAAAATTAAATTCGCTAAAACAAATTATTTTTTACTTGTAAACTAGTTTATTAATTGTAGAAAACAAAAACAAACGGGAGAAAAAAGGAGCTCAAAAAGTAAAGAAAAATAATACAAATTATTTTTACAATTGTAGCCATCCGTATTATAAGATTTGTGTGACGTCACTTCCGATGTAAATAAAGAAGTGCGGAGCGTCAGGATAACCAACACCTTTAAATAGGAAATAAATATTTCTTTAAATAAATTAAATCGTAAGTAATGAAACAAAGTGTTTTATTCCCTATTAAAAAAAATTGTGTCCATTTTTTATAGTATTTAAATATGTATGCCCTGTCAGTGGGCATTAGAACATGATGAATGCCTGTAAAAGAAGCAAAATAAAACAGACAAAACATAAATAATAACTATGTAAACAACGTGAAGATGTATAAATGTTACAAAATTACTCGATTCGGCATTAAATAACACGAGAAAGGATTGATATACCGTAAAACAAAAGCAAAACGGAACAAGGCGTAAAATATGTTTTGACTCTGTGTTACTCAGTGTATTTGCGAATGGTGACTTTGGTGATTTATTTAATAAAGTCATTCTTGACTTTTATAACATTTATTTTTAAACATACGTTTTGTTATGTAAGGCTTACTCAAAAGTAAATAAAAAAAAAGATAAAGTGGCACAGTAAAAAAAAAAACGAACTCGTAACGTTAAATGTAAAAAATATATTTATTACTGAATAAAATAGAATAAGCGTTCCGTAATCAATACAATAATAAACAGAAGCCATCGTTAAAAATGTAAGTAAAATACTATACTATTTAAACTGTGGAACGATACCTTCTATGCATAATTGTCTTTAAAATAATCCAGAACTATAAATAGACAGTCCATATATATTTATTTATTTTTGTTGTTGTTCGGGAAGTTTTGGAAAATAAAAGGGGTTAATGATTTTTTAAAGTGAACAATAAAGGTAGATAATTCACATTAATTAATGTTTGCGATGATGATAACGTTTTCATTAATTAATGTTTGTGATGATGATAACCTGACACCGTACGGACAAGCATATTAATATATAGATTATTTCCGAGGAGAAACGCATTCGAAAATATGTAATATTTAATAGAGGTAGCCTAATATTAATTTGATATTATTTTTCTCTACCTTTCTCCAACGTTAGATTTCGTTCGTGTTCACTTTTATACAGAACTCTGTCATATGCATCGCTTTAAATAAGGACCGTTTCTTTCATAACTTACGGCAAATTTCATATTGCAATAACGTATTTACGTACGGTAAAAACAACGTTGGGAAGTAAACAAGATACGGTAATACATAAAAAAAACACGCTGTATTTTCATATTTTAAGACAGCGTGTGGTCCAGTGTCTCATCAAAGACAAATACTACTTCATCAAAATTGTAGATAATGCCTACTTGTAAGCTGTTTATTTATTATTGCAATTTTTTAGTAGAGAGAGTTAAAATGCTGTGAGATGTTTTCTTTCTTAAGTGTGAATACTGGCCAACTCGCTTTTTCGAAAATAAAACATTTATACGTTTCAAATATAACAACGTAAAAACAGAAATATAGAACATACAAGAGTTTTATATTAAAACAGAGTAAATAATGAAATAAAAGAACATACTTCTTATACTCTAAATTAATAAAAAGCATTGAAATTCAAAAACTCTCCCGTTTGACTATATGTGTATAATTTATTTTATTTGTTTATTTTTACACCCGATTGCATTTCAACCAGGCAGGGCAAGCACACTTTGTACTGGAGCAAAATAAATCATTTAGTAAATAAACTATATGCACCTTAACGCTGTAAAATAATTCATCTTATTTTGTTTCGTTTTTCTCTTGGAATATTTTCACATTTTATAAACTGGGCAGGAGCTGCTAAAAACAGCCTATCCTGCCTTGACAGAGTACAAAATAGACTTCGTGGCTTAGTGGGGGACGCCCTTTTCTCTACCCTGCAACCTCTCTCCCAAAGAAGAGACGTTACGAGGCTATCCTAGTTTAATCGTTATTTCCATGGCAGGTGCTCGTCTGAACTCCAATCTCTGGTCCCCCCTCGCCAATCTTTCACGAAAAACACCCGTCTAGCTGAATCAACTGTGAAAAATTTCCCCCACTCTATATCTGTGCATTAATCAAAACGCGGATTCCATGAACAAAGCTTCTTTCTTAGAATTGCACGCCTGTGGAACTCTGTTCCGTCTGCCTGCTTCC
Organism: Euprymna scolopes; assembly: GCF_053919585.1. Classification (NCBI taxonomy): domain Eukaryota; kingdom Metazoa; phylum Mollusca; class Cephalopoda; order Sepiida; family Sepiolidae; genus Euprymna; species Euprymna scolopes. The sequence goes on from NC_136493.1 coordinate 18,316,362, forward strand.
CACCGGACTACAACTTGGATGTCTTCAAGTCCAATGTTAACAAATTCCTAATGAACCGCCCCCTTAAGTAAACACTTCATCAAATCTCAACACTAACGTAATGTACATGCAATAACCCTTATCCCTGAGTGGCTTCCGGGCCTTGATAAGTGGTGATCACTGTGTAAAATAATACTTTGCTAAGTGCTAAGTATTTCAATGTTTTTTCGCCAATATTCAATCTAGCCATTTATTTTTGTGTTTCCTTCATTTAGTAAATCTACGATCACTTAAAAAAACATGAAAAAATACTTCAATCCAGAAGGATTCCCCTTCATCGAAATATACCAGGACAATACGGTTAGGCTTCTTTAGCATTCCTTCTAACGTTTCAGGTATTCATTCCCCAACTTATAGATACCTCCTAAAAGAAAACAGATAAACACTGCTTTTTTTGAAAGAAAATAGAATTAACCCTCAAAAGATTGAATAACTTGCTTAAAGTGATAACGATTACATTGCTTATTACAACTCCGTTGGTGCTCATTTAACGTTAAATTTATATAAGAATGTGATCCCTAAAATAAAAATTTTAATTTTTTATTATAAAAAAACAAACTTGTTTTTATAATCTTTAAAACCGGTTAAAACGTATTAACCGAAAATGTAGATTTGGATTTATTTTTAGGAAGAAAAGTTCGCTGGGTTGGATTGCAAAAATACGACATATTTTTAAACGTGTAAATTGTTCAGATATTTTTTTTGCTTTGTTTTTTAACATTAGGAATCCAGTTGTTTTTTTTTTACATTTTTAAAACGATTTGAATTTGCATGTAAATACAATCGAAATAATTCTTTTAACTATGACGTACGATAAACTGTACATGGTTTGACGGATATTCCTATAATCAACACCATTTGTTTATAGGATATTTTCAAAATATATTTATATTTTTCCAAATAATTATAAAAATATCATATTGTGTAAAATGATAAAATCATCTATTTATATAACAAATAAAATAAAACGATTTATTTTGTTTAAAATTATGACAAGTTATATAGATTAGAATTTACAAATGCCCTATATATACTTGTTAAAATAAATAGCAAGTGGGTATTATTAAAACAGTTGTGCATATTATTTTCAGAAAGAATTCTGCTTATTGAGGAATGTGTACTTCTGATATATACATATTATTGTATACATAGTAACATAAATGTGATTGGAGAAATTTGGTTCCTTGTCTGGAATATTAGAATCGAGAATATAATGCCACTTAATTCCGATCTTGCACGATTTTTTTCATTTGTAACAAACACAAATTAATACATGTGTATGTATATATATATATATATATATATATATACATATATATAAAATATACATAATATATATAATATATAACACATAATATATATAATGTACATACTATATAAAATATATAACATATAATATATATATATATATATATAAAATATACATAATACATATAATATATAACATATAATATATATATATGAAATATGCATAATATATATAATATATAACATATAATATATATATATGAAATATGCATAATATATATAATATATAACATATAATATATATATAATATATATATAATATATAACATATAATATATATAAAATATAATATATATATAAAATATATATAATATATAACATATAATATATATATATATATAGATAGATAGATAGATAGATGTTATGTTTAACAGTTAAGTTTTTTTATTATTATTAACACGATTTCAACTAGTGTGCGAGCTGATTTGAGTAATTATGTCGTCTTTAAACTGTGTATTACATATTATATAAAAAGGTATTAAATCATAAACAGTTGTTTTGTTTCCGTTTATACACGATTTTAACTTGCAATGCAACATGCAAATAAAATTCGCAAAATGCAGATGTAAAAAAGAAAAAGAAATTTACAGGTCACTTCTTTTTTACTTATTTTAAACGCAAATATATTGTGAATTATAAAAACAACTTTCTTGAGTTTGCTTTTTTTACGTCATGCATGCGCATCGAGAAGCGGAACCGTACACACAGTTTTAATATATATACGCTTGCATCAACAAGATTCCTAGATGTATATCTCATTAAACTGGCGTGATTATATATTTGCTCAATGCAGGATAGAGTTAGTATATAGTTGATTTATTATACAGACATTATTCGTTACCTATGTGGAGGCATGTTTCAGTGAAGTCTAAACATTCATCTGACCAAAAGGAATAGATACAAAACGGATGTCATGCTTACATTTGTTTTTATAAGAAATTTGGATGCAATCTTCATTCTAGAGAGAATTGGGTTGCATACACTTTAAATGTGACTATTAGTAGTGTTTGGTTGTCATTATTAAGAAGGTGTTAGGTTATTCTTTTAGTTTGACGATTTAGAACCTTTGATTTAACATTTCAAATATCCTAGGTTGTTTATGGTTGTAAACCTTTTATTCGTGGTGACTTTAATTTCGTATAAAATAGCATAATTCTCAGTTATTAAATGTTTTATGGAATTTATATATCTCGTTTGTTATTCCTTCATTTGTTTTTAGTTTCTAGTATTCAGAATATCGTGAGGGTACAAGCAAGTGTCGTTTCATTCTATTAATCTGTTGACAGTTTGTAGCTCTTAGAATTCTATAAGTCTGGCAGCTACTTTTAATGATTTGATCTAAAAAATTGTTATATTTTATCGATGCTACTACTTTCATGCGATGTTGTTTTTATGGTTGACCTTTCTTTACTGCTTGCGAACTTCTTGATAAATGTTTTTGTAAAATTTGTTGTGCTTTACTTTTTTGGATTATATATATATACACATATATATATATATATATATATATATATATATATATATATATATATATATATATATATTTATAAATTCATTTTTCTTGTTCATTGTTTTTAGTTCATCGGTTACCTTATCCAGTTGTTTGTTTATATATAACATGTTTGTCTTATATTTGAATTAGTTGTTATTTTAAATTCATTTATCAGCCTCTTAATAAGACTGAAATTAAGGTAATGCACTGGTAGTTATATTTCCCCTATAAAGTAATATTTGTTTTTTTTATGTATATATATAAAGGTCATTTGCTGTGTTTGTTAATTTTATTTTTATTCGAATACTTAAATTTTTCTCTAATAATATAATATGTAAATATTTGATTTTACATGATTAGTTCACGGGTTAGATCTTTCGAATGTCCATATGTAAATGGATGCGTAAATGGCATATATTTATTCATATTTGTGGAGTGTTCTGTTTATTTAGTTCCCTGGTTGGAGTAGTAAGTCATCATCCGGGGTTTATTATGCTGTTGATTTCCTAATTTGGCTTTGTTTTTCGATGATAATTCCTGTAGGTACAAATCAACATTACACGTAAAGGCGTGCACGGCCCATAGACTACGTTAGTATAACGTTTTCGGGTTTAATTATTAAGTATGTAATGTGTACTCACCTTAATATTATTGTTGGTAAAATGTAATGCTGCCCAGTTAGTTTGAAATAAGCAGTAGCCGTGTGAGATGGAGATGGAGGTTCGTCAGATGATAGTCCTTCCATTAAAATTAGCTAAGTGGGTTTATGTTAGCGTCTTCTTGTATTATCAGGTTAGTATCATAATTAATAGGAGGTACATCCCTTCATAGTGAGTGTTACTATATATTAAAAGGTGTATCGAGCAAACTTTGTATCCAGTTTTATTTTACCTTGGTTCATTTATAAATAAACTTGCACTACCCGCTAACCTGCGTTGATCGGTTGAAGCGTGGCCCCAATCGAACAAATTTCAATACGGTTGTTATTGTTGTTGTTGCTGCCCAGACCCAACCTCATACTCTGGACATCTTTCTGAATAGACACCCTCAACTTCTCATTGTTAGAACGAGTGGGGAGAGGTTGTGTTGTAAAGGTATTTAGCGACGCCAGCCGTAAAAAAATAATACAAAATAGCAGTGAGGGGGAAAGAATTTTAAAAAATTAAACGCAGTAGGCAACCCTGGTGGAGAGAGATAAAAAGAATAATCAATGTCACCGTTGAAGATTGGTAATGTTAACTGGTTACTTACCGGCCGTCGCGTCCAAGAATAGTTCCTCTCAAACATTTAAGAAAGCGAAATGTATTTAAGAACGAAAATATGGAAATCTATCCTACGGAAATTAAACAAAAGTTCTTCTGTGAATTTATCTGTAATTATTTTTATTTATTAATTACTACAATTACTTTTCATTGAAAACAGAAAAAATAAAATGAAACGTAACCAAAAGTAATAAAATCCAAATATAAATCCAAAGGAAAACAAAAAAAAATGTTTTATTTCCATCTAGATAGTATAAATGAAAAACAAATAAACAGTTTAAAAAGACAAATAAAACTGTCTGAATTCCGTTATAATCGAAAAATCGTATTAAGTGTGAGGCAAAAATAAGGGAACACAGCACGGTACATTTAAATATACTGCCCCATTTCTCCTATAGTTGGTGTTAAATATTTCAATTATCACCGTAACAAAAAAATAAAATAAAATAAAACGAAAAGTAAAAATATGTAAATAGACCCAAATAACAAACAAAAAACGTGTTCGATTCATTTCGATGATAAAAAGCAAAACAACAAAAAGAAAAATAAATAAAATTGATTGAATTCGATAATCAGTGAGAAATGAAAAAAAACACTGAATTCTATCGGTATAAAGCGCAAGGGGAAAAAACGAAACACCGTATAGTACATTTATATGTAATTACCTCCCCTCCCTTAAAAACGTAAAATAAAGAAAATCGTGATTATATTTTTAGATTGTTTAGTATTTTGAAGGCTTTTTATTTGGCTACAATATAATTGCATTGTATCGGTAAGAGAGGACAATAAGTTGCAGTGTGGTGAAGGTTTTTTTTTTCTTTTTGAATAGCGGGATTAGTTTCATTCCGGAATAAAAGTATGTAAAGTATCAGCTAATAAGAAAAGAGCGAGTCGCGTGTTGTTTGATTTTTGGTAGAAATTGAAGGGGGGATGATATGTCTATGAGTTTAAGGATCAATTACGAAGCGTCGAGTCTCAATATATGTTCTGTTGCATAGAAAAGAAATGGCCCCATGCCATGTAAATAGGAAGAATATTAGATAAGTGAAATGACATTAGGATAAACCTAAAATCGAACACTGTAAGCAAAGTTAAGAAATGGAATGTTAGAAATTAAGTCTATTGTTAATTCTTTTGGAAATCTGAATATTAAATATGTCAGTAAAAGAATGAACAATGCAAATAAAATTATATTGTTTAACAATAAGTTGGATTAGAATTCAGGATTCTTTTGTTTTCCAGAGTGCGTTGGGCAAACATACGGAAAGCCACGTAAAATTAATCACGTTTGGAAACACACTTCTGATGTCATAGACAAAGGAATTTCTCCATAAGGATATTATAGGTGCGGATTTTATTCAGTCAGCAAGTCAGCTACAGAAGTCAGTCAGAGAGTTGACAAGCCAAGAGTTGGCATAGTCAGAGGAGAGTCCCCTTAGAGGCGAAGGGTAGAAGATTAACCACGTATATACAAGTGGAATTCCTGACGTCATCGACTGGTCGATCAGATGAATAAAGAAGTCATCATTGTGTTGTAACTGCTGTCTTATGGCATCCTTCATCACGAACGAAAAGTAATTGTGTTTATCATATAATGAACATTATGTACCTAATCGAGGATTATGTATCCTCCCCATCGTCGTCATGGGTGAAGTGTCTCCCTTACCTCCCATATGTATCAAAAGAACTTTAATATATATAAATGTCTTCTCTCCCCCAACATCGTAATATATGTCCCCGTCATCTTTTTCATATTTCCGCAGCTACACAACAGTACTCTTTGAGTAATAGTATGCGGTGTAGGAATAGAAGGGTCAGAGGACTTGGTTGTTAGGGGAAAAATTGGGAGCTACTTTCGCTGTTACGCCAGTGATGATGCCGTTCTTAGGAGTAAATGCATGAGTATAATATTATGAATTAATATAGTTGAAACATCGTAGAGAGAAATAATTTGTATGTGCCATCTGTTTTTATAAACCCACGGTATTTTGGGCGAGACGGGAAAATTCCGACATTTTTATTATATGTATGGATTAAAATATTTTGAGTGAGGGCTTATGAGTTTCCGTTTTCTACTATAGGGGTCGCTATAAGTTTTTTTTGTGGTTTATTTAAAGCGTAGCCACCAAAGTGCTTGCAGTTTATAGACGATTAAGCTTTTACATTCAACAATTTGTCCCGGTCCCTAAAACTAAGAATCTTATATTTCTCCGGTAAATATAGGTAACCACTAGAAGTAAGTGAATTACATGATTTAGCCTTTCTTACAATGTTTCATTCAATTGAAGGTGTTTTGTTCACTCTGAGAAGCCTCCAGTATAGTACTGAGTCTGGGGTTTAGGGAGCGTATACTTTATTATTCATTGATTGTCTGTGGCCATAAAATCTGCTTTTAAAGTTCATTGAAATGTTTTCTATGTAGACTCTTTTTGCTTTCAGGTTTTATAAGGTGCATATAAAAGCCGTGGTATACCACCAAGGATGTGAGACAATCGTTTCTCAGTGGATATTCCGTAGGTCTTTAGCAGTTGAAGATTACACTCCATCTACAGCTATAGTCATCCTTCACTCTATCTTACATATCCGTCGCCTATACAAAACTAACTGAGCAACAATACATTTGGGAAACAATTATATTAAGGTGACTAATGTCTACATACTTAAAAATAAAACCCCACAAAACGTTTAACTAAAATAGTCTATGGGACGTGCACGCCTTTAATTGTAATGTTGATATGTACCTGGAGGAATGTAAAAAAATATCGCTACATTAGTAAACCAACAATACAATAAACCTCAAATGATAACTTAATACGCTTACCATGGAAATAAATGAACGGAACACTCCACAAATATCAATAATTATACGATATTTATACACACATTTACAGATCGATAGTCTAAGCATCTAACCTCTAGAACTAAAAATATTTACCTATCAAATATATACATGTTATAGTATTAGAGAAAGATTTACCTACCCGATTAAAACAATGTTAAAACATTAATTGAAAAAAAGTTTATATATATATAAATATATATATATATATATATATATATGCAAATAAATAACTATGTCATGACAAGAACTCCAAACATCACTACTGAAAAATATACGTACGAATAAAGCACAGTGATTTAAATTTTACTAACAGGCATGTTAAAATAACTACGACGCGACTATTAGGACATATTTATTATATATAAACAAAGAAATAAATAAATAAAATCGATAAACTAAAAACAAACAAGATAATGAAAAATAACGAAGAATAAAAATTAAATTAATATATATATATATAACAAATAAAAAATAATTAAACAAAAAATTAAACACGCTCATCAATAGGAGGTTCACTAGCAGTAAGGAAAAGGCAGGCATAACAACAACCAATCATATAAGTAATAGCCACGATAGAAATATAAAACATTCTTTAGATCAAAGCAAGAAAAGTAGAATTCTTACATCCAACAACTGTTAACAGATTAATCGCATTAACACATCCATACTCTTCAAACGAGAAAACTACAGAAAAATGCCCGAATACAAAAACCGAGGAATAAAATGAAAAAAAAAAACATTATGAATTAATAAATAAAAATAAGACTAGTTCATAGGAAGTATTCACCAACAATAAAAGATATAGAGCCAAAAACACAACTTAACCTATGGGAAATTGTTAATCAGAGGCAACAAATAAAAAAAATCAAGATAAAAGACAGCAGAGCACGTTCTTACTAATGTCAACTTAAACACAGGAAGAACTACCCCCTTTCACACATAACCTTCCAAAAAATACTGCTCATATTCGCAAAGTATGCACCTCAATGTTTACCGGAATGCAGATCGCACCCTAATATCTCATAAAAGCCAATGTAATCTTGACATCCGTTTTGGTCTGATGATGTGACTACACTGAAAGATGTATGCATATATGTAACTAATAATGTTTGACATATTAAACAATATAAATATATATATATATATTCAAATCAGACCTATACTGCACAAGCACTTTCAAATTTTTCAAATCGGACCTATACTGCACGAGCTCGTTAAATTTTTTACAAATTGGACCTATACTGCACAAGTCCCTTAATTTTTTTTTCAAATCGGAACTATACTTCACACGCATCTTCACAATTATCAAATAGGACCTATACTACACAATAACCTTCAAAATTGTCAAATCGCACCTATACTGCCTAATCACCTTTAAAATTTTGGCAAATCGGACCTATACTGCACAAGTACCTTCAAAATTTTGCAAATCCGACCTATAAATTTAAAATTGTCAAATCCGACCTATACTGCACAATCACCTTCCCAATTTTTTTTTAAATCGGACCTATACGGCACAAACACCTTCAATTTTTTCAAATCGGAACTGTACTGCACAAGCACTTAAACATTTTTCAAATCAAACCTATACCGCACAATGGCCCTCAAAAGTTTCAAATAGGACATATACTGCACAAGCACCTTTAAAATATTGTAAATCTGACTTATACCGCACAAGCACTTTCAAATTTTTCAAATCAGACCTATACTGCAAAAGCACGTTAACATTTTTCAACTTGGGCGTATAATGTACAAGCACCTTCAAAATTGTAAAATCGGCCTATACTGCACAGGCACCTTAATTTTTTTCAAATCGGACATATACTGCTAGGGAACATTCAATGTATTTCCACCAACGTCGGGTAACTGCTAGTGCATAATACTTTTATATGCATTCCGTAAAACCCTTCCTCCTTAACTGAAGATTATATAAAAAACATAACTTCCCAATAATAAGAATGGCTTTCTGATTAACTGATATTATGCCGCCCACATTCCTTCCTCTAAATAGAATCAGGTCAAAATATAAAAAAAAGAAAATGGCCGGTTATTTATGTTTTGTTTTTGTTTTGTTTTTGTGAAAACAGGCATAAGTCATTTGGACGAAAATAAGGAGGCGGTCATGCCTGGCATATGTAGCTTTTGGGGAATCCCAAGTAGTCACCCATCTTAGAATGACCAGACTAAATATGGCTTAAAATTAGTGATATGCATAAATCATTTAAATAAAAATGACTCGGCGGAAAGTCTTAAAACGTAGTAAAACGATTCTCATTTCCTTTCTACACCTCTCTATCTATATCTCTCTTTCTCCCCCTCTCTCGGTCTTTCTCCCTCCTCTCTCTCTCTTTATCTTTCTCTCTCTCGATTTCTCGTAAGCAAAGATGGAAAGAAAATGGCCGTATCAAAAAAACAAAAAAATCTTAGCTAATGTATCATCTCAAACCTAATTTAATAAGCAGAATTTTATTTTTTTGTTCTGGAATGTTTTGTTTGTAATGTTTAGTTAAACTATCGTATCTAACTATTTTTAACCTGCTAATAACTTTGGTAAAGTTGTCATAACGTCTGAATTAATAGTTTTATTTGTATGGTACTTTCACACGGTCACCCGTCTTGATTTTGAATGATGGTCACTGTTAGATAGTGCGGCCCAAAAAGCGGAATTGGCGCTGGTGGTGTTTTTTTTTAATAATAAAAAAAAAACGCTAAAATTACATTTTTGTTTGTTAAATATGGAAACATGCAAAATAAGGTTAATAATTATTAATTTAAACAAAAAACAATCACGTCTAAAAAAAAAAATCAGATGAAAAATAAATGGAATGTCCGGTCGATATTCGATCATTCTATGTCAACGAAAGCGAGTATCTAGCAGATCGAGTTACGCTTACGTGTAGGTCGGAGTCTCTGGGTGAACGTGACAGAAATCATATAAAGACCGTGCAGATTTTAGCAAGCGGATAGTCGGCCGGCGGTACTGGTGAAGAGACAATCACCTCGAGTTGAGTAAGCCGCGCCCTCTGGTCCCATCCTTAGAATCGAGACGCCTGGCAGTGTTGATTTACCCCCCCCCCGGTTCTTTTCTACATATAACAAGCATTGTTGTTTTTGGGCCGTTATCATCATCACCAACACCACACGACAAAACGTCTTAGTACTTCGAATTTTTTGCCGATAAGAATCTCTTAATAAAAACATTGAATTCAGACATCGCCATTACTGAGTGGTGACGTCACGTTACGTGACACGACTAAGAGTTTTTGTTTTTTAATTTCGTATAAATATCATTAGATCATCACATTATTACTACTTAAATACATACGAAAAACGAAAAACTGTAACTTTTTGGGGTGGGCCTGCAGAAAAAAAACACCCAGCTAGTACCCTTAGACTGATCCTAATGAGCCAAAAGTTCGATATTTGTCGTCCGGGGGGTGGGGCTTCAATATGCATCCAAGTTTGTGAATTTATGTTCTGTTTGTCGAAAGATTTTAGCGGACACACAAACACACATACATACATACAAACATACATACACACATTTTCTCTTATATATATATATATATATATATATAACTACTTATTTACTCGCATAAAATTAACAGACGAATGTATTAATGTATGTGTAAACTTTAAGTATTTACTTCAACAGTGCTCAATACGTATGTAGAACTAGTTATAATGAAGCTAAATAAGGTATACACACACACACACACACATATATATATATATATATATATATATATATATATGCATGTACCTTATTTAGCTTCATTAAAAACGTTGTTTTAAGTTCAGTTAGTCTATCTTTTGGCATGCGGTTATAACTTGTCTATATATAAAGCTACAATACACATCATTTTTAGAGTGAATATAAATATTTCTGCCTTTATCTTTACTATTATATAAAAGCAACTTAGTGGTTGAGTTTCTTACTTATATGCTAAGAAACTGTCTAGCTTATCTTGAGCAAATTTCACACAAAGGTAATTTATATGTATGGCAGTCTCCTTAGATTTGTTTTCTATAAGATAAGTATAAAAAATCGAAACACTCTGATCTTAAAAATAGTCTTTCTCTTTACAAGATAAAGAAGAAGAATCTTTCAGGTAAACATTTTGCATTACACCATCCAAGGAAATAACAACAATATTCATAAATATTTTTTTCTTAACAAAAAAGATTCACTGTGATATAGAGATGAAGCTCGATAGTAGACCATCCGACTACAGATCGACTGGTCCCCTGTTCATGTCCAGGTATACCTTACTATTTTATTTTAGTGTTCTTATTATTAATGGGGTCAATTTAATATGGAAGAAGAGGAACTATTTTACATCGATGCTAATCTTTTCTCCATCTGCATACTTAAAAATCAAACATAAATCAGAAGTGACTATTCCAGTGAATCTATCGTAAAGCTTAAATATCAGCTTACGTTACATTGTAAATGAACAAGGAAAGGAATTTTATAAACGATATTATATTTAAACGTAAATTTCTTTGAGAGAATTACACTGTCGGGCAAATTTATCCTCTTAATATATAATTCTCAATAAGAATTGATTCTTTAACAATACATACACACTCTGCATGAATTACAATATGATTTTTAAGCGTATTGTTCGACCAGGCTCACCGGCGCGATAAGACAGTTCATATTTGTACACTACTCTTAACATAACACACAAAAAACACGCTAACTACGATTAAAATAGGAAACAGCGTATTATTTGAGATTACAAATTGATGACTGTAAAATATATTTTACATGAATTTATTGTTCGACAGGATACTCAAAACAGATATTATTTGAGTATCCTGGTGTACAATAAATGAATATAAAATATATTTCTACAGTTTTGAATGTGAATTATATATATATATATATATATATATATATATATATATATATATATATGTGTGTGTGTGTGTGTGTGTGTGTATATATATATTTGTAAATATATATATATATATGTATGCATATATATATTTTTGTATATATATATATATATATATATATATATATATACACATATATATGCATATATATCAATAGAGAGAGATAGGTAGAGAGAGGGGGAAAGGGAGAGAGAGTAATATAGCGCCTTGCAAGTAATATACAAACAGACCCTATTAGTCCATTTCACAAAGAAACTCAAGAGTTAATTGTGGAATTATAAAGATACCTCATAACGAAGTAAATTGTCACATAGGGGCATATAATGTCAGATATAGTCAAAGAATGGGAAGAAAATCCGAATGGGAATTTGTGTAAAATATATAAACGATAAACTATACGTATAATTGAGATGTATAGATTTTTTACCGTTAAAACGTATATATATATATATATATATATATATATATATATATATATATATATATATGTATGTGTGTGTGTGTGTGTGTGTGTGTGTGTGTGGTGAGTTTTCACAATTTTATTAGACAGAATATATTCTTTATAATGTTCCTAATTTATTCTTGGTTTAAAAAAATAAATGCTAAATAGTAGTATAGGAGTCTGAGTCTTAAAAAAACGCAAGGAATTACATATCAGATATTATATGAATAAGCATAGTTATGGTAATTGCTTTGGGTGTAATTGGATAGGGTTTATTATATTTAGCAAAACCTGTGAAAATCCACGTTTTTAAACTAATAATGGCAATTTGAAGAAAGTTTGAAAATCTATCCAGACGGCAGACTAACAATTAATTATAATTGTTTTGCCTATACCTGATCTGCGTATTTCCGATAACGCTATACATTTGATTTCCTATTTTCGTTTCAATTTAGGTGTAAATAATTACTAATAATTATGCAAAGATGTGCAACCAATCAAATAATGGAGAAAGGCGAGCATGATATAATGATAAAACAAATATATGACACATATAATATTCAAGCTCCATTTTGATTTGTGTTGTTTTATTAATTTATTTTTAATAATGACGCACTGCATAGCAAAGCCAGCATCCAGTACATAAATAAGATTAGACGTATATGACCGTTAAATTTATTTACAGTTTAATGATATTTACAGTCTGATGACTTTTAATTAATGCCAAAAGTTAAATTAATAGAATACTAAATTCTATTTTCCCTATTTATGTTTATTTCTACATCTAGCACGTAGAATTATACCTAATTGCATGCAGTTTATCACAATAGAGCTTCATACAAAATTTTAATCAGATCAGCTAAGTAGTTTAAAGAAAAAGTGCAACAAAATGCTAATTTATATTAATAATAAGGAACTAATTACTGTGCAGAAGTAGGTACCATAATCCTTAGGTTAAGGTACTATACTATAAGAAACGTTCCATAAAAATTCAAGAAAAATTTACTAATTCTTCAGGAAAAAGTAAGTCGGCCAGGCAGACAACAAGGTGGCAGACCGGTTTAAAAAAAACTAATATAGATACGGCAAAGCCTGTAATGAGATATAAATATCAATATAATATAATAGGTAACGTTCAATACAATACGAAACTTGGTAAACTATTACAGCAGTTAGATTTATTAGTAGTTTAATATCTCACTCTTTTCAGAAAATTGCTTGTAAAACGCATGGAACAGAAACAGCTAACTAGCTTGACTAGAAATTTCTATTAAACAATATACAACAAGTAAAATAAATAAATCAAGTTGAAGTAACCGGCATTACAAGTAATTTAATTTTAACCCGATCCCAACCTATTTAATATAAGCACATGCAATTCTAATTCGATTCCTAAACTAATTTGTATAAGAGTATTGAAATCAATTTCAGACTGAGTTAGAAAACGAATTGAAAAGGCGGACCTCTTTAACCAGGATACCTTTAAACTCTCCGTTTAATGACACCAATTCGATTCCAATTATAAAACGATTTCGTTCCTGTAACCTTATAAATAATAATACCTGTTCCAAAAGAATTCATCCATTTGTGCACGTGTTGAAATATGCTGGGTGAGTAAGGCAATTTATTTCATCAACTTTCAATCGATTAGTAATTTTCCCTAGTAAAAACATGAAAAACGAATGTTAAAATGTATACTAAAACGAATACGTTGCACTCATACAGGTAGTATATTTATGCGATTGGTACTGTGTATATCATTCTAGCGTTGAATATACATCTTAGCAAAGTTCGTGTGTAAACATGCAAACGGTGCATGTTTCGGTAAAGGGAATGCTGTCTTGTACGGAAGGAAGCCGGGTTAATCTCGTCGGTATTCAATTACATATAGCGAATCAGAAGAATTCATCCATTTATACACGTGTCGGAATACGCTGGGGTAATAAGTCGCTTTATTTCATCAACTTTCAATCGATTAGTAAGCCGCTTAAGTGAAACCATGAAATATGTCTTGTAAAATGTACTGTGTTACGCATACATTGGACATACACAACATTCGGATGAGATTAGTACTGTTAATATTATACTAGCGGTGATACACATCGTAGCAAACTTCATATGTGTACATGGTAATATTGCTCGTTTTGCTACAGGGAATTCTGACTTTTGGTTAAAAAACAAACAAACTAGTACATACATTCAGCAACATCTAGCGAAAGGCAAATAGAGACGAGGTCAACTACCTTTACAATAATAGCATACTTAGTGGCATGCAATATGGTTTCCGTTATGCTAAGCCTACAACTGATGTGGTAATTGTAATATCACAGAAGTTTAGTGACTATCAATGAGGCATTCGTTTCTAGAGCAATTGCTTTGATATATCAAAAGCTTTTGAAAAGGGATGGTATAAGTGTCTACTTCACAAAATTGAGAGCTAGTGAAGTACTAGAAATTACATCTCAGTTATTAAATCCTTTATTTCTAATAGCCTTATGAGAGAAGTCGTGCATGGGCAGACATCTATAGGTTATAGTAATCAACGCTTGTCTGTCCGGGTTCAACCATGTGCCCAACTGTCTTCCGGTACTTCGCTAGGAATCTCCCAACAATCATTTTGAGATCATTTACAGACATTTATGCAAACTACAGCACAATCCATACCAACACTTAAAAAAACCAGAGATGGCCAGTATATTTCAGTCTCTCTCTGTCTCTCGTCATCTGAAACTGGTTGTTCTAGAGGGGGGTTATGATGTAAGTCTGACTGTTCTTGCTGTTCGTCATATAGAAACAGCGTATAAAGTATCTTGAATAAGCAGTTGTCGAATCGGACATTTAGTCGTGCCGGATTTCAGTCGTACATAAGTCGCTTTATTAAAAATAGACAACTAAATAATGCACTAATATTTGCTCCTGCTACTGATTTGCTATTAACGCAAATTCCACACAGACGTGCTACTAGGTTTTTTAGTACGAAATATGACGAACATCTGTTCTAATATTACTAAAAAACAATAAAATGAATTTAACATATTGGCAATAACTTTTTTTTTCCAAATATATTTTAAGATTCATATAAAAAAGTATTTAAAATTATTCAAAATAGTCTCTCTTAAGGCAGAAAGAAAATAGATACATAATTATTTATTTACATAATGAAGGGCGTTGCGAGCCTCTCGTTGTTTTATCGTTATGTCCATGGGAAGTGCTCGTCTGAGCTCCAATCTCTACCCCCTCCCCTCGCCAATCTTTCACGAAAAAAACCCGTCTAACTGAAATCACTGTCAGTAATTTTCCGCACTCTTTATCTGTACCTAAATGAAAACATACATTCCATGAAAAAAGCTCATTTCTTAGAAGTGCATGCCTGTGGAACTCTCGTCCGTTTTCCTGTTTCCCAACTCATTACAACTGCGATGTCTTCAAGTTCAACATATACAAGTTCCTGTCGAAGCGCCCCCTTAAGTAAGGCACTTTATCATATCTCCATTACTAACGATCAATAGGATATAATCCCATTGATTTCTGTACATGCAATAACTCTTATCCCCAAGTGGCCTCCGGGCCTTGAAAAGTGGTGACTTCCTTATAAAAAAATGTACTCTTCAAAGGCGGAAACATTTTTTTCTAAATTTATGTGCCTCTTTTTTTCGTTTATTTTTACGTTAAACGCCTTTGTAAGAGAAAACAAGGTTTTTTCGATTTGTTCGATTTTTCTAATTATGCACGCCTTAAAATTAAACAGTATTTTATGTACGTCTAATTTAATCCTAAAAGAATGGGGTAAGTGTTTGGCACACTGTATTGAAATATCATTTTCACTTGTTTAGTGTTTCAATAGTCAAAGCAAATTAGACAGTTTCAAGTTTAATTTAAAAAAGACACAAATAAAAAAACAAGTCAGTGATAATTATAAGGGCCTGCCCTCCTTTCTAAAATGATTTTCCAGTGTTGCATTGTTATTGAGTTGCAAAATTAAAATTTAAAAAAAAACAGTCACTTGTAAAATTTAATTTTTCGAGGAAAAAACTTTCCGCTGAAAAATGGGACTGGAATTAATGGTATATTTTAATAATAAAGAAATAAACTAGTTTGTTTATTTTCCTTTTACAAAATAAAAATATAAATATAGCTCACTGGGTTGAAGTTGAATGTCTCGATCTTGCGAAAAAAAAACTGCCACTGTGACTACGGTCGTTTTATTGTTTATTTTAATAACATTTTTGGCGCTAAAAGATCAGTAGATCGCCCTTGTAAAAGGTAATATTTTATAAAAACCAGTTTTTATTTTAGGAAATATGTTTATGGCTTTAAATATATTTGCCACAACAAATAACCACTCGAAACTTCTGAGGAAATTCGTTTTATTCTTTATTACAATAATGTTTTACGATATTTTACGCTGGCCAAGCCAGTCAGAAGCTTGTTTCGAAGGTGCTTAAATCAGAAGCAGTTATAACTAGTTGTACATTGATCTTAAATAATTTTTAGCCGTACATCTTTTGTAAAACAGTTCAATGGGGCAAACGTTTGCTGGTTAATTTCTGTGCATCTAAAAACAAAGTTCTTTATTATCATTATTATCTATTTGACCCCAAACGGGTACAGATTGAAATGCATGACTCGCGTCTTCGAGAATCACCTCATCTTAAACTTCACTTCGGATTTAAATGGAACACATTAATCAAATCTGTTGCGAAGATCGCGGGAAAAACGCTTGGCTCATTCTGCTGTTTCAGTAGACATCGTCGATGCAATCCATTACGATCCAAATATATCAGTAGACATCGTCGATGCAATCCATTACGATCCAAATATATCATAAAAGTGAGTTCTCTTGTCACATCAAGGCAGGAGTTTCACTGCGCACCCTCTTCCGCCTGTATCGAATTTAAAGACGGCTTCGAAATTAGAAGTAATCAACTAAACGCAAAAAAAAAATATTGAACGTGTGAAAACATTGGGAAACGTGCTTTCCACCACATTAAAAAAATCGCGGTGTAATTGAGCGACAGATTAGCAAAAGGCAGCAGACAAGAAAGACACAAAATAATTCTATGTGGAGTTAAACGAAGGATATGAGCCAAGAGTAAGTTGTAAATCTCTATTGCCGTGTGCTGAAAGTGAACCAGTCCATACTGACAGCAAAGATATATTTTTAACTTTAAAAGAATGTTCGAAATATGTCCTTTATTCCAACTCTGAGATAGATGTATAGGCTATTCCGAGCGACCAAAAATATACAAGTTGTTCCATATCCAATCTTAAATAAAAAAAATTAAAATATCATCAAGCAAATTTTCTTTTAGCAAGGCCCTAGTAAAAGAGGAATTCAGAAGAAACTGTTATAAAAAGTTAAGGACATAGAAACGTATCACGCGATTTCAATGATCCCTTCATAAATCTCATTTTAAAAACAAAGGCAGTATGAATGTTTGATTCTGAGTATTTCATCAGACGAAAAATTTTAGCACGGGTTATATTAAATATATTACTGGGGCTATGACAAGAGAATATTCTTATCATTGTTTTGACTCTCGGGTATATATCCGACATAGTTAAACACAGTTACACGAGTAGTAATCTATATGATTCGGCAAGGTGCAGAAAAAGCGAGACGAAAATAATTGAATTTGTCATGGTATTTGTGGAATTAATGTAATGATATAATACTGTAAGTAATTGATGAATGTTGGTACTTGTAAAAATACAACATATTCCGGAAAATATTCTTGACGTAATTGCATCGTATCCCGAGAGTAGGAATAATGTTGTGATGTTTTACACAGCAGTTTCACCAATGCTAATGTTTACTCTAGCATAGTGACATAATTGCCTACCTTGCGTAAAAAATTCGCGGGCGGGTGTTAAAAGTGGCGGCAAACCAACCCTAATGAACTTCGGTATATATATATATATATATGATCCAACCGGATATAACCTTTAGCCAATTTTCTTTGTTTTATATGCATTGTACGTCCGTTAATGTTCCTCCTCACAATGGCTGAAACACTGCACTTGTTTTTGGATCACAAACTCTTCCTCTCGTATCATAGTTAATTATCATGCTTTAAGCCCCGTTGTACTGGCAGGTTAATGTAAAAAAGGTAGTGTCTAGAATGACTACAGGTTCAGCCGAGTTCTGTTCCGTGATAATCAGGGAAACTCAGAGTGAAACGTATATATCTCTGTCGATTAGGACAGAAGAATATTTTAGAGTCGGGTGTCAGGTGGAACTCCCTGGATATTTTTGAAACCAAAAAGCCTAGGAAGTGAGTCTGCCAGTCAAGACAACAACATAGTTGTGAAGACGCGAAGTTGACAGCAGGGCGCAACGGGAGACAGTGGACTCTGACAAGATTTTACACGGACCCGCTCGCGTGGTTATCATTGAGCTTTTATTGAGCTCAGTGATCTTTGAGAGTTGCCAGGACGTTAAGAGTGTCTAAGTTAAACCGATTTCACCGCTTACAGAATGACAACGAAGCTTGGACGGTTTATAAGCTAAAAGTAGAGTTACGTCGTAACTCTACTTCTGTTTGCACTATATTCCTCTGTGATTCTCCACTATGCCTTAACGATAGCAAGAGTGGAATTAATTCCAATACTACGCAAATAAATGTTTCTAACTAAATGACAATTCGATTAGGTATCATTCGTGATCTATTCCCAGATCAGGCCGCTCTCGTTGCAACACCTCTGGAACATAGTGAGGGGCCTATGGATCGTTACGCAAAGGCTCCTGAGATTTTGAATTTATTGGAAGCGTGCAGTCAATTCATCCATCTACCTCATTATACACACAAGTTGCATAGAAGCGTCAAGCAAACTCCACATATTCACCAATTTCTAAATGTGCGCAGAAAAGTGGTTAGCCATATAATCTGTACGTCAGATCGTTTATATATTGAGGTGTGTATTAAAATAACATGCACTGCTGCATGAGGAAATTAGCAACAAAATAGTCAGCACATCTAATCGTTGTAGTGTACTCTGTCATTAACTAGTGTCAACTTAGTCCGTCCACGTATTCGTAATAAGTGATGAACGTATACCAAAAGTTCCGATGTAAAATAGGTTGTGAATGGTAAATCCTGACTCCGATACCAGAAATAACAAAAACCTTTCATTCCTCAATATTCCAGTTAAATCCCTTGAGGATTTGTCACTCAATAGAAACAAATGTATAGGCATGTTCCACCAGGAAACACAGACTTTTAAAGCAAATCGTATCAATAGACTGAAAGGAGAACAATTAAAGGCCTAGATACGTGCCACGCAAAACCCAACAATCTTCGACAGTTAGCATTCATACCCGACATTTAGTTCTATTTGCACATCCAAGAATAACAGAGACAACGGTTACTTTGTAGTTGAGTTTTGGTCGCATAAGCAGTAGCTATCACTACTTCCAATTAATTTTAAGGCGATACAGTTTTCACTCAAAATAATATTGATAATGACTTCTATTATTGATCGAAATATTTTTCTTTATTCTTGAATAAATATGAAAACAAAAATAATGATTTCTCGTCTAGGATAAATTAAATGTGCATCATCCGAAGGGCAAATATATTTCAGTGCAGTAAATGATTGCCTTTAAACAAACTTATTTATGGTAAGAAATTCCAAATATAAACATAGAACGCTATTAACGAGCGAAATAAAAGAAATAACTTTTTTGTATAAAAAAATATATAAAATATATTTTAATCGATAATGTAGATACTCTGTTGAACTTTTTTTACTATGAACAATAAAATATATTTGCATCGTTTTCATCAACTGATATGGAACTATTTGAAATTAAACACGCTTCAATCAGCTAAACACGTTTCTTTTTCATAATGCGAAATATTGTAAAATTTTGCAGGCGAATATTATAAACAAAAAAAAATCACTTGCATTATTCTTCGTCAGGTCCACGGTGAAAATGTTCATATATCATTAATTTGCTTGCAGCAATGTTAAAAGTTAAGAAATATAGACACCCATTTAATTGTCTGTTGAAGAGTTCAAGTAGCATTTATGTAACCACATTTTTAAGGAGAGTCCGGTTTACAAATTATAAATTGAACGCGTGTAAAGATCAGGCAAGCGCAAGATTGATTCAATAGACATATCTATTTAATGAACTGAATTTTTAAATTATTTTTTATGAATAGCCAGAATAGAACTATTAGACATATTTCAATTGAATTATTATAAATAGATATGCTTATTAAAATCAGTTTTGCAATGGTCTGACTTCTCAACATTCAAACTTATATATATATATATATATATATATATATGTATATATATATATATATATATATATATAACTACTTAATTTACTCACATAAAATTAATATACGAAAGTATAGATTTATGCGTAAACTTTAAGTATTTACTTCAAAAGTGCTCAATACGTAAGTAGAACTATTTAGTAAGTTATAAAATGTATATGGCGATTAAGCTACACTGAATATTCCGCGTTTCATCCACTCTAGGATTCTTCAGGCTTATGCGCATAAGCCTGAAGACTCCTAGAGTGGATGAAACGCGGAATATTCAGTGTAGCTTGATCGCTATATATATATTATAACTTATATATATATATATATATATATATATATATATATATATATATATATATATATATGTATATATATATAATGTATATATAAGCTTTGTTCAAATTGATTTTTATAAACATATTTATATATATATATACATTGATTTTAATAGACTTATCTATATATATATATACATGTATATGTATGTATGTATGTATATATATATATATATATATATATATATATATATATATATATATATATATATATATATATATATACAGTGTGTGTGTACTATTAAAGCATTGCGAATTACGGATTAAACCTCATGAGAATACTTGTTAATGAGATTTCCAGGTTGAGAGTGAGACTAAGGTGAGGATCATGGACGATGGTTTTAAATGAACTTAATTTGGTTATATAAAATAGTCTGATCAAGATTTTTTTTTTACATGGAGGTCACCACTTATAAAGACCCTGAGGCCATTCAGGGATAAGACTTACCGTGTGTACAATAATCAATGAGAGATTATTGTAGTAATCATTAGTATTGGATATTTGATAGTGTCTTACTGAAGGGGACGGTTTGTCAGGAATTTGTTTTTGTTGGACTTGAAGACATCAAAGTTGTAGTAAGGTGGGAAACAGGCAAACGGAAGAGAGTTCCACACTTGTGCACTTCTGAGAAAGAAGCTCTGTTCATGGAATCTACGTTTGGATTTAGGCACAGATAAAGAGTTTGGAAAATTATTGACAGTAGTTCAGACGAGTGTTTCTCGTGAAAGATTGGCGACGGGACCAGAGATTGGAGCCCAGACGAGCACTTGTCATGAAAATAACGCTAAAACAAAGACAGGCTCGCAAGATGTCTTCTGTGGGAGAGATGCTGCAGGGAAGATAAATCCCCCACCAAGCTCCGAAGTCTATTTTGTACTCTG